>NC_092509.1:102511584-102814614 GCF_047511675.1 Marmota flaviventris | reverse complement strand
AATGAATAATGTAGAAACTATTCCACAAACTCCGCTCAGAAGCCCTTACTCGGTGACAGCCGTTAGTAATAAATAAGCAGAGCCTTCTACATGATTTGCATATGCAAATGTGATCATTTTCCACACCCAGTTCTTGAACCGTTTTTCCACCTATGTGACAGACCGTGTTCCAGGCCCACAACAGAAAACAACCATTCTCTCTTCAATAAGTAGGTAGTAGATATATCATCATTTTCCTTTTTAAAGAATTTAATATAGAAACATTTTTAAAAAGATATATTGCTCCACCCATATCTTTCCATCTTCTGCCCAGTTTTAGCTGTTTCTGTTCCACAGATGTGAAAACAGTCATTTCTTCCCCAGCAGCTTTGGTCACTGAGTCCTCTAACAAGAAACATTGGCACAAAATACATAAGCATGTTTAAAACCAAAGTCTCCAGGTAAGGGTTATGGTATATTTGATTCTATAGAACTAAAGAAAAATAAAATTTTACTGCATAAAATTCAAAATAAATTTCCCTTGGACCGCAAAGTGACCACAATACTGTGTCTTATAGTGCCAAGAGTTCTTATAAACCAGGTATCTTTGCTTTGCATTGTTATAACAAAATGTCTGAGGCTAGTACTTTACAAAGGAAAGAGGTTTATATAGCTCACAATCCTGATGGTCAGAAAGTTCAAATATGATGGCATCTGGTAAGGATCCCCCTGGCTCGTCACTCCATGGCAGAGAAGCAGAAAGGAAAACAACCACGCGCAGAAGAGCCATGGCTTCACTTTATAACCACCCACTTGCCCCTGATCTTTTCATGAGGGTACAGCCCTTGTGACCTAATGACTGTCCACTGGCCCACTTCTTGGGGGTCCCACTACCTCAATAGTGCCACACTGGAAGCCCAGATTCCTGCACATGAACCCGTGGGAGACACACTCAACCACACCCAAAGCCCACCTCCAAGGGAGAGTTTGGATTGTATCCTGAACGCAATGGAAGTGGGTGGGCATGGGTTTAACTGGAGGGCCACAGGATCGGATAATGACCCAGGGAAATAGCCTGGCCAAGTAGAGGGGATTAGAAGGGAGATTCAGAGCCAGAGGACACAGTTGCTCACGGGGTTAAATCTCCCTGGGTCCTCAGTGTCCTTAAGGCGAAGGCTCCCGGCCTCCCCGTAGGCAGGGCTGGCAGAAGCAGGAATACCCGTCGGCGCTCCTTCTACAACCTCCCTGCCCTCTCACCTGCCAAAGACGCACACCTCCGCTTGTGTTGAGGAGGACGGCTGGACACGGCTGCCGGGAAGGCTCCGTCTTGGCCAGGTGGACTCTCCTGAGGGCTGCAGGACGCCAGGCCAGCCTCCTCCAGGCGGGCCTCCTCCAGGCGGGCCTCCTCCAGGCGGGCCTCCTCCAGGCGGGCCTCCTCCAGGCGAGCCATCTTCCCCCTCACAGGGAGGAAGCCCGGGCCTCACACTCTGGTCAGAACTCCCCCGTTTTCATTCCACCGTGTCGTTCTATAGACGTGATTCACTGAGTCCGTCCCGCACTCCAGGGGAGAGGAACCAGGTGACATCTCTTGAAGACAAGTGTCCTATACGTTTGGGGTCTAGTTTCAAATCTCGTTTGATGCAGCTGAGATCCAGAGCCGAAGGACTCTCTGACACGACTCCCCAGAATTCACGGAAGCAAGGGAGTTGTTCCAGGATCCTGGGGCAAGGGAAGTGGGAGGGTTCCTCTTAGTTTACTCCACTGCTGAGGGGCCAGGAGGCAAGGTGAGATCTATCAAATGTGCTGCCCGGAACGTGACATCTACAACATTCAAGAATAGTCTCAATTTGGGAAAACTTCTTTCTTATTAGTCCTCATACACCGTGAGGACACTCCAAGTGCTTCCGTATTTCCATGCATTCCTATTATTAATTCAATCCAAACAAGAAAATCTGGCACCTAAAATAGTATTCAGGTAGCGTGTTCAGCCTTTCTGAGAGGGATTAGGCAGGTCTAGGCTGGAGAAGGCAAACCTTCAAATGGGCTCTCAACACCTTGATCCCCTTTTCTGTTCAAGCATGAGTAAAAAGCAGGTTGGTGCTCACCTCTTTGAAGTGAGACTGGGAAATTGCATTGTTTGACCAGTTTATTGAACCATCTGGATACTGTAGGGCATAATTATACTTTTTATCACACCACTGTGGGCCTTTAAAACTTCTACATTAATTCTTTTACTCTCCCCTCGGAGACATCTCAGGCAGATCTCACAGGTTTTCCAAGCCCTCTCAGAAAAGAGAATGTGTCCATCTACTCAAAGATATTTTTTAATTTTAACATTTCTTCTCTGAAATCTAAATCTCAATGGCATTTTATAATCATAATTGGAAAGGGGCTTTTTCCCCCTTCTTAGTGATATATAAAATAATGTAGTATCTTCTTAAAAATATAGCATCTTAGGCTCAATGAAATTTAGTAATCTCTTTTTCGAGGTATTAAAAAGAAATCTACTGCGAGGCGCTAAGCAACTCAGTGAGACCCTATCTCTAAATAAAAATACAAAAATAGGGCTGGGGATGTGGCTCAATGGTCGAGTTCAAACCCCAGTACCAAAAAAAAAAAAAAAGAAAAGAAAATCTAGTCAAGTATAGTATTTAAAACTGTATTCTCATCAAACTGAAAACTCGTCCCTTCTCTGAGCTCCTGCCTAGCTCAGGCCTGGAAGGCTAAAATGAGAGAGGCTGGGTGACAAGATTCATGCCTAGCTCTTCTCCACCTTGTCTTGCACTTCTAGCTGATGTGTTGAGACCTTTCAGGGACTGGGAGAAGGGAAAGATAAGATGAAAGTAAAGGTGTTCTTTCCCAGGACAGGGAGGCTCTGCCGCAGGGATCTTCTCTGTGAAGGATGTTCTTTCTAAATGTCAATTCTTTCTTTCCTGGAGTGGTTTTGTGGCTTTTTCAGAGATAACCTCCATCTCTGGAGATCTCCTGCCTACAGTTCCTTTCACGTCGGCTGTGCCTCCTCCAGATGGCCATTCAGAACTTCCCCTTTAGTCACTGTGTCTTGTGGTCCAGCCCTCTGTTGGGCTTAGTCTTCTCACTGGAGTCCCAATTTGGTTTCCTCCTGTGGGGCCCTGATGTGCTCATGAGAAATTCAAGCATCCTCTGTCATGTCATATGCTACAAGTTATGATGGATTCCAGCAGAGCTCAGGCCACCGACGCTCACCTTTATACGTTGCAAGTGAGAGTCAGATACCAGTCCCCACAGCCCTCTAACTCCAAGAACTCTCCAAGTGACTCTCTTGAAACATCCTGAGGCTGAGAGCATCAATTGTTGATTGCTTCTTGGAATGGTCATTTTCACTGCTATTTCAGGTTTTATCAGCATTAAGACACAAAATGGGTTTTTTTAAAGCATCTTTTAGGCCAATTCTTTTATATGTGCTTTTTCAAAATTTGCATAATCTTTTTTTTTTCCTTCTGTCTGCTTGCTGTAGCAGAGAATTAAGAGATGTTCTCCAAAGAAGACTGAGGAGGTTTTGTTAGTTATTTTATAGAATATTTCTGTTATCAGTTGCATACAAATGTATTTATCATGGACATGTCCCTTTTTATCTCTAGTAAAGTCTTTTAACCTAAAAGTCCACTTTTCCTAACATACCTACATGAAGTTTCTTATGGTGGTTTACATGATGCATTTTTTTCCATCATTTAATTCTCAATTTTTTTGTATCCTTATATTGTATATTTTATTTTTACATTCTGTATTTTCTTATGTAAACATATCTTTGGAGATATCCACTCTGTTCCCACTGATCAAACTGGGAAGCCACCATCTGCAGAGGGAGCTGCTAAAGGAGTGGGCTCACAACCAGGACTCACGGGGAAGTGGAGGGAAGTGGTACCTTGGAAAACGCACCCTGGGCTGGCAGGGCCTGGTGGCCAGGGGGAAGAGCTGCCCTGTGCAGCAGTCAGTCAGAGGCAGCACCGAACCACAAGAGGCCCTCCGGTGCCCTCTACAGATGAAGCTTGGCATTGTGTCTGACAGCGAGGGAATTCTTCATTCCCTGTAGCAGGCAATGGAATATGAACTTGGAGCAGAGAAGCAATAAATTATTAATGGACACTCTTCTGATAGCTTCTTACCATTTCACTCATTTTTGGTGGCTACCCTAAAAATCTCAACAGGAATCCTGAGTAATCAGCGTCTAATAGTACTTACTACTTTTACCAATGTCTAGCAGAGCAAGAACCTTAAAATAGTTTAATTCCATCTATCCCATTCTGACTTACAAGCTGTTTTTAATGTATTTTAATTCTCTGATAAGCATATGCTTATGAATATCCATGATGATTTCCTTAGAATAAGTCTTAGAAGTAAAATTGCTGCATTAAAGTACATTTTTTAAAATCCCAAGATTTTGGAGTAAGACAGAATGTAGAATGAAGGTATCTTTCTTTTTTCTTCTAAATAGTTGAAAATTCTGTTTTAGTGACCTGGAAGGAAATTGGTCGCCCCCCCCCACCCCATCATCAACAGAAGAGATCCTTATACATTAAAAATATCAATTAATTGACCATTATTCCATTTTTTTCTTATGGTATGTCATTTTCCTTCCAGTTTGTGTGATTTTATGCAGATATTATATTTTTTCAACATTTAGAAATGTTTAACTGAAACATAAAAATTGTATGTATTATTGGACACAATGTTTCAATACACATGTACGTTGTGTGGTGTTTAAGTCAGGTTAAACATATCCATACCCTCAAATATTCCTCATTTCTTTATTGTGAGAACATTCAAAATTCTTTCTTCTAGCTTTTTGAAATATACAGTACACAATTGTTATCTGTAGTCACCCTAACGTGCGACAGCACCCCAGAACTTCTTTCTTCTATCTAACATGACTTAGTAGCCATAGATCAACCTCCTCTTCCTCCTAGACAGACATACCAGATACTTAGCATTTTAATAGAAAATTCAGAAACCAGAAGGACCTCCCTAGGAACACAGAGTAAGATATTGAGATCTTTAGCTTAACAGGCAGCTCAGTTCTGTCGTATACACATGCACACCTCACCACTTTGCTTCAGAATTCTGTTGGAATAGCAGCTTTCCCCCGACTGCCGGGTCCTGAACGGTCACACATTTAATTAGAACTGTTATTATCTCTCCTATATTCGTGCTGCTTCATAGCTCAGTTTTCCAAGAAAGCACAAGATCACCTTACTCAAGAAAGTCTCTCCAAGCTTTTGAGGTTCTCTGGGTTTTTCCTCTCTTTAAAAGGAAGCTATTCCTTTTAAATATTATTGTATTTCTTCTTACATGATGCACTTTGCTTCTAGGAAACAGCCTTCACTTTTCACTGTTTTATAACCATGGTAATGACTCTAAAATTTACTAGTTTCACTGCTTTTTTATTTTTATTTTATGCCAGTTTTCCCTCTCTTAGACTACTGAACCATGAGAATACTTGCTATCTACATTGTTTAGCTTTTTATTGCTGTAACAAATACCTGAGGCAATCTCTTATAAAGTTTATTTTGGCTCAGTTTTAGGAAATGATCCTTTCCCTCAGAAGAAATCCAAGGCTGCATGCAGTAGTATGCACCTGTAATCCCAGCTACTCTGGAGGTTGAGGCAGGAGGATTATTTGTTTGAGGCCAGCTGCAGCACTTAGCAAGAACCTGTCTCAAAACAAAAAATTAAAAGGGCTGAGGATGTAGCTCAGTATCAAAGTACCCCTTGATTTAATCCCCAGCACTAAAAAGAAATTTGCAAAATCTTTCCTGTTGGTATAACCATACGAGTTATAGAAAGAGAGAGAATTAGAGTAGATAACAGAGCCAGATTTGTTTCATGATTTATAAGCAACACAGGCTTAGGGCAAAATCTTCAAGCTTTAGGGGCTTATGAAAATATGTGAGAGCTAAAAACATTTATTGGCTCCAAAATAAAAACACTGAGAATTTTAAATCAACAAATGTAACATTAAGTTTTGCAAAATATTTTATTTTCTTGCATTATTGACTGTTAATAAATTAGTTCATTAATTATTCAATCTATTATTGATTTTAAAATGCTTTTACTCAAAAATGTTTATAAGGTTTATTTTATCACTTCCCAATATCGGCAGAAATTATAGCCAGTGGTTACTTGCAGCTAAATTATTTGGAAAGCAAAAGCATCCATTCAAAACATTTTATAGAATATAAAATTTCAGTTAGATAGGAGGAATAAGTTCAAAAGATCTATTGCATAATGTGGTGACTATATCAATATATTGGGTTCTTAAAAAATGCTAAGATGATATATTTTAATCCTCATCACAAAAAATTATATATAGTAATACATGTACTAATTAGCTTAATTAAACCATTCCACAAAGTCTATGTATTTTAAAACATTGTTGTATACAACAAATACATACAATTTTATTTGTCAATTATTTTACAAAGTTAAAAATATGTTTACAGCCAAAACAATGCTACGTGGGTTGTGAAAATATTTTATCAAGTCTGAAATGATAAGCCTTTCAAAGTCTTTAAACGGTCCTGTGCACAAGGGGTGACCACTTCACCTTTGTTAAGTGAATGACTGAATTCAGAGGCCTGCGGAGCCGCAGCAGAACACAGCTCTGTCCAGGTCGACCTGGAATAGCTGCACGTGCGGAGCGTGTTGGAAGGAGCGACACTTATAAGCCAAAAAGGGAGAACCTAAGAAAACAGTCCCTGTCCCTATAGGGACAGTAAAAACAGGACAGAAAAGGGGTCGGCTGAATCCAAACCAGGCAAAGAAGCATCGCTGGTTAGATGAGACCAGGCTGGATTGATTCCCCTCCCTGTGCCCAGGGAAGTTCTTCCTGACAGTCAGAGGGGGGAATTGGGAGTTCACATCAAACATCAGACCATCACTTAGAATTGTCTGTCCGTTTAACTTTGCCATTCTGGAGGTTGCATCTACCTGGTAGCTAATAATAGTGAGCATATTTTTATATGCTAAATGGCCATTTATAACCTTTTCTGTGTAGTGCCATTTAAGTCACCTTTAAATATTTTTTTTGTTGAATTATCTGTCCTATTGATTGGGGAAAAAACCCTACATTGTTGTTATGTTGATCTATGATTAAGGTCTGATTAATGGTTTTACTTCATAGTGCAGATCCAATTTTTTTTAAACAAATTCCTTTTTGTTTTCATAAAATACAAAGCTAATGGCCCTCTCCAAGTGTGCTGGAGACAGACACAGAAATGAACTGGAAATAGCCTGTGTCTTAGAATATTTGTAGAAAGCTTTGTTTCCTTCCTCTTTTTTTTCTTAAAATTAAATGACTTTTACATAAATTTTCTTTTTTGTTTTTTATTGAGGTATGTTCAGAAAAGTTCACAAATTTTAATTGTATAGCTCAACACATGAATAATTGGTGCACAGAAAATAATCTAGAATAACTGCACACCCCCCTCGATGGCTCCCTGCTAGTCCACATGCCCCCAGCAGTGAACCCTAAAGATTCCTATCACCCTTTGATTGATTCTATTTTATTGATTCTGTCTTAACTGTGCTTATCAGGAGTGGAATCTTATAGTATGTACTATGTTGTTCCTGTCTTCTTTCACTCAGTATTATAATGCTCATCTATCTTATCTTGTGCGGTAGCTGTAGTTTGTTCTTTTTCTGTTAGTTTACAATAGTATTATTGTACTAATATGAAAAATGATTTTATCCATTCTGTTGATGGGTGTTTGGGTTGTTTACCAATTTGAGGCCATTTTTAATAAAGCTAGTATTGACACTGTTCTATATGCTTTTTGCAAGCATATGGGTTCATTGTTGCTAAGACATCTCTAGGAGAGGGTTTTCTGGTTTGGGCATATGTTTATGTGGATATGCATTTTTTTAAAGTGGATGTACCAATTGACAAGCGAAGCAACCAAGTAAGAATTCTAATTTTTCCACATCCTTACCATCACTTAGAATTGTCTGTCCGTTTAACTTTGCCATTCTGGAGGTTGCATCTACCTGGTAACTAATAATAGTGAGCATATTTTTATATGCTAATTGGCCATTTATAACCTTTTCTGTGTAGTGCCATTTAAGTAACTTTTAAACATTTTTTTTTGTTGAATTATCTGTCCTATTGATTGGGCAGTTCTTTCATGCTCTGGATATGTTGTGATATACACAGCTTGTATTTTAACTCTATAAAAGGTGGCATTTAAATATATAGTCTTTCTATTAATTAAGCCAAATTTACCCAATTTTTTTCTTTTATGACAAATGTTTTCTGTGACCTATTTAGGGAATTCTACCTACTCCTAAGGTCATAGAGATTTTTCTCCCATATATCCTTCCAAAATCTTTGCTTAACTTTCCCATTTAGGATTAATATCTATCTGGAATAATAAAGATGGCCCAAATTCTTTGCTGTACCTCTCATTGAGATTCCCAACCCTGTGAACCTGGTCTAGCCTTAGCAATTGAATAACCAATAAGAATGTGGCATTAATGCCACTTTAGGACTTTTGAGGCCAAGTCATAAAAAGTGTTGCAACTTCTATTTGGGTCTCTTAGAATACTCTCTGAAAGTTTTGCACCACCGTGTTAGAGGTCCAACTCCTTCAGGCCACCACGCTGGAGAAGCCCTGTATATGTTCTGATTAGTCAGTCAAACCTAGATTTCCAGTCATCCCCACCAGGGAGCCAGATGGCCCTCCAACCCATCTCATCCACCAGATGAATACTGCCAGCATCAACGTCATGTTATACACGTTCCACAAACCCATACCCTGATGTAAACCCACAGAAAGGCCCCATGGTATGATGATCCATGGACACTTGACTACCCTGGACCCCTCTGGTGGCGATGCTGGGATCAGGGATGGTGGAGATGCACAACCTTGTCTTAGTCAGCTGTTTTCCTGCTGCGACTTAAATATCTGACAAGAACAATTTTAGAGGAGAAAAAGTTTATTTGGGGCTCACGGTTTCAGGGGGCTCAGTCCATAGAGAGCCAGTTCCATTCCTTGGGGCTCAAGGAGAGGCACAACATCCTGGCAGAAGAGTGTGACCGAGGGAAGCAGCTCTCGTGGTGATCAGAAAGCAGGGAGAGAGTTCTGCTCAACAAAGACAAAATATATACCCCCAAAGCATGCCCCCAGACCCACCTCCTCCAGCCACACCCACCTGCCATAGTTACCAGTTAATCCCTATCCCAGGGTTAATTCACTGGTTGGGTTAGGGCTCTCATAACCCAATCATTTCACCTCTAAACCTTCTTGCATTATCTTATGCAGGAGCTTGTGGGGGACACATATCTAAACCATAACACACCTCATGTGTACAATGCTTCTCATCCCCCAAGAGGTGTCATTAATTATTACATGTGAAATTAAAATACACAATTTAAGAGAAAGAAACCAGATTGGAATAAAGGATTCTGTCCATAAAGGTAACAAAAAATTCAAAGTACCTAAGAATTACCTTGAATGAAAAATTGATGCAAAGAAATTATAAAACTATTGGGGCTGGGGATGTGGCTCAAGCGGTAGCACGCTCGCCTGGCATGCGTGAGGCCTGCGTTTGATCCTCAGCACCACATACAAACAAAGATGTTGTATCCGCTGAAAACTTAAAAAAAAAATAAATATTAAAAAATTCTCAAAAAAAAAGAAATTATAAAACTATAAACTGCACCCCCCCCCCCGGTAATTGCAAAGACTAGGAAGAGGCATCTATTCCTAAATAGAAGACCAAATTCTATTAAAAAGTTTAATTTTGATGGTAATTATAGATTTTGACAAAATCCCAAAGAGCCAACAGGATCTGGGGGAAAGAGTGCAATTGAAAGTGATTATTCTAATGTCCATCAAAAGAATAAAGAGGCAAGTTTAGTATTTTGAAAAGTTTTCATTGAAAAATAATAAGTATAAAAGGAATCTAGACCTACCATTAGTACAAATTATAAACACTATAACATTAAGAATAGTGGTAAGCATCACTGAAACAGAATAGATGACTTGAAAGTACACACCCACACAAACTTTATAAAGGAAAGGTCAAAAAGCACAGGAAAAGAAGCAGACTGCTCCAAACATGTTCACTGGACAACTGGTTGGATATTCATAAATACTATGCATGAATTTCCAGTCTTTGTATCAGATCGGTAAAAAATAATAATTATTATTATTTATAGAATCATGATAAAAAGTATCAATACTTTTGATATAAGGACAAATTCATATCTAAGTGGCATGATTGGTCATTTTTTTACAAAATGAAAAGCTCATTCTCCTACTCCTCACTTTTCTTCTCCCTTAATGGATCAGTCCTGAAGCCATTAGGTCACCAATAGAGCGGAGCAAGGTAGGTATACTTCAGGTCAGGAGACGGGGATAGAGTGGAAAGTTCACATCGAAATTCAAACAACTAACTAAATATATATATTTTTAAATTTCAGCCTCATTAATCTCTAATAATTATGAATATTAAAATACTGAAAAAAACATTAATAAGAATACCCAACTTTGAAATGGCAAGGAAACAAGGTTCATACATAGCTGTTAAAACCTTTTAGAAGGCAATTTGGCTATACATATCAAAAGACTTAAAAACTGTTGTGTGCCCTTTGACACAGTAATCGCACACACAGAAAGCCATTTTAAGGAAAGACCATGAAATATCAAAAAAATTGCTTTGCATATAAAAATGTTCACTGTAGCATTTTTTATAGGATTAAAATATTGGAGATCAGCATGTGATTTCTACAACCATTTACCAATAACAGGTAAATGGTTGTAGAAATTATAGGCTGTCTACTAAGTGAACTGTGATACATCTTCTTAAAATTATGCATGAAAGAACAACGAAGTGCTTATGTTGTAATATTAAAGTACAAGAGCAGAGTGAAACAGAATATAATATAGGCACGTATGATGCCATCTGGGAACTTCCTCAACTCAGTAGGTGATGATCAAGACTAATAAAGGCCATACATGGGATAGGTTTGATTATTTACAAACAATTCTGTTATTAAGAAGAAACCTTAAAAAGAAACATATTATAACCACAAGGTATTTGAGTCTTGACCACAAAAACCTTTTTTTTTTAAGAGCAGAAACATTTTCTGAGATATCCCAGACATACAATTTAGTTCTGTACTTCCTCAAAAACATCAGAAGCATCCCCTCAGCCCAGATGCTCATCTTGACGTAAATACAATCAGTAACATGAGGACCACTCACCACTGCCCCCAGGGACACGTTCACAGCCCAGACCAGCTCCCATCCATGGGATTTGTCTAGGCCACAAGAGAGTGAACACTGACATTTCCAAAAGCAAAACCAGAAAGACTGAAAATACAGAAATGATTAGTTAATTAATTAATTTAAAAATTAAAAATAAGTAAACCCAATTTGTAGAATAATATAGAAATCCCCAAATGACCAGCACACCTTATCAGGAGTGTCTATAACAGTTCAAAAACAATTCAACATACTAAAAAAATAATGACTACTAGTGATATTAATTAATGATACTATTAACAATGCTCTCACATTGCCTGATATTAACACTGTTAATAATTAATCTATTCATGTTTTAAAATTTATCATTTGATTATTCAACTATTACCACTAATACTAACTTAACCTTAACATGGTTTCACATAACTTATTTCATTTTGCCTTCACAACAGAAGGTTGGTATCATTACTGCATTTTACAAATGAGAACACCGAGCCTTGAAGAAGCTACATAATTTGCAGAAAGTCCAACATCTGGAAAAAGCTTTAAAAAAACATGTGGAAGAGACAGCTCTTGCCAACTCTCCAAGTCCTGCCTGCTTCAGCTTGGTGTCTCCCTGCAGAAGGGGAGCTTCTGGAACATGGTAGCAAGCAGTAGGTGCTCACTTAATATTAACTATCATTCATTATAATCAACAATGTGGCTCCAAAATTATGAATTTAAAATCTGACACCTGTGCTTAGTTGGATAGAATTTCAAAGCAGGAGTATATGTTAATAGGAAAAATGTGTCTTCATTTAATTAAAATCTCAAGTTTAAGTATATTATTAGTCCTACTTTGAAAATTTGAGTTCTTTACTTTCAGGTACCAGTTTAAAATAATTCTTTTCCTTTCTTCTTTCTAAAATACAGAAAGCAATTATTTATAGTCTCAAAAAAGTTGCCTTCCAACTCATTTCAGTACTTCCAGTTTTCTGATCTAGCCTCAATAACAATTACTGCAAACTTCTGTTTTTAAAGGCAATATTGTATTTTGGTTTTCTTGGAAAACACCACTGGGAAGATTGCATACACCCTGTTATCACCATGACGCATCCTCAAGAGGAACTGAACAACTTTCATTAGGACCTTCCCCCATCTTAAAGGTTTGGAAGGTTTGGAAACATTTACTGTTAAAAATGAAACTGGGCACTTCAGAACGGAAACAAAAAAGCTACATGAAAGTTCAGCAAACTAAAATTAAGAGAAATCTGAAAGAGCAAAGCAGTTAATAGATTTTTGTTCTGTAACTCAAAATTGTTATCTCTTGTAACATAGGGTCAGGTTGCTATCTCTACTATTTACTTATCCCTAGGAGTCTTAAGAGAAAGTACAAATTTGCAATCAGATGTGAATTCTAGTTGAGTGTAGTGGCCTGCTCCTATAATCCCAGCTATTCAGGAAGTCACAGGTTCAAGGTCAGCAGGGGCATCTTAACAAGTCACTGTCTCAAAATGAAATTTTAAAGGGGCTGGGGTATAGCTCACAGGTAAAGCACCTGCCTAGCATGTGCAAGGCCCTGTTTGCAATCCCAGTACTGGAAAAGGTTAAAAAATATATATACACACACACACTTACTTATATATGTACATGTATGCATATATTATGCATATATGTGTATACATGCATACACATTCATATATTACATGTATATATGTACATAAATGCACATACGTGTACATATATGTGCATATACAGACTTGTATATATGTCTGCACACATAAATGTATGAGTCCTATTCTTTTCCTGCCGTTTGAGTAACTATAAGGTAGAGAAAATAACAGGTACCTACCTGATTCACAGATCTATAATGACTCAGATGTAAGAACACAGGGGAAACTGCTTTGCACAAAACAAAGCCCACAGTCGGGGCTCTCAGATGCTTTTGCAGCCTGGGGACATCAGTCAGTATCTGGAGTCATTGTGGGTATTACACCAGGGCGCAGTGTTTCTTGTCATCCCTCAGGTCCAGGCCAGGGATGCTGCTAAACACCCTGCAATCTAAAGAACAACCTCCCCACAGCAAAGCACTATCTAGCCCAAATGCCAACACCGAAAAGGCCGAGAACGCTGCTCTGAGCTCCCCCACCAGTGTCTTGGGCCCAGGTGCCACAGTCCGGCTGCAGCAAAATAACCGGGGGGTGACGAATAACTTATGTACTTGATACAGCAGGAGTAGGAGCTGTTTATTGCAGGACAGGAGCAGTATTTATACATTCCACACAGCTTATCTAATTAGCATAAACTAGATACATCAGTCAACCAATCAGGAATCTCCACACTTAATGGCTTGTTTTTGTTACTTTTCAAACCACTCCCTCTGGCATTTTGCCAGGCACCATCCAGACTTGTTTACAAACTCTAACATTCCCCTGGCAAAATGCCAGGTGTTATTTTGACTTATTTACAGACTCTAACACCCAGGGAAATTTCCTACGGGTTCCAGTAAGACTGTGACCCTGAAATGGAGTCCACTGTCCTCAGAGGCACTCTCCTACCCAGCAAGAGTGAGTGAGGAAAGCAGTTCTTCCCTCTCGGCCCTGGCCCCGGCCCCAGGGGTGAGTTGCTCCACAGAACTGAGGGGGAGACCAAGAAACCCTTTAGCTGCTTTTCTGGAAACCAACCTGTTAAACCTTCCTTTCCAGTTGGATTGAATGTGTGGCATTAAGCGGTAAGATTTTATGGAGCACTCCCCGGCTCGCCAGTGAGGAGGATGCAGAATACATACTTACACATCGCTTGTCAAATAAATAAAACCCCTGCCATCAGCACCTGAAAGTTTAGAATTGCAGGAAAGACACCACACAGATAGCCAGGAAAGAATCCCAGGTAACTTCTCTTGAAAATGACAAGTCATGTCACGGAGCAGGCAGGATGAATATATGGACCAGACTGAATGGAAAGGCCTTTGGGACACAGGGACAAACAAAAGGAGGATAGCCAGGCTCAGCGCTGTTGATTCTCTGTGTCCAGACTGGGCACCGTGACATGGGGCCAAACATCATTCCATGGGTTTGTCAGCTCCCATCACTGTGAGAAAAACAAGAGGAAGGGGGGTTCATTTTGCTTATGATTTCAGAGGTTTGAGTCCATGGTCACTTGAACCATTGCTTTGGACCTGTGTCAGGACAAAATGTCATGGCAGGGAGCACATGGTACAGCTAAGATGCTCAGCTCTTGGAGGCCAGGAAACAGAGAGAGGGCTGTTATAATAAAGCCCCCACAAAAAACCTATGGGTAAAAGCTATGAATCTGTCAATGACTTAATCCATTCACAAGGTCAGAGTCCCTCAATCCAGTCACCTCCCAAAGGCCCTGCCTCTGAACACTACTGCACTGGGGACCAAGCCTTCAACACAAGATATTTGGGGGGACATATAACCTGCATATGTGAAAATGTTTTTGGATAAGATTAACGTTTGAATTGAGAGACTAAGCATGGTCCTCCCTAAAGAAGCTCATAATACTGCTCTCAAGACCCACCCTGAAGCCACTGCTGAGTTCCCAATCGGCCAGCAGTGGAGACCAACACCAAATCCCCAGTATAGCACCATGCCCTAGGAGGGATCTGACAGCTTCCTAGTGGTAATTACTTTGGAGCACTTCCAACAAACAGCCAAGGATAGAACTCTGTCCTTACTTACTCTAGATATGGATTTTCCCTCCCACATACGAGTCACCAAAACTACCATTTGTGGACTTACAGAACACCTCATGCGCCATCTTGGCATTTCACATTGCTTCTGGTCAAGGAACTCACTTCACAGAAAATGAAGTGTAGCAATGGGCCCATGCTCATGGAGCGCACTGTTCTTACCATGTGCCCCACCCTTATGAAACAGCTGGCCTGATAGAAGAGCGGGTTGGCCTTTTGAAAATAATCACAGCACTCACCAAGTAACAATCCCTTGGTTCTCCAGAAAATGCACATGCTCTAAATCAGAGTCAATCCAGATTCCAGGATTCACAGGCTCAAATCAGGGGTGCACACAGGAGTGGCAGCACTCACCATTACCCCCTGATGATCCATGAGCCTGGGAATCTTCATTCCCAAGGGAGACACAACAATTCCAATAAATTTAAAGTAAAGATACTGCCCAGCTACTTTGGGGTCCTCTTGCCATAGGCAAAGAAGGAGCTGGAGTATGAGATGGGTAAATGATCCTACTGACAAAAGGAAATTAGAGCACCATTCCACAATTAGACTCTAGTGTGTATACATATGGAATTCCTATGGAATATAGATATATGTCTATCTGGAATACAGGATATCCCTAAAGATGTCTCTTAGCACCACCAGGCCCAATGACTTAGGTCAATGGAAAATTACAACTGCCAATCTAGGCAGGACTACTAATGGACCAGAACCTTCAGGAATGAAAATTTAGGTCCCCCCACTATGTAAAATCCATAACCAGCTGAGTTTTTCTCCAAAGGCAAAGGAAATACAGAATAGTGAAAACTACAACCGTGTAACCAGTTACAGAAATGAAGATTATCACTTTCATGAGTTTAAGTATCTCCTCCTTATTTTGCTATAAGTTTGTAACATACACACTCTGATATGTGTGTATAATAGTACATATTATGATATTACATATCATAGTGTGTTTGTGTGCACAATATTACAATATATAATATGTATATGTGCCAAGTTGACAGTGGGTAGACTTATGAAGGTTAACTTCGTGTCAAGTACACTCAGCCATGGTGTTCCCTGACATTTTCAAACATTATTCTAAGTGTGTCTGTGTGAGGATATCTCTGGATGAGACTAATATTTTAATTGGTAGCTTTAGTAAAGTAGAATGTGCTCTCTAATGTGGTGGGCCCCAATCAATCAGTTGAAGACTTAAATAGAACAACATCCTAAACCTCTCATGAGTAAGACAGAATTCCTCCTGCTTCCCATGAGTAAGATGGAATTCCTCCTACCAGACTGCCTTCAAGCTAGGATATCCATTTTCTAGATTTTGTCCCCTACCCCCCAACCTTGGGACTCAAATGGAAACAATAGCTATTCCCAGATCTTGGGCCTACTGACCTTTGGAGTTGAATTATACTGTCAGCTCACCTGGGTCTTCAGCTTGCTGAGTGTAGATCTTGGGACTTGTCAGCCTCCATAGTTACATGAACCAATTTCTTATATATAAACTTTTTACACACACACACACAAAATTCTGTTCCTCTGGAAAGTTCTGACCCATATAGTAGGGGAGGGGAAAGAGCTCACCAAGAGCAAAGTGCAGGAAGTGGTATGAAGGGTGGCTCATTTAGGTGAGGATCTGACTCTTACAGCAAGAGTTTAGCAATTGAATGGGGCAGTTAAGTGTCTTTTTAGAAGTCATAGCCCTAAGTAGGTGCCCAGGACAGTAGATCCATAGGGGAGAATGAGAAGAGATTGGAGCAGACCCTGAGACACCTACACTCTTCAGGTAATGCATGAGGAAGCAGGCACAGGAGAAAGCTTTGGTTTCTCTGAGTCCCACCTCCCCAGCCATGGACGAGAGTGTCAAGGACAGCTTATGAATGAGGACAGGAGGGAAGAGAGGAAACCCTGGGGCAGGCATCACTCCGCCCTCTCCCTGTGTCTGCATCCTCCAGCTTCTCCGCCAGTGAGATCCCGTGTCTGTTAGTGCTGCACAGCCTTGAAGACCAGAAGGAAGACCTTCCCTTCTTAACCGCAGGGGGCAAAGAAAGCCCACCCTGGTGGAAAGGATCCCCACGGGCAGAGCCCTCTGAAAGAAGACAGGCTCAGAGTGATGAGAGGTGTTTCAGTCAGTGCTCATCACTGTGCCAAAATGCCTGACGAGAACAACTTGGGGAAGGAAAAGTCTCTTCTAAGTCATGGAATCAGAGGTTCCGTCCGTGGTCGGCCAACCCCATAGCCTTGGGCCCAAGGTGAGCAGAACATTACGGCAGAAAGGAAAGACAGAGGGAAGCGACTCAGGACGTGACAGCCAGGAAGCTCTGCTCACCAGGGACAAAATCAGAAGCACAGGTATGTCCCCCAGTGACACCTGCCTATAGCTACCACCCAGTTAATCCGTTCAAGTGGATTGATCCACTAATTAGGTTACAGTCTAAATCTAATCATCTGCTCTGAACATTCTTGCATTGTCTCACACAAGCTTTGGGGGACACCATATAGCTAAGCCATAACAAGAAGACTCCTGAAACTTAAAAACAGAGAGTAGATCTTTGTATTCATTCATCAGCATTCAGCAAGTGTTCTGACAGAATATAACTGGCCTCTAGCCACCCAGTGGCGTGGCTGCCACCCCCTCCTACCCAAGTGGGAAGAGCTAATCAGACTCTGGGTGTGGATCAGGCAGGGTCCTCTGCTTTTCTAGGCCTGAGCCCTGTCATCTGGACCGCAGACATTACAGTACTTCCACAGAACTGCACAAGACAGAAATGGCGTGTACCCGAGCGCGACTGTCACCAGAGGAACAGCAGCCGAATGGCAGGTGCCCTGGAAATCTTATTTTCCCTCCTTTTCTGCTGGGATGAGCCCTGAATTGTCTCGCATGGCACAACATCTGCCAATGCTCCATTTACCACTCTACCACAACATTCCTGACCAGACCCCGAGCCCTAGGTCCCCAGGACGTCTCTCCTCGAGCCCCGTTGGAGGTCTCACTGGCTCTCAGCCCACCCTAGCTTCCTGCTCCTCCACTGCCCGACTCCCATTCTGTTCCTTTTCTGCTCTCTCAAGCACGATCATGGCACCTTTGGATGTTCTGCCATGTGCCAGTGTCTGATCTGAAAAACAAGCCTCAATACTGAACTTTGGGGTAATGAGATGAATGTAAGAGTCAGGGCATGTGGTCACCTACAGCCTCTCCTGCCCAGGGAGGAGACTTGGATGAGCCTGATTTTCTCTCAGGCTTGGCCTGGTAAGACGCACAGTTCCCACAAGGAACCGTTGGCAAGTCGTAGCCTCAGTGTGAACAGTCTCCCTGGGACTAAGAGGGGACCAGGGCTCCTACAAGGCTGTGCCTCTCCCATGTGCCAGCTAGATGCCTGACCATTTGATGATGTTGATGACTAGCTTGACTCACGGGGTTCCCAGATGACACAGCTCCTGTCGAGTGAGGACAATAAGGACCTCCACAAGCAAAACAACGTGCTCCTTTTTGCTTGTTCCTTTCCCAACCGTGGCGCTGAAACTCTATTTCAATTCCTTTGAAACTCTACTTCTTAATAAAACCACAATACAAACAAGGGATTATGAAAGGACACACAAATATAAGCTTATTATCTATTTCCTAAACATTTCCTTCTGCTCAACGCATCTGTTTTCTCTTATCAGATGCCTCTCCCAGCCCCATCAGTGACGGCTCCAAGTCTCATCATCCCTACCCCATCTTTCAGTAGATGATCTCACCTCCTACACCCCAAGCCGTTAACCCAAAACTCCAACTTCCCTCTCCTCCACCTCCAATGCCCATCATGCAACAGTGAACAGTAAGCAGGAAGCCCATTCCTCTGCAGAAGAACTTGGAGTCTTAGTCAGAGGGAAAGGCCCTTCTGAGAAAACTAGAAGTGATCCTCTACTAGTGGAGGAGGCTCCGAACACCATCTGGAAGGGAAAGAGAAAGTCAGTCATTACCACTGACCAAAACAAAATGTTTCCTTCCCTTTATCAAAGTCACGCTCAGCAAGAGGCTAAGGAGGGGTGCCATACTACCCTGCCCACAGCCCTGCGGTGGTGCCACAAGGGCTCACAGAAGGAATCAGGCCAAAATCAGAGTTTGGGAATGTCACTCCATTTCTCGCATCCTTGCCTTTGCATTTGCTATTGTCCAGGTTTTCAGTCATTCACTTGACGAACATGCATTGAGACTCCCCCCCAAGCAGTGAAGATGGCAGTGATCAAAAATAGACACTAGACCCTGTTTTCATGAAGCGTGTATTTTCTTCAGAGAAGTAGATCCTCTAGTAGTGGAAGAGACTCTCGCAGGTTTGCACTCTCTCTCACACACACACACACACACCGCTAGAAGATGACATTCACTAGGCTGGAAAGGGAGATGGGGAATGCTGAGAGAGAGGAGAGTTGTTGCAACTGTAAAGGGAGAGTCAGCAAAGCCCCTTCCGATTAGGAGGAAAGGAGGGCGTGAGCCCTGCAGAACTGTGGGGCACCATCACGACCACCCCTGAGAGGACCAGTACAAGAAGAGGAGAAAGCAGCTGAAGGGCCCTGAACCAAGAGCATCTGATGCACTCAAGGGACATGAGAATCCAAGGAACAGTAGAAATGGGGCAGGAAGTAGTGATATGGGTGGGGGTGACTGTGGGTGTTACTTCTTTCCTCCCCTTCCTCTTTGCCTCTTTAGCTCAACTGATTTTTTCAAGACTTAACTCAACTGATTTTTCAAGATGGTGCTTTATTCCACAAAGCCTTCTTTGAACCTCTCTCCCCCAATTGGACAAGAGTGACCCTTTTCTGTGTCCCTATAGCACTCTAAACAATCTTTTCTTATTATATCACTGTATTGTGATAATCCATTTGTCACATCTTGAGTAAGTTCTCATAAAATTTTTTAAAAATATTTTTAGTTGTTGATAGACCTTTATTTTATTTATTTTTACGTGGTGCTGAGAATCGAACCCAGTGCCTCACACATGCCAGGCAACTGCACTGCCACTGAGCCACAGCCCAGCCCCTCATAAAATTTTGTTGAAGAAATAAAACAATGATGAGTGAATGGATGGATGGATGGGTAGATGGATGGACAGATAGGACGGAATGAAATGGAGAGCAACCGGAAGTAGTGAAGACAGTCCCTGGGCTAGCTGGAATGAGGACGGTGACAATGGAAATAAAAAGGAACCGACGGGTGTTAGAGACATTATAAAAGTAAAATGACAACATCTGGCAACTTTATGAAAGTTGACTTTATGAATGTTAAAGAGACTGAGAAGAAAAGGAATCCAAGTGACCCCCTAGGATTCAGTTACTGGAAGTCTTAGAGAAGCAGAAACTCTTAAAGGAGGAGCTCCTTTGGAAGATTTATTTTTAGGATGACTACGTCTGATTCATTCATCTGTTTCAACAGGCCTTTATTGAGCTTCTCCTAAATTTCATTCCCTATGCTAAGTCCTATTAAGGCAAAGTTAGATAAGTCAGTGTCCCTGCCCTCAAAGCACGTCCACAGTACAGTCGTTCTAAAGTAACAGGAAGGTCTCGGTTGTTCAGCTGAACCTGCGGACTTCCAACCCCTACACTGGAAGTGTGGCATGGGGAAAGTGCAGGGCTTCTATGGCAAATGGTCTTGGGTTCCCACTCTGCATCTAAACATCTAGGGCCCTGAGAAAGCTTTGGAATCTCTAATCTTGACTCTCTCGCATTTGAAAAAGAGAGAGAGAGAGAGAGAGAATCAAACATGGTTTGCAATGTATTGAGAAAATATAATAGGATACCATGTGGGGCAATGCCTAAAATGGCCCATTCCCACATCATCTAGAACAATCCACCCAAGGAGCAAAAGGAGGGTCCATTCCTGTACTGTTTCTTGTTCCCACCTTGAAGCTGAGGTTCAGCTTTGGGTACAGTAGGACAAGTGTCCTTGATGGTGTGAGAGAAAGAGGCTGATGGGACTCTGAGACTAGCAGCCACCAAGAGAGAGACAAAGAAACAGCCTAGGAAGTGCTGGCCGTGATAAGAAAAGACACAGCCGAGCAGCGTTTACGCTGTAAGCTCATGGGATGTCCAGAGACCACTGTTGGGGAAGCATAATTAAAAAGAAACTCTCCTAACAAACAAGAAAACCTCTCCACAAAAGTCAAAGAGAAGGAAAGCAGTTTTGTTATTGGTGAAGTATCATAGACATGCCACTAAAACACTGAAGACAAAAAAAAAAATATCTCATCCTTTTACACATCCAAGCAGATGTGATCCATTTCACAGATGGTCTCCAGATCAATGAAAACTAGTACTCAAGAGAATTTGACAGCACCCTTTGTCACACACACTTCCTCCCAAACTCACCTGATAATTGTGCAGCCACCAGGTTTGCTAATTTCCTTTATGCAAAATAAAAACTCATTTTCCATGTGCTTATGATAGAAAATAGGTTAGCAATTGGGAGTCGGGTACCACAGAATCTTGGAGATGAGAGCACCATCTTCCTGGATGCTTACATTTCAAAGAGATGCTCCCATGCTCTTCTGGGTTATAAAGTTGGAAAGAAGCTTATTTAGCTTTTAAAGATGTTTACAGACATCTCAAAGGGCCAGAGAAAGAGCTCGTAGGTGTTATATTTTTAAATAAATGTTCTAAGGAGATAGGGGAGTCTCTTTGCCTTCTTCCACCAGAAACTGTCTTCTATGTTTGTATTTACTCTAACTTCCCATCTGTCTTACTTACAACTGTGTTTGCACACTAGGAAGAAAACACTCACACCCAGGCAACAACACATTCAGTCTTGCAATAAGTACTAACTTATTCAACTAACTACACAATACTATTCTAGCTACTTGGAAAAAAATAGTATCAAAATAGACAAAGTTTACCTCTTAGGGCTTCTATTTTACCAGGGAAGGGGGAAGCAAGCAAATAAATAAACATTAGATATAAATGTGTGTATTATGTGTAAGATGATGTGTTATGAAGAAAAATAGAACAAAGTAGAGATTATGCAGCCTCATTGGGTGCCCAGCTACATGTTCAAGGATGTCAGGGATGGCATCTCTGGGACCTAAAAGAAGCAAGAGAACAAGTGACGGTCCATTTTCTCATGCTATAACACAAGACCCACATACTGGTAAGTTACAAAGAGAAAAGGTTTGTTGTGGCTCACAGATCTGGTCCAAGGTCACAGGGTTGACCCTGGTGAATGGCTTTCTTGCTGGCCAACTCCCAAGGCAACTCAGGGCAAGACATGGTGTTGGTCAGCTTTGCTCTGCTGTAACCAAGATACCTGACAAGGACAACTTAAGAGGAGGGGAAGTTTATTTAGGGCTCACAGCTTCAGAGGTCTCAGTCCTTAGACAGCTACCTCCATGGGTCTGGGCTCAAGATAAAGCAGAGCAACATGGGGGAAGGGTGCAGCTCCAGGACACACCCCCAGGGACCCACCTCCTCTAGTCACACCCCACCTGCCTACATGATCACCTAGTCAGTCCACTCAGACTAGGAGGGACTGATGAGGTCCCAGCTCTCCTAGCCCAATCGCTTCGCCCTTGAGTATTCCTGCATGAGCACAGGAGCTTCTTGGGGTACCTCATGCCTAAGCCATAGCACATGGCTAGGGAGACAGCCATGTGCATCCTGTTCTCTCCTACTGTCCTTGTCAAGTCGCCAGTATTCAATCATGGGGGGACCACCCTGATGACCTTATCTTATCCTGATTCCTTTTTTAAAACTCCATCCCTAAACATCATAGTTGGATTAAGTTTCCACCACCTCATGACCTCATATTCAAACCACAGCAGCAGCTACTGGGTGGCATGATGGGGACAGGGGCATCTGCTGCTGATAAGTAGGTCCAGGCCCACAGAGTTCCTCGACCTCAGCTCTAAGGGCATTTTGAGCCAGATCATTGTGTAAGAAGTTGTCCTGTGCACTGTAGGAGTTTTAACAGCATTCCTATTATCTTCTCATAGAAAACAGTTGCTCCCTCCCCCCAATTATGACAACCCAAAATGTCTCCAGACACTGCCGGTTGTTCCTGGGGGTTGGAGGGACAAAACCACCTCTGGTTGAGAATCACTGGCTAAGATACAACCTTGAAAGTGAGTCTAAGGCAAGGATTCTCTGATTCACTGACAACATACAATTAAGCACACACCGGACACATGGCATTAAAAGTGCAAATAAAGAAAGACAAAAGATCAAAAATTTTAAGATGTCTCTAAAAAAGCTGTAAAAACAAAAGCATTGAATTCAATCCCCAGCACAATTAAAAAATATATAAGAAACAAAAGCTTATTGAACCTGAAACAAGAAAATAGTGAAGATAAAAGCAAAACTTGATAAAGTACAAAATAAACACATTACAGAGAAAATCCAGGAAAGTCACAAGCTAATCTTCCAGATAACTAATAAAATTGCATAAACCCTTAGAAAGAATGATTAAAAGGAAAGGCACAAATTATTAGTGTCAAGCATGAAAAAGAAACGACACTGTGAATTCTGTAAACATCAACATCATAAGGAGATGTTATGAACTTCATGCCAGTGAGTTTGAAATTTTGGATAAAAAATGGACAATCATGACAAAGTGCAAAATATCTAACTCAAAATAAAGTGAGTTGGGAAATCTGAATAGTATCATATATTTAAATAAATTAAATCTATAACTTAAAACCTCACCACAAAGAAACCTTCAGGCCCACGTATATCCAATTCTCTCCTTTTTCCTGGAATCCAGAAAAATTATACTCACTCCTTAACAGCAAGGCCCTGAGTCCAGTTTCTGCTCGTGGTTGGTGAGTGGAAGTGGCATGAAGCATCCCAGGCAGAGCACTTAACTGCCAGTGTGATGCACTCAGGTATTTTCTTCCCTGTTGTATGATGAAGAGGGTGTTCCCGGCAGTGCCACAGCAAGAGGAAGGTGGAGCTTCTGCTGGTCCAGGTGCCAGGTTACCCAGACCCACTGACCCATTCAGACAAACATACTGTGCGTGATAAGTAAACCTGGGTGTGGGTAAGCCACTGAGATTTTGTTACTGAGTTTGTTACTGCAGCACAACCTCGCTTATCCTAAGTAGTCACATATCTGAACAAAGGTGAGCAATGAAAAATCTTTCCAAAATCTCATCCTGGGATCCCTTCCATCTGTTGTTGATCAGTGTTGTACGTCAGAACTCTGCCCCATGTTCAACTGGAAATCCACAGAAGCCCTGAAATGTAGACTTTCTGAACTAGACTAGAAGTAGACCATGAATATACTCTAACTATATTATATCATCATGTTTTCAGGTGTGATGCATCTGGAGCACAGCTCTGGGAGACGCAGCCTGTGGTACTCGCTCCATCTCTGATTAACAATGTGGCCTTCACCAGCATCACTTTTCTCACTTTTGTGAGAAAGTGGCTAAACTTGAAAGATGATCTAGATCACAATTATAAACTTGGGAAACAATTTTTTTAAAAAAAAATCCAAGTATATGATAATTCAAAATAAACTTAATTGTTTATAAGTGTTAAAAAAATAAATAAACCTGGGGAATAAAAAGACCACAAATACTTGGAATCTCTGAAGTACTGTGCTGGTAATCCCTTCCTCAGTAAGATCGTTTGGGGAGGAAATATTTATGTTTCAGATCCTCAGGAACATAAGAAATTGTGAGTAGACCAATGGGGAAAAGCTCTTTTAAGTTTTTAAATTAGAGCAACATAATTATAGACATGCATGCGATAATTTGCATGCAATAATTTACATGCAAGTAGCAAAGCTAAGAAAAAGCAAGACACTAACCAAGATTTTCAAGAACTCCCTACTCCTTCCTAGACTATAAACTTCCCTTGAAATATAATCTTCAGTCTAGAAACGGGAAATAGGAAAAGTCTTTCCTCTCTCTTTCTTTTTCAAAAAACACACGATAAACACAGGGTAGGCCAGCCCAATCAACCCATATGCCCCGTTCTTGTAATCCTGGCCAGTGGCAGCAGAATCAGTGCAGGGGCAAACACATTCCATGGCTCTGCCTGGAGACCGTGTCAGAGCTACAAAGGCAGCAGTCCAAGAGCCCCTGTTCAAACTGTCCCTCAGCTTCCATCTGATGGTCAAGAAGCCACCATATTAAATGAATGAATTAATCAGGAAAAGCTAGGTTATGCCGTAGCACCACCAAAATGCCAAGAGTTTAACACAACAGAGGCTATATCCTCACAGTTTTCTGCAGGTCCAAGAGGCTCTGGGGCAACTCCTCCACGCTGCGGCTCAGGAGTTGAGATTCCTGAGGTGTCCACCAGCCCACAGCTGCACGGCTAGAACACGCAGCCTCTCCACTTGACACAACAGGAGAAAAGAACCCTGGGCCTTCTCACTGGCAATTAAACATGACAACCTACAAATAATAAGCTACTGAAACCCAGAAATGGGGAATTTTTATTCATTTCTGGGAGTTTGGCATTCGATTTGCCAACAGCAAGAGGCCCTGGGCAGCTACCCGCAACCTGTCCTTGTGTGAGATGTAGCTAAACCAAGAGGAACAGCCCAAGGAAATAATGACCTTTGTGAGATTTTCCAAAACTGAAAACCTCTCATGACTAGGCAACAAGGGTCAGAGGCGCATCGTGAGGCCTCCAGCTTTGAGAAGACGTCCATCCCCTGTGACACCCGTCCTCTGCCTTTATAAACATTCAGAAATCAGCTTCCTATCCAGAAGAGCCATGTGGCAAGAGACCCCTCTTGTCCTCTCATGAGCTTTTGCAAGGAAGCCACCTTCCTTGCCTCAATATCTCGTCTCTTGATGGATCGGCCTGTTGTGCAGCGAGCAGCCAGACATGGTCCAGAAACGTCACTTCTGCTCACAGCAGAAGTAGTCACCTGGCCCTGTTACCTGCAAAAAGGTAGCACAGTGCAGCATCCTCCTGCTTCTGGAAGACGGGCAGAGAAGAGGGTCTGGATAAGCTCCAAGACCCCCTGGCAAGATGATCCCCGCCTCCCTGAAGATGAAACTCCAGCTCTGCCACTCAGCAGTCCACAGGGAAAACGCACCCCGGGTGCTGCCTGTGGCTTCAGAAAACAGACTCCCAGGTCTTGACATGGGCTCAGGGTGGTCATCACCATCTAGGCCTGCCTGCCTCTCAGCCTCTTCACCCTCCACCCTTCCCACATCCTCGGCGTGCCAGTTACACTAGGTTTTCTTCCTCCCCAAACACACCGCGTTCACCCGAGTCTTCCCCGTTCTGTTGCCTCCGCCTGGAACACTCCTGCTGGCCCCTTCTCATGGCTAACTACCACCCGACACTCGGATCTCAGCTGGGCATCCCTTTCCAGTCAACCCAGGCTAGGCCCAGAGTACCCTAGATTTCTCTGCCTCATTTCTTACACTTCTAATTGCTCAGCTACTATTTATAAGCACTTGTTTAACATTTGTGTTTCTTCAAGAATGTTTAAGGACCACATCTGTCTCTTATTTTGAGACAATTTTAAAAATCCCCATTTCTGGGTTTCAGTGACATTATTTGTAGGTTGTCACGTTTAATTGCAGTAGCTCAAAACAGGTGCTCAAATAGCTGTTGACTCGCTATGCTGTGTCCTATGGTTGCTACAATAAACTGCTACTAACTGGCTGTCTTAGAACAGCACGAATGTTTCTTCTTATGCTTCTCAAGTTCAGAAGTCCAACACAGGTCTCACTGGGCTGAAGTCCAGGGGTGGAGTAGGCTGGGTGCATCGCTACCGAGGGTCCATGGGAGCATCCCCTTGCCCTGTCCACTTCTGGAAGACACGGCATCCCTGGGCTCTGCCCGCTCCTCCAGCAAAGCATCACTCTGACTGCTGCTCCTGTGGGCCCGTGACCTTCTCGGACTCTGGCTTTCCTGCCTCCCTCTTTCCATCATGAGATCCCGGTGGCTGCACTGAGCCCAGCTGGACACAGAATGCAGGATAAGCCCCGTCTCGAGGACCTTGACTCAGTCACCCTACAAAGTCCCTTCTCGCACAGTGGCAGGTTCACAGGTTTGGGGATTAAAATGTGGACTTATTTAGAGATGAGGGAGCACGACTCTTCCTGCCACAGTGAGTGGCCCTTCGTTTCCACCTCTCTCACCAAGGAGTTGTGACCCTCGACCCTCTTACAGATGAGAATTGTGAAAAGGGCAGAAAGTCCCCTCTTGCCTATGACAGGTTCGAAGAAGCCACAAATGGACCTCCTCACTTCAGTTCCTGGGGAACACACACTCACTTGATGCCTGCGTGACGGGAGCTGTGGACCAGGGCCAGACACCTGATGGAAAGAAGCCACCGTTCCCATCTGCAAATGGCCCCAGCAGGTCAGGCAGAGAACTCGAAACGTGTGACGACATCAGGTGGAGGCCACAGGAGTGGTGGTGACGCTGAGCTGGAGTTGCTGCTTGCCCAAAGACATTCTAACTCAAAATCGATGTAGACCACTGTGCTGCCCAAGGGAAACAAGCCTGCAACTTCCATCAGCACCCCTGTCCCCCACGAGGTTGTCAGCCCCAAGGAAATCACACAGATGAAGGGACGTCAGGTACCAATAGGCTTTGTGAAGAAAGCAAGACAAAGCCAGGTGGTGGCAAATACCTGCCAGGGGGAGGGACGTTCTGGCCTTTCATCCAGGGCACCCATCCAGGGCACCTCACTTCAACATCTCTACCAAGAATTTCCAGGGAGGAACTCACACCACAGAAGAGGCATCTTCTCTGGCCTGTGGTTATGATATGAAGCCACCCAAAGTTCCACTTTGATGAGAAAGAGCAGAAAGATTGTCTCTTCTATGGAAAATCTTGCAAACCAAAAATAGAGCTGAGAGTCAGGTTCAGCAGATCTAGGCAGAAGCCTACAGGTACAATTGTTTTAATAGAAAATTGCTTTCATTTCTCATAATTCCTTCCAGAAATCACATACCATAAACAGTGTGATTGACTCTTCTTGGGCTTTCTGGTCTAGAACCTGACTTTGATCCTTGTGAGCAACTTCAATCCAGCTGTGTATTTTTTATATGACACTTCTTCCAGTAGAAAGGGGTTCACATCCTGCCTCATAGTTTTTTCCATGGCCTGAGCTATATTTCTTTGGTGTTTTTCACCCACCCTCAGCAAGATGTTTCACATTTATGGTCATGTCTGGTTGCCAATTACTTTTGCAAGTTTTTCTAACTTATAGGCCTGACAATGAGCAGCATAACTGGTCGCTGTGCTCTCTGGGTATTTATTAGGAAGAGGTGAACTGTGTCTGGAAATCACTGTTTGGGGGGAGGACATGAGTTTTTAAGAGTAAGAGTAGGCAGAAGTATAAATATAAGCACAGGTGCACACCAGGCCTGGTGCTCACAGGGTCTTGGGTTGGTGGCAGAGTGGGGTTTCTGTGTGGGCAACTCCCATTTATACCTGGTTGAGAAGGCAGCTCGGGATCTTTCAGTCCTTCTCTATCTATCTACCCATCTATCTCCCCATTCTCTCTTGGAATCAGGGATAAATGAAATACTGATTCATCCCATTAATAGGCCTAGATAAAAGTCCAGGGCAGAAGGGAAATGAAAAGAAAGTCAGCTGACTTTGGCATTCAGTGACAGTCAGTAGAGAGTTGTGTGTGTGTTTCAACAGCTCAATTCTCAGGCCTTGAGGCGATTTGTTCAGGGAGAGAAAAAAGATTTCCTCTCAGTAACATCTCACATCGTTCAGTATGAGTGGTCAGGCTCCAGCCCTCGGGAAGGCGGGGGAGACAGGAGGGTGTGTAGGGACAGAATCCAGCAGTGCATACGATATTTATGCTTATATTGCATTTCTGCTTATATTGCATTAGATCTGCTAATATCTGCATATTAGCCAGAACTTAGCAGCAAGGAGACTTGGAAATACATCTTTAACTCCCTCCAGTGTAAAATCAGGTGTTCTGTTACTAAGATAATGGAAAGAAAACTCATGTGATAGGCAAATTGAGTCTATGATAAGTAGAAGACACAGCCACAGAATTAAGGTCCACAGCAGAAGCTGAATGACCCTGGAGGGACTGTGGAGGACATCACTCCTCTTGTCTCCAAAGGTATCCTGTGGGTGGGTCCCCTGTTTTTATCATCGTCCTCAGTCTGTCCACCTGTACCAATGCACAAGCCTCGGTCGCCACAGGGTCTTACTTTGGGGGTGCCATTTATTCACCCTTTCAGGGCTGGAGCCTACAACCATGCTTGACTCGTCAGCTAACGCAGCTGGCATTGCTAGAAGGCCCACGTCCACCCACACCCACTGTGAAGTCCTACTGCAGACGGCACTCTGGAGACACAGCCCTGTGCGTTGGACTTCCCTGCACCTCCCCTGACTTGGGGAGCTTCACGTCTGGGTACATGGTGCGTTGGATTTGTCCCATTTCACTCAGCTAGACACATGCTCCTTGACGTGCAGTGGGGCTGTGCCCACGAGCCTACTGAAAGTTGAACGTGTGATCAACACACCTAACCTACTGAATACTGCCTCTCAGCAACCCAGGACACTCAGAATACAGGTTGCCCCTGGTGATCTCGCAGCTGAACTTCCTGCCACGGCCCAGCGCCATGAGAGGCATCATACTGCACGTCGCCATGCAGGGTGAGGCCAAAACTCAAAATCCAAAGTACGATTTCTACTGACCATCTATTTCTTTTGCACCATGGTAGACTCAAAAAATTATAAGTCAAACCATGGTAAGCCAGGACCGTCGGTACATGTACATTCCATTTCAATCGACCTCTAAAAAGAAACTGAGTTGAAGGATCGTCTCTGGCTTCCTAACTACTCCCAGGAGAAAACGGCCCATTCCCCTCTAGGTGTTTAACTGACCTTGTGCAGCCTCTGGTAAGGTGTTGTCAGTTGGCCTCGTCTTCTAAGCTAGGGAGTCCTGGGGAACTACGGCATTTCTAATTCATCTGAATTCCCAGACCCCAGCACACAATCGTGTTTCTAAAATGTGTGCGGAGTTGAAGGCATAAATAGATTTCTTCTTGTGCAATTCCTTCACATCCAGTCCTTTTAATAAACATTTATTCAGTAAATATTGATACATGGCAGGCACTTTGTTAGATTTCAGGATAAAAATTCATAAATAGTCCTTTTTTTCTCAGGAAGTCCAGAGTCTAGAGGAAATGACAAACAAATGTTAGACTCCTAGAGTTAACAAAAAAAGGAAAAAGGAAAAGGAAAATTCAAGGACTTTATTTTCCCCTGTTAATATGTATGTATGTATGCATGGGCTGGGGTTGTGGCTCAGTGGTAGAGCACTTGCCTAGCATGTGGGAGGCACTGGGTTTGATCCTCAATACCACATAAAAATAAATAAATAAAGATATTGTGTCCGTCTACAATTTTAAAAATATTTTTTTAAAAATATGTATGTATGCATACCTCACAGATACAGGTATAGACGCCTCTCACCGTCTGCTCTTCCCCTGCCATCCCATGGCACTCCCTCTCCTCACTCTTACACATTGGTGTATTGCACCACACTGTCTGGTCTCGTTCACCTTCATTTCTCCTTTCACGCTGTATTTTCCCTCATCCTAAACCCTATACTTTCCTGACTACCAGCCTTTAAGACCCACTGGTCTGTTTCCAATCTTTCCACTTCAGGACACATGGAGAAAATTACAACACAGTGGATATGAAAAAGAAGGGGCTACTTGAGGCCCAAGATGAGCCACCCGGTGCTCCCTGGTGCCCCAGGCCCTGCCTGGGCTCAGAGGTTTGGGGTTGACGACTCAGCATCTTGATAACTCACTCTCTCACACCAGTATTCCATACAACACCAGATGAGAACATTGGTTAGGCCATTTGACCACAGAGTCAATGATGTGTTCATCAAATTGTCCACCCAGGCTATGATGACCACTTAGGTCTACCACAGCTATTAACCTTGGCCTCTTCCCAATCCAACTAGCCCAAGTGTTTCCACCTTTGAGAAGAAGCACGTGTCCATATCCTTTGTTTGGAGACTTTGTTTAAGTGTCTGTTGACAGGTGAAGACCATATGTTCATGAAGGTGACACCTTTTCCTAAAAGTCTCCTGGATTCCCATTTCAGTGCCTGGGGCCTAGTAAATGAGTGCTGTCAGGACCACAGTCAGGACCTCAGAAGTTGTTTGCCTGACAAGCCACTGCTGACTCTGGCAGAAAAGCCTTCCAGGCATTAGACATTTCCTTCCACTACATGTGGGCTGCAACAGCTAACCATGTTGATAAAATAAATATGACAGTTTTGAAGGTCAAAGGTTGCCTGTAAAGAGGACACAGTTGATTCCATTTACCATACTTGCTCTATATTTATCAAAGAGAGCTTCAGATCCGGGGATTGTCTGTGTAGATCCAACCAGCTTTTTGGTTTTTATTGTTGAATTACAAAAAGTGAATCCCTGGGAAATACAGCCCTAGCCATGGTCTGCGAGTGACAGTAACAGGAAGAGGTCCAAAGGCATAGAAAAGAACTTAAACAAGAAACTAGGTTGAAGGGCCCCTCATGGAAAGAAACTTCAGAGCGGGACTCACCGGGCAGGCATGGAACCCGGCTGTGAGAAATTAGGGGGTGGAAAGGAAGTAATAACCACATAAATTATTAAAGCCACCACGTGAGCAAGAACAAGGCTGCAAGGAAAGCTGCTACACTCCACATTGCTGATGGAGAAAAGGGGGACCACACTCAGATGGCAGACAGGCCTCCAACCTGGAGGGGCCTGTCAAGCTGACCACAGGACGACAGTCCTGGGAAGATAAGAGGAGGAGGAGGGTATGTATATTAGAAGTCACCTCAGAATGTTGACTAAAAGTAGTTACGAGAAATAGTTTGACAACCCCTTTCAAAGGAGGAAATGAGAGGTGAATTCCCCATAAAAGTGTGCATGAACGACACCAGATGGTTCAAACCCCTCCTCAGATAGGTCCAGCCAGCTGGAGAGTTTTGATCTGCTCCAGAGGTCTACAAATCTGGACCAGAACACCACTGTGGAGGAGATGAAGAAGCCGAGACCTGCTGCAGGGACCCTGCCTCCCTGTCCTTTCCCCCCTTCCCCCATGAATTTGGCCAGCAGCTCTGAGAAGGCAGAGGTCCCCCGGCTTAGCCAGCTTGGCACGACCCAGATCCCAGGCTGGCCTGGCTCATAGTAAGACTTTAACCATGTGGAAGCTAGTCTCTTCTGAAGGACGATTTGGTAATAAGCAATGGAAATGTTTAAGCCCATGGTCTTTGCTCCAGAAACTTAATTTGGAAGAATCTGACCTCTGGAAATACAAACTTGTATACAAAGACTCTTAGTGAAACATTGTGTATCATGGAAAGAATAAAAATATCCTAAATATCCTTCTATAGGAGATTAATTCAATTATATTAGATCTAGATTTTGCTTCTCTTAGAAACAGAATAGATATATATTTACTGATACAGAATGGACTGATTGTTCAAAGAGTAAAAGACATTATATTTTATCATTTCATTATGTTTATTTGTTAAATTTTTAAAAGGTTTATGTGTGTACATATTTGGGGGTATATGAATACACACACACACACACACACACACACACACACACACACATATATATATATATATATATATATATATAATTTTTCCACAAGTACATAAATTGAAATAGTGTGAGAAACAAAAACACCAAATAATCACCTCTGAGTAACTGGAAGAGGGGAGAAAAGAACTTTGATTTACTAATCTATCTATTTTTGCTCTATTTCCTCTGTATTATTATAATTTTAAAAATAAAATATTTTACCTTATTAATTTCAAAATCAATAAAGTTACTTTTTAAATTAAAAGTATGTTTTTATGTTGCTATTCAACTGTAATGCACATTACTTTAATGCATAATAAAATTGTGTAAGGTATTTTTTGTTTTCTCTCAACTTATAACAAATATAGAGAAATGGAACCATCACATCATGAATTGTCCAAGGGGACCCATATGCCATATCAGACAGGCAGGGCAGGAGCCACATGTTGTGGGGCCTAAAATTTATCCAGTGGGATTTCCACTATAAATACTCCTCTATTTATTATGGGATCAGGTCCTGATAGGCCAATTGCAGGTCGTAAATATCATGGGCTGAGAATGCACTGCACACACCTGAGCTGCACAGCACTTTGTAGGTGCGTGGCTTCTATGAATGCACATTGCTTTCACACCATCTTAAAGTCAAAAAATCATAAGTTGAACCATTATAAATCGGGAACTACTTATATATATAAGTTTAAGAAAAAATACAAAATTATGAATATCAGACATAAGAGTGAATATTTATTTATAAAAAGGAAGGAAATCACAAATAAAAACTTTAAGAAAGCTGACAAACACCACAATCGCATAATTCAGATAAACAGGATAACTTTTATTAGCTAATACGTTTCTACAAGACTATTGACTTACATTTTTCTGAATATCCTTTAACAATGATTTTATAATGTCATTTTGTTTGAAGGGAGTACACTAGTTTTCCCCCTAACACAGTTTATGGAATTTTTTTTAATCATTGCTAATTTAAAAGGGTTTTTTTGTTTCACGATTCCTTATTGGTGATGGCATTCAAAATACTTAGGATTATTTTCATTTAGGGAGAAATTTCTATCAAGTTCCATATGTGAACTGTAAAATGTCAGGGCATATAAAGTTTTCTGGTAGAAAGTGACTAAACTTAAATGATGGTTCTTTAAGATTACAAATTGTCATCAGTGTCCTAATGGCAGTGGCATATTGAAGTTTCAGGCTATTTTTTTGTTTGTTAATAATAGCAAGAGATATTAATTTTTTCAGATGAAGACCCTTAACATGGCCTACAAGCCCTGACAGGTGGACCTCCACCTGCGCTCCAGCCTCATCTCCAACCGCGGAAGCTGTCCCTGTCTGCACTCTCCCTCTCTGGCTTCCTTCTGTTACTCCTGTGTCACTCTTCCCTCAACATGTGTTTTGTCTACAAACACAGTTCACAGACCTGGTGGTGCAAAAGAACCTTCTGGGGAGATTTTATAAATATCAATGCCCAGGCCCCATCTCAGGGTAATTAGATCAAAATCTCTAGGATTGGATTGCCAACGTGAGTGTTGAAAATCCTCCCCGGGTGATTCCAGAGTGCAGCTAGGATAAGAGCCCTACCCTACAGTGCTTCTCTTCAAACACCCATTGACGCCTATTCTTTCTTCACATCCCAGAAAGAGACAGACCTTTCCTTGCCCACCTGAACTTTGTCACATCCACCATATTGCCTACCCTCATCAATCATATATGATAATGACAATAGCTAATAACATTGACCAAGTTTTATTGTGTTAGCCACCCTTCCAAGGGCTTTGCCATTGTCAAAAGCAAAGAAAGCATCTGAAAACTAAGAATGAGCAGATAAAGATTCTGCACCTTTGTTTGTGGTACAAAATCAATGGCAATCACCTGTTTTGAGTACAAACTTGAGCTCTGGTGACCTGCTTTAGAACTATGCTTGACATCAGATCATGCTTCTATCTTAGTTATCACCAGCATAGGTTAGGGATAAAAATTTGTCATTCCTATTATTAATACAAGAGGCCAGGGATTGAAAGGCAATATTAGCTTTCAATAGGGAGGAAGCCAGGAATATTGTTAAACACCTTATAATGTACAAAACTGTCCTACCCCAAAAAAGAATTCTAAGCTCAAAGTATCAATTAAAAATCCTAAATATATAAACAAAAGTGAATGTGTTCAGAGAATTAGAACACTTTATCAATATTTTCTAAATAGAGGTAGTAGAAAAACCAAATTTTGTGAATACCTTCTTCTGGAGGTACCATTTAAGCCCAGATCCATTATCATACATTGCATGAATAATTTTAATATCAAATTATCTTCTTTAACAAACAAAAAGAGGAGGAAAAGAAAAAAAATTGATTTGTCTCTGTGGTTTGTGTAACTTGGACTTCTCCATTTATTTATAGTATTAGTATAACATCATCACTACATGTGTACTGTTTCATCTTTAAGGGAAATGTAACTCAAAAGTGACCCAAAGAGATGTTAACTTAAAGAAAGAATCCCTTGTTAGCTATCTCTGGTATGTTCTTGGTTATTTCTACATTTTTAATTGACTGATTCTCTCTATAGCTGCATCTAATGTATTATCTAACCCTTCCATTGAGTTTCTATAGTTTCCCTATAATGCTTCTCTTCAAACACTCATAAAAATAAAATAAAATAGTTCTATTTTATTCTTTTTTCAAATCTGCTTAGTCTCTCCTCTCTCTAAGATCTTGTTTCCTTCTTGTTTCTTATTACTTCACTAATTTCTTTATTCATTTTGAAAAAAATTTACTTTAAATATTTGAATAATCCCCAAAACTGGAGTTCCTAAGGATTAATTCTATGGTTTGCTTTGTGGGGCCTGGGTTAAGGATACATTCTTCCAGAGATATTTTACATTTGCTTCTATCAAATGTTCAATAATTTACTTTTATGATAATGTCTTGGTTTGGTTGTCATTTCAGCATGTTATTTCCATTTCTCTGGAACCCCCAAACTATGTGAGAATAGTTTTGTAGCTACTTATATATCAGGAACTCTTTTTTCCAGTCATTCCTGAGCCAAAAGCATTCCCTGGTCCACCCTGTTCACTGTTATTGCTGCCTTAACTGCTACTTAATGCACAGGGATCTCAATTTCATTTCCAGTTGGCCTAAGCCTTCATCTTCTGTCTTGTGATTACTAAGACCTACAACCATTCTAAACTTTGGTTTTACTGTAAAGATTTGGCTCTGGGAATTTTTCTCTTTATTGTAAACTCAGCAGTACACTGTATTTTGTGTACAGCATTTCTTGTATAGTATATACATAGCCAGTAACATGGTCTTAAGTCATCATTATCAAGTGTTACGTACCGTACATAACTATAACACTAGCAGTACAATGGGTTGTTTATACCAGCGTCTCCACAAAGTCGTGAGTAATGTGTTGCACTATGATACTGGACTGGCTACGCTGCTAATAAGAACTGGGAATTTTTCAACTCTGTTGTGATCTTGTGGAACCACTGTTCTATACGTGGACCTCTGTTGACCAGAACATCACTATGCAGTGCCATATTGGTTCTATTGCTTGGAGAACCCAGACTGACATAGTCATATGTCCACGCAAGATTTACCACTCATATTAAATCCATTTTTAAAAAAAATATTGATAATGTCCTATTTTGTGGCCAAGGGCTTGCGAGACCTGATTAGATTGTCCTTATTTTGGCCTCATAATGTGATCAACTTGTACTAGAGCTCTCAGCCACTCCATATTGTTTGTTTGCTCTTGAATTATTCCTATTGTCTTCAAAATCTGTGGTCTCTTTATAAGAATTTTAAAACCATTTGTCTCAAATTCTAAGCTTTATTTTCTATTTTCAAATGTTTTCTATTAAGGAGAGGCATCAGCAAGATGGCTGACTAGAAATGCTGGGCATGCTTCACTACACAGAGGAAGAGGGGCAGGAGAGAGGGAGAGAGAGGAGAGAGAAGACCAAACAAAGAAATGCAACAGCTATTCCCCTGGAGCCTTGAAGCAGTGCCAGAGCGAGTGGGGATATGGCAGAGACGTCCCAGAGCACGGAGCGCATCATGGTCTTTCAAAGAAGAGAACCCAGCACACAGCATCTACTAGCCTGTTTCTTGAGCAAAGAGGCCCTTAGCAGTCCTAAACATCATTATGTGGTTCATGACTGTTGTTTACGTGTGTGTGTGTGTGTGTGCGTGTGTGTGTGTGTGTAGAATCTCCTGTTGGTTCCATTTCTCTGGAGAATTCAGATCTATATAACTGTATATTTGGGAAAGGCTCATCATTAATAATAAATCCATTTTTTAAGAAACTGCTGACAACTTCTGATCACCACCCATCATGCCACAGACACCTGAGCATTTAGTGCTGGAGAAGCCTGCAGCTTTCATAGAGTCTAAGCCCCACTGGGGAAGCTGCCAGGTTGCCCACTACTGCATTGCCCCAGAGGAAGAGCCCAGCCTATGGTGAGCCCTCATCCCACCAACATCCTGCTCCCTGGCTCCAGCTTGAGATGAAGCATCCAGGCAGCTGACCTGAGCAGCTCAGCCAATCCAGCTCTGCAAACTCACCAGACAACGTCTACCCTGTTCCCAGGTGTCCTTGGAAAGCCTCTGAGCAGCCCTCCCTAATGTATGGCTTGGCCCACTAAGGCAACTGGGAAGCGCTAGACAGCCCCATCCATCATCCTGTGGCCCCAAGAAGCAGTGCAGCAGGCTGTCCTGAGAAACTTCGTCAGTCAAGTACCCAAAAAAGCATCCAGGAAGCCCCACGTACGACTCTGGGAAGTGGCCAAGCAACCTGCTCTGAAAGGCTCAGCCCACTGACACCCTTAGGAAGTAACTAGGTGGCACTGTCCATCCCTTACACTTCTAAGAAACAGCCAAGCAGCGTATTCTGAGTGACTTGGCCCACTCTTGGCCCTGAGAAGCAGTCGGACAGCCCAACCTGTTGAGAGCCACAACCAAGTCGGGATGACGCCTGGCATTTTGCCAGAAGGAGCGGTTGGGAGGTGGCGCCAGCGAGCCATTGGGATGATGGTGATTAAGTTAAGCTGTGTATAATTACTGGGATGGTGACTGACTGCTGTAACTGGATGATACTAAATTGAAACAAGCTGTGTATTCAGTTGTGTATGTAAACCTCTGCTGTCCGGCAAGAAGGCGGCTCCTGCTACCTCGGATGCCCGCTACTTTTGAGTTCCCGATGGTTCTCGCGGAGTTTCCGGGGAGTTCTAGAGAGTTCCCATGGGGTTTGGGCAATAAAGTAGTTCCTGTTTGAACCTACAAGTGGCTTGTGACCTCCCGGTGATTTTGTGCCCAGCCAGACTGCGGCACCAACCTGAGCAGGTTTTCCCCTAGAGACTCCATGAAGTCACACAGCTAGCCCTCAGGAAGAAATGGGTGCCCTATCAAGGCATATTAATTCAACCTAGCCTCCATGCAGCCCTCAAAGGGCAGACAGGTGCCCTTCTCTGCTACCAGGCGTGCTGTACCACACCAATCTAGGCCCACTAGATGAGCCCCACTTTCACAGGCTCTTGGAACATGACAGCCCCTTGCCTCCACTGCTGCACTGTGTCTCACCTGCCCAGGCCTCCAGAGGGCCCCCCTCCACCTGGACCATGGAGACTGACAGATGTCCCACCCCTATCCCACATCTTCCCCAAGCACCCTGCATCCAGAGCTTCTGAAAACCCTCCCTACCTAAAAGAACCACACCCCAGCTGTGATAAAAACCCACAACCCCTCCAGCCTAGGCCACTGAGATACCCACAGACATCAGCAGGTCCAATTTACCCCTCCCCTGGTGGGGCAGACACCCGCCAGAGCCTAGCCCCTTCTGACCAGCAGACCACCCAGGTAGGTCAAGCCTAGCAGCCCAGATCCACCCACACCAGATCCAGGATGCAGTAGCAACTCAGAAAACTACACAGACACTTCACCAGAGCACCCACCTGGAACCAAAGCTAAAGTAGTCTATCCAAGCAGTGACCTTGGACTCCCCAGCAGGAGAAAGTCTTTCTCTATGAAGGCTACCTATAACCTTGAATATGATTCCTCAGATGCACAAATTACAACATAGGTACACAGGAGCATGACAAACAAGACAACAGTATGCTTCCAAAAGAACACAATAACTCTATAGGAGCAGACTCCAAAAAAAGGAAATCAACAAATCTCCTGAAAATAATCCAAAGTAATGATGTTAAGGAAACTCAGTGAGATACAAGAGAATACTGATAGACAATTCAATGAAATTAAGAAGGCAATTCATGAACTGAATGATATTATAAGAAAGAAAGAAGAGAGAGAGTTCCCGATGGTTCTCGCGGAGTTTCCGGGGAGTTCTAGAGAGTTCCCATGGGGTTTGGGCAAGCTGAACAGGGTGGTACATGCCTGTAATCTCAGTGGCTTGGGAGGCTGAGACAGGAGGATCACAAGTTCAAAGCCAACCTCAACAACTTTGTGAGAACTGTCTCAAAACAAAAAATAAAAAATGGGCTGGAGATGTGGCTCAGTGGTTAAGCACCCCTGGGTTCAATTTCTGGTACAAAAATAATAATAATAATAATAACAAAACAGAAAGTTCAGAGTTAAAGAACACAATAAATAAAATTTTAAATACAGCTTAAAGTCTCAACAGCAGACCATATCAAGCAGAAGAAAGAATTTCTGAGCTTAAAGACAAGTCTTTGGGGGCTGGGGTTGTCAGCGGTAGAGTGCTCATCTAGTACGTATGAGGCACTGGGTTCAATCCTCAGCACCACATAAAAATAAATAAAATAAAGGTATTGTGTCCATCTACAACTAAAAAGTATTTTTTTTTAAAAAAAAGACAAGTCTTTTGAAATAACCCAATCAGACAAAAAAGAAAAAAAAAAAAGAAAGCCTATAAGACTTATGGGAACCACCCACACCAGCCCTCATAGGACCCACGCTCTCAGACCACCCTTCCAGCCTCTAGTGCAAGACCACCCCTTCCAACCAGCAGACTATCTCGGGAGCCTAGATCCAGCCCAGACGCCCACACCAGCCCTTGTGGAACCCACACTCTCAGCAGGTCCAATTTACCCCTCCCCTGGTGGGGCAGACACCTGCCAGAGCCTAGCCCCTTCTGACCAGCAGACCACCGAGGTAGATCAAGCCTAGCGGCCCAGATCCACCCACACCAGATCCAGGATGCAGTAGCATTCATTGAGGGACCCCAGCAGGGTCTGGAAGCCCAACATCAAGGTGAGGTACAGACAATCTGCATGGGCACTACAGGAATATAGGGAAGAAACTGTAATATCTCAGATCCACACTGCAAGAAAAAAAGACAGACAACATGAAAAAAAACAAGGAAGGAAAGTGCCCCAAACAAACCAGCACACTATAATAACAGAACCCATGGACAGCAAAGTTGATGAAACGTCAGAGAAGGAATTCAGAAGGTTCATAATTAAAATGATCTGTGAATTAAAGAATGACCTAAATGAGCAAATACAGTCAAAAATTGATCACTCAACAATGAGATAAGAGAGCAAATACAGGTAGCAAAAGATTACTTCAAGAGAGAGATAGAGACCCTGAAAAGAAACCAGTCAGAAATCCTTGAAATGAAGGATACAATAAATTAAATTTAAAAACTCAATAGAAATCATAACCAACAGATTAGATCCCTTGGAAGAAAGAACATCAGATAATGAAGACAAAGTATACAATCTGGAAAATAAAGTTGATCACACAGTGAAGATAGTTAGAAACCATAAACAGAACATCCAAGAATTATGGAACAGCATCAAAAGACCACATGTAAGATAAAGGAAGGCACAGAGTTTTAAACCAAAGGAATGCACAATCTCTTCAATGAGATAATATCAGAAAATTTCCCAAGCATGAAGAAAACCAAATACAAGAGGCTTATAGGACACCATATGTGCAAAATTACAACAGATCTACACCAAGGCATATTATAATGAAAATGCCTAGCATACAGAATAAGGGTAGAATTTTAAAAACTGGAAGAAAGAGAAATCATATTGGGGAGACCAATTCGTATCTTGGCAGATTTTTCAACCCAGACCCTCAAAACCAGGAGATCTTGGAACAACACATACCAAGCTCTAAAAGAAAGTGGATGCCAACCAAGAATCTTAATTCCAGCAAAACTAAGCTTTAGATTTGATGATGAAATAAAACCTTCCATGATAAACCCAAAAGTTAAAAGAATTTATAACTAGAAAGCCTGAACTACAGAACATCATCAGCAAAGTATTCCAAGAAGAGGAAATGAAAAACAATGATGAAAATCAGCAGAGTGAGGGATCACACTAAAGGAAAATCTAACCAGAGGAGAAACCAAGTCACATTAAATACCAAAAATAAACAAAAATGGCTGGGAATACAAATCATGTCTCAATAATAACCCTGAATGTTAATGGCCTAAACTCACCAATCAAAAGACATAGACTAGCAAATTGGATCCCAAAAAAAAAAAAAAAAAAAGACCCAACATTATGCTGCCTCCAAGAGACTCCTCTCATAGAAAAAGACATCCACAGACTGAAGGTGAAGGGTTGGGAAAAATCAAACCACTCACGTGGACTGCAGAAGCAAGAAGGGGTTTCCATCCTCGTATAAAATAGAGCAGACTTCAAACTAAAGTCAATCAAAAAGAATAAAGAAGGACACTACATACTACTCAAGGGAACCATACACCGACAAGACTTAACAATTATTAATATATATGTGCCAAACAATGGAGCATCTACATCCATCAAACAAACTTTTCTCAAGTTCAAGAGAAAAATAGACCACAACACAATAATTTTGTGACTTTAACACACCTCTTTCATCACTAGATAGATCTCCAAACAAAAGCTGAGCAAAGAAACTATAAAACTCAATAATACAATCAATAACTTAGACTTAACTGACATATATAGAATATTTCATCTTTCAACAAGAGAATACACTTTCTTCTCAGCAGCACATGGATCCTTCTCTAAAACAGACCAAATACTATGCCATAAAGCAATTCTTAGTAAACATAAAAAAGCAGAGATACTACCCTGCATTCTATCAGATCATAATTGAATGAAATTAGAAATCAATGATAAAATAAGAAATAAAATCCACTCCAACACCTGGAGACTAAATAATATGCTACTAAATGAATAATGGGTTACAGAAGACATCAAAGAGGAGATTTAAAATTTTTTAGAGGTGAATGAGAACACAGATACAACATTTCAAAATCTCAGGGACACTATGAAAGCAGTTCTAAGAGAAAAGTTAATTGCATGGAGTTCGTTCCTTAAAAGAAGAAAAAGTCAACAAATAAATGACTTAATATTACATCTCAAAGCCCTAGAAAAAGAAGAACAAATCAACACCAAAAGAAGAAGAAGACAGGAAATAATTAAAATCAGAGCTGAAGTAAATGAAATTGAAAACAATTGATAGAACAAAAAGTTGAGTCTTTGAAAAAATAAATAAAATTGACAGATCCTTAGCCATGCTAATGAAGAGAAGGAGAGAGAGAACTCAAATCACTAACATATGTGATGAAAAAAGAAATATCACAACAGACACTATAGAAATACAGAAGATAATTAGAAATTATTTTGAAAACTTGTACACTAATGAAATAGAAAATATAGAAGGCATCAACAAATTTTTGAGTCATATAATTTGCCCAAATTGAATCAGGATGAGATACACAATTTAAACAGATCAATTTCAAGTGACAAAATAGCAGACACCATCAAAACTCTACCAACCAAGAAAAGCCCAGGACTGGAGGGATACACAGCCAAGTTCTACAAGACCTTTAAAGAAGAACTAAAACCAATACTCTCCAATTTACTTCAGGAAATAGAAAAAGAGGCAGCACTTCCAAACTCATTCTATCAGGCCAATATCACTCTGATTCCAAAACCAGGCAAAGACACATCAAAAAAAAGAAAACTTCAAACAAGGCCCATCATCAGAGAAAATGCCAGTTTATTGAGGAACAGCTCTGCATATTTATAGAGCCAGAGGTGGTTTGACAGTTATGACAGTTTAATGGTTGAACAGTTTAACAGTTGGCATGGGGTGCTTTCTGATTGGTAGGTATGGATCATGTGAGCCAGCAGGGCTAGTCTGATTGGTGGATAAGCATCATGTGAGCCAGCAGGGCTAGTCTGATTAGTGGGTAAGGATCAGGTGAGCCAGCAGGGCTAGTCTGATTAGTGGTAAGGATCATGTGAGCCAGCAGGGCTAGTCTGATTGGTGGGTAAGGAACATGTGAGCCAGCAGGGCTCACCATTGGACAGCTCTTCTCAGGGGATGGGGAAGTTAGTCTTTGGAGCCAGGGCAACTCCCAACAAGACCAATATCTATAATTAACATAGATGCAAAAATTCTCAATAAAATTCTAGAAAATCAAATACAAAAACATATCAAAAAAATCATGCACTACAATCTGAAAGAAAAAACTTCCAACAAAGAATACTAACCCCAGAAAAGTGATCCTTAAAAAATAATGATATCCTTAAAAAATAAAATGTTTGCAAGACAAGCAAAGAGGAGGGAATCCATCACCCCTGGGCAGCCCAACAAGAATGCTTGTGGGAATCCATGTTAGAAGCAGAAGGACCAAAGACAGCAAAGTGCAGAACTCATCAACAGAGCAGATACACGAGAGAGAGGAAAATGAAATTCGACCATACAAATAACCACCAAGCCACAACAATGAACAAGAGAGGAAGAAAAGAACAAATCATATGCAAAACAAGGCAGAAAAAATTAACAGGAGCATGTTCCTACTTATGAGCAATAACCTTGCACATAAACAGATTAAATTCCACAATTAAAAGATTTAGATGAATTAATTGGATAAAAAATAAGACCAGATGATGTTGTGCTCAAAAGAAACTAATTTCACCAGCAAAGACATCCAAGGACTGAAAGTGAAGAGACGGAAAAAATACATACCACAAACGGAAACCAAAAACAAGCAGAAGTAGCTATTTTTATATCAGATAAAATAGACTTTAAGTCAAACATTTTAAAAGGGAGACAAAGAAGGTTCCTATAGAGTGATAAATGGACAGCTCAGCAAAAGGAAATAACAGTTGTACATACACATGCATCCATGATGAGACAGCCAGTCACATAAAGCCAACGTCACTGGACCTAAGGAAAAGAGGTTTCAATATCTTAATAGTGGGGACTTCAGTGCCCACTCCCATCAATGGACAGATCATCCAGACAAAAAAAAATGAACAAAGAAACATTAGAGTCAAACTACACTATAGAACAAGTGGACCTAACAAAAGTTTACAGAAAATTCCATCCCACCGATGCAGAATACACGTTCTTCTCATCAGAACATGAGACAGTCTCCAAAATAGGTCATTAGGCCACAAACAAGTCTCAAAATATTATTTTTTAATTTGAGGTTATGGCTTGTACTTTATCTGACCACAATAGAATAAAATTAGAAATCAACAAGAAGAACCCTGTAAGTTACACAAACACAAGGAAATCAAACAACATTCTCTTGAATGACCAGTGAATGAAAAACTTGATATTCGTGTGCAGGAAAAAGAAACCAGACCCTTATCTCTCACTGTATAAAAAAAAAATCAACTCAAAATAGTTCAAAGACTTAAATCTAAAATTCCAAACTGTGAAACTACGAGGACAAAAACATAGGAAAATGCTTCAGGACATAGGTATAAACAACAACAACAAAAAAGATGTATGTGACCCCAAAAAAGGACAGACAATAAAAACAATACTTGACAAATAAGTCTGCATAAAACTAAAAAGCTTCTGTTCAGAGTGAAGAGATGAACTACAGAAAGAGAGAAAATACTTGCCAACTATTTATCCCAGAAGAGGTTGATATCTGGAAGATATAAAGAACTCAAACAACTCAACAACAACCACAACTAAGTCCGATTTTAAAATGGGCAAACCATCTAAATAGCCATTCCTCAAAAGAAGATATGACATAACCAACAAGTATGTGAAAAACACTCAGCATCATTGAACATAAGGGAAATGGAATTCAAAACCACAATGAAATATCTCACTCCAGATAGAAGGGCTATCATCAAAACGTCAAAAAAATAACCAATTCTGGTGAGAAGGGAGAGAAAGGGGAATTCTCATACACCACTGGTGGGAATGTACATGGGCACGGTTATTTGTGGAACACAGTATGGATGGTCCTCATTAAAAATAGATCTACTATGCAGTCCCTCAATCCCACTACTGGGCACAGATCCAAAGCTGATGAAATCAGAATATCAAAGGGAAAGCAGCACTCCCATGTGTCTTGCAGCACTATTCACAATAGCCAAGACATGCTGTCAGGCCAGGTGTCCACGGACAGATGAACAGATGAAGAAAATGAGGTGTACAGACACAGTGGAATATTATCCAGCCATCAAAAGGATGCGATCCTGTCATTTGCAGCAACATGGGTGGAACTGGAGGGCATTGTCTTACATGAACTAAGCAGGCACAGAAAGACAAGGACTACACGTTCTCACTCACATGTGGGAGATCTGATGTCTTAGAAGTGGAGAGCAGAAAAGTGATTACCAGAGCCTGGGAAGGGGGTTGGGAAGGTGGATATGGTGAGGATGGTTAACATGTACGAGGTACGGCTGGAGAGGAGACATAGCTTCCGGTGTTCTCTAACACAGTGGGGTAGCTGTGGCTGAAAACAATTAATCATATATTTCAAAATAGCTGGTAGAGAGGATGCTGAGTGTCCTCAACACAACAGAATGATAAACTTCAGGAGGAATGGACATACCAGTAACCCCGACCTGATCATTACACACTGTATCCATGAATTGAAATGTCAGTGCATACCCCACAAATATGCACAACTGTTAAAAAAATAAAAATACATTTAAAAAAAAGGAAAACAGTATTAGTAACATTAAATGTCTATTTTAAAGCCAAAACAAAATTTATTTTGTGGGTGTCAGGAGGCAGGTCAAAGACACATTCTGAATTATTCTCCCCATGCCCCAGTCAAAAGGCACAGCATGTTCACGGGCCTGAGAGGTTGGAATAATCAATGCCCGTGTTGTCCTGGGGCTGATTTGCCACAGAACACTATAGAATTACTTCACTTACTACTAACCGGCCTTCTGTGCTTTGCAAGAAGAATTTCCAAATCCTAGCCTGCCCAAACCCACAGCAAAGCTTCTGTGACTACACTCTGTTCCTGTGAAAGTCCAGCTGGTGTGAACTTCCAGCCACAACAAAAGCCCAACTAGTATAAGACTTAAAAGTGCCCTTTAGTGCATCACCTGACCTAATTTTGTAATGCCCTGGGCAATTCTTCATGCCAAAGTGTATATCTCCTTCATCGGGCAGATGAAGCCAATGGAAAAGTGCACAAACTCCAGTTTTCCCCAAAGAGTGCGTCATCCATCCTGCCTTGAGCCCATTACCATGTTTGGCAAGTGAGGCTCCTTGCTTGCACATCAGACAGCTTAGCCACGGAGCAGAGAAGGGTGAGCTCTGGCCACAAAGTCGTAGGTCAGAAGAGGGGCCAGCGGCTTTCAAACAATCCCCTAGAGGGCTTTCTTTGACATAGATCACAGAGCCCCACCCTGAGTTTCTGATTCAGTGAGTCCCAAGTAAAGCCTGAGAATCTTCAGTTCTAACAAGGTTTCAGGTGAGGTGGATGCTGCTGACCCTGAACCACACTTGGAAGAGGACCCTAGACTAGACCAAAGAATAAACCAGTATTTGTCCAGCATCTTCTGCCCAGTATTTTGCAACATAAAGAAGTTTGAAAAATAGGTTTGGGTCTCTTCCTGGGAATTCCCTAATTTGTAGGTTCTCTATGCTTCATATAAGCCCAGAGAACAAGAGACAATCAATTCCACTTGCATTTTCTGATAGATACACACCCATAGCAATTAGGATTTGAAAAAGTGTCATCAGACAAGTTAGGGTACTGAGTGTTCTTCCAACAGTTTTCGTTTCCTGTTTGTTCTTTGCCTGCTTTCTTGCCTATTTGTTTAGTGTCTGATTCTGAAGGGGTAAACATAAATGGAAAAAGCAGGGTCCCTGCAGAAAGAGGCCCGGAAATCTACTGAAGGAAACGAGATGCATCCGGGTAGGCTGATTGCCAAGCCTCGGGATGATTGTTTACTGCCTTCCCCTACTGAAGGCAAGTTTCCCAAGATCAGGGGTGACTGTCTGTTTTTCTCTCGGAGGCATCCCAGGTACCTAGAACGGGAAGGCAAACTCTCCCACAGATGGACAGGTTGCAAAGATCTCTGGCCCTGTGAGTGTAGGCTCCCTCTGCAGCTACTCAACTGGCCTTCACCTGAACAAAGCAGCCACCCATGGTGCATGAAGTGGGTGCAGGTGAGGTCCAGTAAAACTTCATGAGCACTGAGACTTGAACACAATATAATCTTCACACGTCACAGCAGATTCTTTCCTTTTTATTTTTTTTTTTCCGACTGCTTAAAAATATAGAAGCCATTCTTAGCTCACAGACCTCACTAAAAGGCAGCGGGCTAGATTTGGCCCACAAGCCCCAGACTGCCGACCCTGATTTAGAACACAGCTGGGGTCCAAGTGCAAGTCGTGTGCCAAAATACTTGAGCGCACTTGAAACTGGCGTGCCACGTTCAGTGTGGTAAACACGCCGTATGTGATCCTTCCTGTATGTGCTACTGATGTGTTGCCAAGGGCCTTGTGGCTTTGCACACCACCAGTGTGGCTCGTCTGGGTGGGCGAGACTGGCATAATGAAGGGTTCTCAAGTTTCCACAGATGGCAAACAATCATGATGCCAAACTCCTCACCCCTCTCCCACTGTTCCTCAGCAGTACCAAGCCAGCCTCAGCACGATCTCGGATTTAGTTTTATTATAGTCTTAAAAAAATTGACAGAACTAGGAATTGGACAGGTCATGGGATGTGTGCGCCTTCTGCTGTCACTCGCGCTGGGAAGAAGGGACGCTGCACAGAGCACAGCTGTGCGTCACAGGACCTAGAGAGCCTCTCAACACCGCATCCCCCAGCCCCACCGTGGAACAGAGCACTGGGGGACGGAGGCGGGGGCCGCATGGGTCCCCACGCTGCCCCGCACCTCAGGGTGACTTCCTCAGACACTCTTCTGGCCTACGACTGAACTAGACACGCACAATCCCACACAGATTCACACAAAGGAAGTAGGTCCTTGGCATACAGTAAGTGCTCCATAAATACCTGAATGAATGAACATACTGGTGGCTCCAAACTACTTACCCTGCCTACTCCTGTCCCCCAGGGCAGAAACATGAGCTATTTATTGTGCCAGGCCTGACCACTGTTTTTTAAACAGAGCTAATGTTTATTTAGACAGAAAGTCTGGGTCACACCCAAGTCCAGGGAAAATGACCAAGTCAGGTTGTTTTTCATCCGTCACCTCTAGCAGGGACCCAAGGCAGAAAATCCTCTAGGAAGTGGTAAACATGAGTCTGGGTGGAGATCAAACCTGAGGTAGAGAAGTGTTAGGAATGGACGCCTCAGATGTGGATGGGGCCACCCAGGGGTGACACAGTGGGCAGTGGGGGGGGGGGGGGTGACACGAAGTTCATCATGGTCGTGAGTGAGCTCCGTACACCTAACACTGGTGACTAGAGAGAGCCCCAGAGCCCCAGACCAGTGTCGGCCCATGCAGGGCAGAGTCCCAGGGAGCAGGGGAGCGACAGCACCCTCCCTGGCCCATGTGCACAGCCCCCACCCCTCTGTGGGCCACTCACTGCTCAGACATCCCCTGAGAGCCCCTGCTGTGCTCCCGGAACCTACAAGGAGCCTGGCCCGCAGAGCGGACTGGGCACCACAGGCCTGCACTGAAAGCTTCTCCAGTAAAAAATTTAAACTTTTTATGTTGGCACACAGGTGAACATGATTCAGGCTGAATTCGTTGTTGCATTTTTTTATTGTTGTATTCATTGTTTCTTTTGAATTTAAAAGGAATGAATATTAAAATATTTCTGTGAGCTCCCCAGGGAGAGGGCTCTTCTTCCTGCCTTCCAGCCGCTTGTCCTGATGACTCGGGGGCTGAGCAAGGAAAGTGGGGATGGGGCTGATTCCAGGTGTGAATACCCCCCTGGCCTGGGGTGAGGAGGTGCAGAGACAGCAGCAGCCAGTAGAGGGGTGCTGGTTGAGGAAGGGGTCTGGCTGAGGGTCAGTGGGCAGAAGGGCAAGGCAGGAGGAAGGGGGGAGGACTGCATGTGAGTGCCAGCTGCTGCAGCCCCCATGGGATAAGGAGGAGGACCATGCAGGGAGCAAGGTGACCATGGTGCCCCTGTGGGACCACCATGGGGGGAATGGGACTCAAGAAAGAGAGGAGACAGAAGAAACAGCCCCGCATGGACAGTCTGGCCCAAGCAGGACGGGGAGGACATTAGCAGCATGGGGTGGGGGTGGGGGGGTCAGAGCCTGAGAAGGAGGAATCAAAGGAACTTTGGTCAAAACTTCTCACAGTCAGAAAAAGGACTTACAGACCTGGAAGGAGAGAAAACTAAAACGACTCAGGATCAGTATGAACTCATGCTCCTCAGTGTACATGAACATATCTAAAACACAGATAGAACTCAGATAGGCCGGGGTGTGTGTGTTCCCAGCTCTGCTCCTACAGAGGGGCTGGGAGCAGCGATACCTCAACAGCAGTGTTGAGTTACTGTCCACTGTTTGATTTCTGCTGTGGACCAAATGCTTGTGCCTCCTCAAAGGTCACCTATTGAAATCCTAACCCCCAAAGTGATGGCATTAGGAGGAGGAGCCTGCAGAGAGGTGACCGCGTCATGAGGATGGGGCCCTGTTGAGTGGCAAAGGTGCCTTTGTCAGACAGGCCCCAGGGAGATGGCTTGCCCCTTCCGCCATGTGAGGGCACAGCCACAAACCAGTGGACAGTAACTCAAGAGGGCCCTCTCCCAAACTCAACCACGCTGACAGCCTGATCTTGGACATTCTGTCTGAGAAACGAATTTCTGTTGTTTATAATCCATTCAGGCTATGATATTTGTTATAGCAGCTCAAACAGACTCATACAATTTCTAAATACTATTCTCTACTAAAAGGGAGCATAGATGTCCAGAGGATGTAAAGACAATTACAAGAGAAGCTTAGATTACTTTGTCCTGGAAAGCAAGGAAGTCTGCAGAGAATGATAGGGACCTTAGCCAAATCAGGGACAATTTGATGAAAACAGATTTGAACTCAATGAATAAAATCAGACTCTATAAGGAGTTGATCAATTGTTTAATAGGGAAAAGAGAAACATTTTCTTTACAACAGAATGCCAAATAATAAAAGTACAACAAATGATTAGAAAATTTCTAGCAACCATCATGATGATATTGATTGAGACAAGAATAAATGATTACCAACTCTAATGGGTGAATGTTTGGTGCAGACTGCACATTTTAAATAGTCTCAATGTACTTCCACAAAATATTTACTAATTATAAAGGAGAAAGAATTAAATGGAGAAGTCAGACGCAGTGGTATATGCCTGTAATCCCAGAGGCTCAGGAGGCTGAGATAAGAGGATCAAGAGTTCAAAGCCAGCCTGGGCAACTTTGCAGGGACCTAAGCAACTCAGTGAGACCCTGTCTCTAAATAAAATACAAAAGGGGCTGGGATGTGGCTCATTGGTTAAGCGCCCCTCAGTTTAATCCCTGGTACCAAAAAAAAATTAAATGGAAAATCTTTAAATTTTTACAGGTAAAGCCAAAGATGACATGATTATTACTGAACTATGGGATTTCCTGAAGGACATCAGCTTTTGGTGCTCTGACATATTCTTAGAGAGGTATTTTTTTCTGACATAGAACATGGCACCCCTGTACAGAACTGGTAGACCCTGAGAGTCTGAGCTGGGAGGACACTGGTTGCCCTGGTGGAAGGAGGGGGAAGCAGGAGATGGAAGAGCTTCTGCCGTCCCACCTGTGACCTGATCCCATTCACCCTCCAGCTAAACATTCAGGATTTGTGCTCTTCTCTGTATACATGCTATATTTCAACAGAATTTAAATTTAAAATAAAAAAGACAGTGTTTGGTCTTTGAAAAATTCACAATCCACCATAAATACGAGATGATGGATGATAATTCTGTCACAGTTTCTTATCTTTCACCCACAAATCAACAGTGAATCATCGAGCTAACCTGCTATGAAACCCTGGGTCTGAGGTTGAACAGGAATTCAAGGGAGAAGGTCACTGGGGCCCAGAAGAGTCAAAAACACACCCAACTCACCAACTTCCTCTGTCATCTTCTCAACCAAAAGTGGTAAGTGTATCAAGATCAAATTTTGCTGCTTCATTATGGCCTCCTTCAAAATGTGAGGGATATTTAGAAGCTGTTTATTCTGAAGGGACTGGGTTCATTTAAAAGGCCCCAGTGATGGTCTTACCAGTATGGCTTTGTCCAAGAGGTCCCCGTGGTCTGGAATCTAAGCAATGCTGGCCACCAGCAGTCCAGAGGATGTTGGTCAAAGAAGAAATGGCACCCCTGTTCCTGTGTCGGCAGGGGGAGGTTGCAGGGATGCACTCCCCACGGGAACACCAGCCAAGTGCTCCTCACCAAGGGGGATTTTCACCTAGACAGGTGGCCCCCGCACCTAGAAAGCACCGTCAGGGTACTAGCACACAGTCCCCCTCCCCGGAACAGGCTCCTTGCCTCCCACAATGGCTCTGCCTTTCTAAGTCCCTCTCAGGCCTTAACCTGGCGATCCTGTTACAACATGGGCTCCTGCTGGGGCCGGGTGAGAGTCTGCTTTTCTTACTGGTTGACCACTGGCCTTAAAGCCCAGCCCTCAGCCCATGCATAAGCTTTGACAGATGAATTTGCTGAGCTTCTTTACAGTTTGCAATTCATTTCCTTGCTCTACGTAATCAGTTAGTTCGTGTCATTTATTTATTCCTTCACGGTTCCGCAAGCATGAACAGAAGGAGGGCCTGTCGCTGGCGAGACTTCTCGCGCCTCTGCCCTTCTCAGCTTTAGATGCTCACGGTCCTGCACCGAGACCTTGGCTCCCGCTCTTCCAACTGACGTGACTTTGGGGCAAATTACTTAACTTCTGTGAACCTCCTTCCTCATCTATAAAATCACAACGATGATATTTACTTTATGCTGCTCGTATCCAGTACAATGCAGCCCGGGAGGTTGACAGAACCCAGCACTGTTCACACCCAGGGCGGGGAAAGAAGGCAGAGCCACGGCCAGGGCAGTGAAGGGCATCGAGGGACGTCCCCCTGGCAGCCCTGGTGAGGGCCTTGCCTTGGCAGGTAGGGCTGGTAAACAGGAGTGGGCAGGCAAGAGGAGCAGGAGGACAGAGAGAGACAGAGGCACAGACAGATGCAGAGTAGCCGTTGCTGCTTTCCAATTCCTGGTTCTCACTTCTGTGAGTGAAGCCCCACTTTCTATTTAGGGGTTCTGCAGATTCCCCGGTATCTTTGGGGGAACTTGTCCTTTTTGGCCACCTGGCATTGTGAACTTCCTATCAGTTTGGGGAAGTCCCCACCCGTGGATCTTGGTGAGAGGTGGAATCACCTCCCACTCTCAGTGCTGGGAGCGCCAGGGCTTGTTCCCAGCTCTCCCGGCAGCAGGGATGCTGACAGGTGACCTAGGTTCCACCGGGGAGCTAGCACTGCTCTGGAACTGCAGGGTCACGAGGCACAGTCATCCTGTGGGACCAAGAGGCAGAAGAATCCAGTCCACCTGTGCTGGTGCCGTCCAGCCCTCGTGGTGTCCAAGGAGCAAGGCAGGAGTGATGACCAGCAGCACGGCCCTATGGTCTTCATGTACCAGTCTGTGACATTTGACCCTTTCGCCCAGCTACAAGGCCCCAAATCTGATGCTCAAGCTTCCTGACAATCCTGTGCCTTATGCTGTCTATATATTAATAGTTCTTTTTGAGCCTAAATCGGTCAGAGCTTACTGACGGTGCGGGACACCAGCAGCCCTGGCTGACACCGGCAGTGCGGTAGTGAGGCTCTCGAACGTCCCCCCAGGCCCTTGTGTTACAGGCTGGTCCCCAGCTTGGCACTACTGGGCATGGTGGAGACTTTAAGATGCGGGGCCTGGCAGAAGGCTTTAGGTAACTGGGGTCTCTGCGCTGGACACTGTGCCCACACTGCAGAAGAGAAGCAGAGGTGCCCACCCCTCCTTCTCCCTTCTCTGTTTTGCTTCACTCGGCTTCTGGGCCACCAGGAGGCAAGCAGCTGCTCCACCGCCAAGCGCTGCCTCGCCTCAGCCCAGGCAGGAGCAGGCAGGAGCAGGCAGTGCCGACGTGCTGGGCAGAGGATGGTGCGAGCCTTGGGTGGACGGAGCAGGATCTCCTGAGATCACATCCTGTTACTCAGAGCAGGCATACGGTTTAAGAGGAATTGTTTATTCCTGGGATTTTCCACTTAATAATTTTGGAATAAAGTTTACAGGCATCTGAAACCACAGAAATGAAAACCACAGATAAGGAGGGACTAGTGAGTGGCACTCAAGTTTCACATTAAGTCCTCGACACAGGAATCGAGGAGTCGGGGGGGGGGGGGGTCCTGCCATCAAGAGAGGATCACACTCCAGAGGGTTCGACAATGAAGGTGATTTTCTCATAGCTTGGAGGCAAGATGTCCAGGATCAGCAGGTCAGAGACTTCAGTCACTGGAGGACTACCTTCCTGGCCTACAGGTGGTCACCTTCTTGTTGGGAGCTGCTCTGGAAATACATGCCCATTAGTCCCAAGCAAGAGATTCTGAACAATTATTGCACCCCACAATAACTCGGTCTTTACTTCCACTTGGATGATGAGGTGTGGCTCCAGGAGTAGACGTCCCCTGGTGGGGTTGAGTTATACTCACCTGTTCCTTTGTAATCCTACCCAGTGCCCGTTTTTGGATAGAATGTTCTAAGAAACAGCGTCCCCCAAGAAAAGCAAACTTCTATTAAAAGAAAAAAAAACTCCAGAATGTGCACCCCTCCCCCTCTCTCGACAGCCTCTTATGACTTTCTCTTGTCCCCCTTGTGGGAGTCAAAGGACAGGGGCCGGGGAAGCCATCCTGAAGCTCATATAAAAAAATATTCAGTGTCCATGTGGTATTTTGCATCACCCCAAATTCATACAAGTGACTTTTGTTCCATTTTGCCTGCACTGGACAGGGGTCAGCAGATTGGCGCCCAACGTGGGGCATCCGTTGTGAATTTGGCGAGTTCACTTTGGTTGAGCACACTTCAAAAATTCAGAATAACGTTGGACTGTGTTGTGAGAGAAAACAGGTTGCAGACAGAGAGTAAGGGATGCTAATCAGTAACATGGGGAATTCATCATCTTCAGAGAGAGAAATCTACTTCATAATCATGGTGATGTTAACTAATCGTAGGAGAAAACAGATGAAGAGAGCCCAGCTCACTCAATTCCTAAAAGTAGTCAATGGTGTCTGTCTGTGGTTTTGTGAGGAAGAATTGCCTAATTTGCGTGCATGGGAGAGACTAGGTAGAAAGGTGGTTAAAGGTTGCCTCTCCACTAAACTACCTAGAAGTACAATAGAGAATATTTAGAAAGTCTAGACTGCCTTAGAAATGTGTCTATTCCCAGACCGAGAAGAGGACCACTGGTCCCCCAGGGAATTGTTGGAAGGGCTGCAGAATACAATTAGGAACCTTTGAACATGGCAAACAGCCTTGTGTCCCAAGACGAATTTGTCTGACTGTGCCTGGACTAAGGGCAGAGTCAAGTCACGCCAGTCTGTAGCTCGTAAACCTCAGACAGAAAGCCTCGGGTCAAGACCCAAGACTATTCAAATTACAGCAGATCAGGGCCCAGAGAGTGATTCACACGTGTCATCGAAACTTGCTGGGAGGGCATGTGCTGGAGACACCATAGCCTGGAGTGTCAGGAAGGGAAATCCAAGATGGAAGGAGGAAACTGCACAGGGAAATTCCAGAGATTCCCAGCTGAGGGGTTCGGAGAATTCCCAGTCCAATGGAGAAATGATGAACCCAGCCTAATTCCATCTTAAGATTGGGAGCCATCTCACCACAAAGTCATGAAAGTTAATTTGTTTTACTATAAATTACTGTGATTTCTAAACTTGCTTGGAATGCCTGCCCATACCTGGAACTCACCCACGCCTAGTTTTCCCTGACCAGATAACAACCCTCTCTGAAACCCTAATGGCACCTCATAGTTGGGAACTAAATTTACTCCCTAAGTGCTGAACCATTTAGTCCATTAACCTACTACCTGCCTTTGTATTATGCTTGTCAAAATCCTGTTATCTCTAAGTTCTCAAGACACCCCCCTCTTGCAACTTTTTGTGCTATAAAACTGCGCTCCTGGAGAGCTGGAGTACTGTTCTCTAACCCAGGGATTTGGGAGAGACAGTCCCGGCTGGTCAGGATTACAAGCTTGCTTTAATTTGATTTAAAATTGGAGTCGGTGGTCTTTTCTTTGCATTGTGGCTTAACAGAAAGTGAGCTGGAAATGAGTTTTGGTAATTATGGAGATCAAACTGGATGGATTTTTGCAATGAACAAGCCAAAGGAAATCTCAGACATGGTATTGATAGCCCCGTAAAGATGCTAACTGGAACGGGATCATTTGCAGATTTAGAGCAACAGTTAAATTATGATTTGCCAACTTATGATCGGTTGGTACATATGCTAGGAGAGCCTGTAGAGATAAAGGTGAAAAATAAAGGTGAAAAAAATTTCACCAAATAAAGGTGAAAAAAATTTAGATTTCAGTCAGATCCGGCAGGGACCAGAGGAGAAATTCTCGATTCTGTGGCACACCTTTACCAGAGAGCTAATAGGACCACTGGTGACTCAAATGCACTGGAGGTTTGGGTCAAACAATCAGCTTTTGAAAATGCCAATAAAGTCTGCCATCGGAAAAAAAGGAACTGTTTCTGAATTTATTCACCTTTGTTCTGACGTGGGTCCCATGCAATAACAAGGTTTGACTATCGCTGCGGCTTTAAAGCAAGTTTTATGGCTCCAGTCTAGGAGACGCCATTCTCAGTGGCAATGTTTTAACTGTGGTAAGGCTGGGCACCTGGCTAGGGACTGTGGGTCGCCACACAGCCGGGGAGATCACCTGGTTCATGCTGATGCCGTTGGAGAGGTGACCACGTTGGAGAGGTGACCACGTTGGAGAGGTGACCACGTGGCATGGGGAGGCTCTGGCAGACACAGCAGAAGTGGCAGGCCACTGTTCGTGGCTTCACTGCCATCGGCACTGTCACCACCAGGCCTGCCTCAGCCCCGCCAAACAGTGGGGGCCTTGCAGTTTACACCGGAACAGGAGCTGCAGGCTCACAGTCAGACGGCATCAAGACTAGCCCAGCCAGCCCGGCATTACTATCCTTCTGGGTGTTTCTGCATCATGGTTGGAGAGCTTGGGACTGCGACCAGCCATGGGACTAATTTTAACTCCTGAAATGGGCCCATAACAAATCCCTACAGAGATCCACGGGCCAATACCATGTGATGGGACGAAGCAATTGAACTCAAAGAGGAACGCAGGTGTTGCCAGGTGTCATTGATCCAAATTTCGAAGGAGAGATCAGGGTTACAGTTCAAACGAATTGCATATTCAGCTTTCTCCAAGGGATGTGGTAGCACAATTCAGAGTCACTCCTCAGCCCCTGGTGAAAACCTGAGTTCCAGGTCCCGGGACGGGGCGTACTGGGCTCCACTGGTTAGACAGGAGCGCCCTCTGTTGGATCTTAAAATCAACCATAAAAATTTCAGAGGTGTGCTCCACACAGAAGCAGACAAGTCGGTTATTTCTAGCAGGTACTGGCCAAAGAAGTGGCCTTTACACATTGCACCTGTCAGCTTAGAAGGGATTGGCCAAATTTCTCAACCTGCTCAGTATCTTTGGTTGGAGTATAAAGACAGGAATTCTCGAGCCTTTAAGCCCTATGTCCGAGACACTTTGCCAGTAAATTTATGGGGTTGAGATATTCTAAGCAGCTTGGGCTTGTTATTAATAACTCCAAACTCCATTGTATCATCTCAGGGACTTAATCAAAAAATTATTTCTCCTAGGAAATTTGGAGGGAATTCACATGAAGGGTATTTACCTATAACCCAGTCTCCCCAGTGAAGACTACTTAATTCAGCCAGTCAAAATTTTTGGTAGGAGCACTGACTTTCTTCCCAGCCCAAAAAGCAGCAGAAAAGATCAACTGGCTTACAGAAGAGCCAATCTGGGTTTGTCAGTGGCCCTTAACAGGGGAGAAACTTAAAACAGCCAATATGTTGGTCCAGGAACAACTTCAGGCTACAATTGAAACCAATCGGACCTTCTTTTAGTCCGTGGAATACAAAAAGTCTGGTAAATGGAGGTTGTTGCAAGATGTCAGGGCGATTAATTGTGTTACCGAGCCCATGGGAAGCTTCAGCTATTGGGTACACACCATCACAAGAGTTATTCAATTTGTTTCATACTTTGCAGAAGACAGTTCAAATGCATCAACATCCATGTTTTATAGGCCATATACGGGCCCACACTGGTCTCCCAGGGCCTTTACCATCAGGTAATGATAAGATGGATAAAGTGGTTACTGTTTGTCAGCAAATGTCTTTGTGTGGCTGGGCACATGCTTCACATTCTTTACATCGTCTTATTCAAGGTACACAAAATGATCTTTTGGATCCTACCTCTTTAGCTGATCAAATACTTCAGGAGTAAAATGGCTCTAACCCTGGAAACATACTGAAACATTCTGTGTGTATATTATTGAACTGTTCTCTTTGCTATTAATCCTCTCTTGCATTGTCATCACAGGATGCCGTGCCTTCAGAGCAAGAATTCAGGAACTCGAAATAGCGACTCATCACCTACTTTTTCAAAGAAAGAAGGGGGAATATGTGGGAGCCGCTCTGGAAATACACACTCTTTAGTCCGGAACAAGAGGTACTGAACAATTATTGCGCCCTGCAGTAACTCGGGTTTACCTCTGCTCGGATGATGAGACGTGGCTCCAGGAGTAGGCGTCACCCACTGGGGTTGAGTTACACTCACCGGTTCCTTTGTAATCCTACCCAGTGCCCTTTTTCGGATAGAATGTCCTAAGAAACAGCATCCTCCAATAAAAGCCAACTCCAGAACGTGCACCCCCAACCCCCGTCAGCCTCTCGTGACTTTTTCTTGCCCCCCTTGTGGGAGCCTGAGGCCAGGAGCCAGGGAAGCCATCCTGAAACTCATATAAAAAGGTGCTCCGTGTCTGCATGGTATTTTGCATCACCCCAAATTCACACGAGCAGGACTTTGGTTCCGTTGCCCGTGCTGGTCGGGGGTCAACACCTCCTCGCTGACTTCATGTGGCCCTTCTTCTGTGGACGCAGAGTGGAAGAAAAATCCCTGATGTCTCTTCCTCTTCTGATAAAGACATTAGTCCTGTTGGACCAGGGACCCAGCCTCACAGCCTCCTCTACCTTAATTACCCCGTAGAGGCCCTGCCTCCAAGTAGTTAGGTGAGGGTTTAGGGCTTCTGTATATGAATTTGGGGAGGGGGGCACAATGTCGTCAATGTGGTGACTGTCTCAATATTGCAGAAGAGAAAAATGAGGTCAGAATCCTTTGTTCAGGGTCTAAATAAAGCCTTTATACTTCTCACTCTTGCTTTCAGTAGAAAGAATCAAAACCCTCGAAATTCAAGCTTATAAAGCACTAGAAGAAAAGTGTGTGGAAGTCGTGGCTGTAAGAGATGAAGGAATGTGAGATGAAGCCAGCCGGCCTGTCTAAAGGCCAGTCCTGAGCCCCGGGCTGGAAGAGCCCAGGTGTGTCCTTCAAATGCCCCCCGAGCCCCTGCAGTGTCCACGGCTGGCCCACTACCACTTCCTGTTGCTCTGGGTTCTGAGTTCAGGTCCCGACTCTCACAGATTTCATGAGTGCTGGCAAAGACTTCCTTCCTGACCAACTTGAGTCAGTCTCCTTTGACCTTCTTCTTCACTAGGCCTCACCCTTGGTCTGATGAGCCCAGTTTTGGCAATGAATCCCGCAGGCTCAGCCCATTTATTGAGCATTCCCAGCCACAAGACCCAGTCAAGGCCCTCTTCCTCCACACCTGATACCTAAGCACTTTCCTCTTGGTAATTTTCCATCCGCACCCCCCCCCCACCCTGACCACTGGCTGTGGGATCCTGCTCATTCCGGTTATGTTCGGGTTGAGTTTAACCTCTTACCTGTTGCAATAATCTTGGCCTCGAGCAACGGTCCTGAACAAAGTCCTTCTTGTTGTTTTTAACAGGTGTCAAATAACTTTTTTTTTTTCTTTAACGGTTTATTAGGAACAAAGGTACACCTCACATCTCTCTTTAGGTATCTCCACAACAATTCTGCCATAAAGAGCACTTCGCATGTGGCTTAACTGTCAAGGGGCAAGTTCGTGGGTGGAGCTAGGTGAGCTGGAGTCCAGTGGACAGTTACAGAGAGAAGTCAAAAGCACCTGGAGGCCCGAGAACAGCTGCTTCCCAACCTTCTGTGTTAGGAACTGAAGGACGAGGAGGGTAAAGGAGGAACCGGAGGCCTGATGCAGGGGCCGAACTCCACGGGAGCCACGTTCACTCTGTGGCTTTGGGCTGCTCTAGGGGCCAAGAGTATCAATCTTGGTAGTCCAGAGGGCCCTGGGTCCCCGGGACAGCATGTGACAGAGGGACCAAAGCTGGATGGTTGTTCTGGCCCGGCTTTGCTGCTCTTCACTGTGTGAGCCACGCCTCTCTGAGCTCAGCCTTCCTCGTGGGAAGGGGAGTTAGGACAACCCCCTCACAGTGCACAACCAGGATGCAGGGCGGAGTCTGCTCTTCCTTGGTAGCAGTGCTGGATACTCATTGAAAAGAATGCAAATGCTCCTTCTAGGTGGCCTTCAGGAGCTGGGTTGGTGCCTGCTTTGTCTGTCTTGCTTGGTCTGTGGTCTGAATGTACATCTGTGGGTCTAGGACGTTCTGGGAGAAACTGGAGCTTGGGAGAAAAGGAAGGTCACTCTTTGACTGCAGGTACAGGGAGCCCCAGCAGCCCACTGGCCGGACAGGGGCAGGTCCTGGAAGAAGGTCAGGGACTAACCAGGCTGAGAGACTGGCCCTTTTGGGGGCTGATGAACTGTCCAAATCAATGTCCAAAAAGGTGTAGCCAACTCTAGCCTCCCCTAGGTCGGGCCTCATCTCTGAAGGCAGTGGTCTTCTGGTGGGGGTGGGGAGGGGCAGGGTAGGTCTGGGCAGATGTAGGCCTGCACTGGAGGTGGGGGGTGGGGGGCTCAGCAAGGGAGCTCCAGAGGGTCTGCTCAATTGTTGCAGGAACCTGGCCTACAGTAGATGCATCCAAATTCCAAGAGAACCAGTCCTGGGGCTGGTCCTAGTAGGCAGGGCAGGCTACTAATGAGGTCCAGCCCCAGGGGCAGGTAACTGAAGCCTCTTCCTGGAACACAGAGGAGCCCTTCAGGGGGTCGAGGGAGAGACTGGGAGGGAAGGGGCCAGAGGGGTCCAAAGAGGTGACTGGGGTGGGGAGGCAGCGTGGAGACCCTCCCTGCAGTGCCCAAAGCTCTCCTGGCCTAGTAGCCCATCACATCCAAAACACTGCGTCACTTCATTAAGGACATGACAAAGGGTTGTCCCTGGTGGAAGGGAAGTATCCTTGGCACCCACTTTCCAAATCATCTTTTAATCATTGCAACCTGAGATTACATTATTCCCTCTAGTTTTTAGATAGGACATGTATTTCCCCAGGGGGCAGCATTTCCAAATTGTGTCCATGAATGCTAGTAACAATACTGAGAGATAAGGGGTAGCCAATTTTAAAACGTTTCTCTAACCGAATATGTTTGAGAAGTAATGCAGAGGAGTAGTAGTACATTCATGAGCACAAGAGAAATCCCACTAATCAATTTCCTAGTTCCACTTACTCCCTGAACGTCAAAAGAACATATATTTGCTGTAAAGTTTAAATTATTTGCAATGAGATGTATTGCCCCTTTATGCGTACGTGTGTGCACGCACACGCACATGGGTGGACCAGGGATTGAACACAGGGGCCCTCTACCTTTGAGCTACATTCCGGTCCTTTTTATCTTGAGACATGATCTTGCTGCGTTGCCCAGGCTGAGCTGGAACTTAGGGTCCTCCTGCCTCAGCCTCCTGAGTAGCTGGGACTACAGGTGTGCACCACTGTGTGGCGCTGTGTTGCCTTTTTAACTGGGGTGCTGGGGACATATTTTAAGAAAATGTTAAAGACTTTGCTTGGTCATGCTGAGCTCCAGGAAGACCTCCCTGCATCCCTGAGTTAGGCACCCTCTTCTGAGCGCACAGAGCACCTGCTCCCCACCTGTGCTGCAGAATGCACCCCCAAGATCAGAAATTCTCCAAGAGTTTGTTTGCTGCCTTCCTGGACATCCAGCTACTGACCCTCAGGGGCCCTGATTCTTCATCTAGGTACCCCCTCCCCGACCCCTCCAGTAGTGGGCGGGTAGCACAGCTATTGTTACCAGGGTGCTCCCTGCCACCGATGAATCTATGCCTGCATCTGGACATCTTCCTCGGCTTGCAGGGAGGAGTGGGGGGCTAGATGATGCCCCCCACACAGGATGGGCACTCCTACAGTGCACGTTCTAAGGCTCAGAGCAGCATTCTTATTAATCCCCAGAAATCCCCTGGTCAGGGGCCTTTGGGGTGACATCTGGTATGTAAACGCCCAAGGTAAGTTCCTGCTGACTGGTAGCAACAGTGCCACGTGTGAGCTGTGAAAGTTCCCTGGCAGGAGGTCTCTTCCATTAGTCATTTCAATGCACGCAGCTGAAAGGAACATGGCAAAGTTAGATTTGGCGGGGGTGAGTGGGGAGCACATTTTCCACTTGTAGGTGTCTCAAAACCTTTCACTCTTAAAAAAAGTGAGGAGGCCCCGGCAAGTCGCCCCTGCTCCAGGTCCTCACTTGCAAACAGAGATCCTAATCCACCCTGAGGCGGTGGTGGGGAGGCCTGGGCAGACTGCCGGCAGCCCGCGAGGGTTAGCATGGTTTGAGCTACAGAGGAGGGAAACTGAGAGGTCAGAGGAGGTGGGGGAGGCTAGGGGACAGGTATGGAAGGTTCCTGCCCCGCATGTCCCTGCAGGGCTTGGAAAGAACCACTGAGACAGAAGACAGGACAAAAGGAAGGAGCCCTTCTTAGGTCAGGAGACCCAAACTAGACTCCAGTTACATCCCTACAACAATGAGCTTACAGATTTGTTACATTTTTTTTATTATTTTTTTAATGGGGGGTTTTACTAGAATCCTAGACTCTACTGATAACTTTACCCTGGATACTCCCTGATTTCCACCTCTGCGTATTCGTGTGGAAGAAGAGAAGCCAAGATCCAACTACTATTTGGTTCACCTGCTCACCTTTAGCATCTCTGAACTCACCTCCCGCACACAAGGTTTAATCTTGTGATACAGTTATGCATTTAACACCTGCTGAGTGAGTGAGCCACATGCAACAGGATGTGAGCAAAAGCTTTCTTTGTCCCCTTTGTTCTTGGTTCCTTCAGCCCACTGCCTGGTTTGCCCTCTCCTAGCTTGGGATCAAAGCTAGGCAACCACAGACTCTGCTGACCTCACGTGGCCGTTAAAGGAAGAAGCCCTTTGTCTTGGCCTTTAAGGGAATTGTCATCGCAAGGCTCTGGACTCTGCCCAGCCCAAAGCCTCTCCTGCACTTCTTTACTTCAGGCCAGAGACCTGCAGCACCCAGGAGTGGGAAGGACTTCCCCCATTTTCCCTGCTTCACCTCTCTTAGCCAGCTGCAAAGGACACAGTCCCTGGTAGACACAGCTTGGTGCCCTCAGTTCAACAAAACCCCTAGGGTGGCTCTTGCGTACATCAGTTAGAGTACATGACCACCAGGGGGCAGTAGAAGCCTTTCTTCCCTCCCGGAAGACCCACCAACAGGTTTAACATGGCGGCCTAGTTTCAAGATACAGTTAAATGTTTTCCTTCAGTTTCAGAACAAAACTAAGACAATAAATACCTAAAACAAAAGCACAAGTTAAAAATCATTTAGGTACAATACCCCAGGGAACAAACTCTTAAAAGAAAACATAAGTAATTAATTATAATATATAGTGATTATCACTGCTTAATTATCTTACTCCCAGACTTGACTATGACTCATCTCTCCTTAGTTTAAAGTCAGAACTATCCCCCAAGCTCCCATAGGGCAAAATGACATTTAGAGACATTTATTAATATTAACTATTATACTAAAAAATGTCCTTTTTAAAATTTTTTTATTCTAATTTGTTATATATGATAGCACAATGCATTGCAAATCATATTGCAAATATAGAGCACAATTTTTCATATCTCTGCTGTACACATATTCACACCATTTGTGTCTTCTTCATACATGTCCATCTCATTCCACCATCTTTTTTTTTACCCTCTTACCCCCACGTCCATTGGTTTTTGACTATACCATAGTTTAAAACCTTACCAGTGGTAAGACATAAATGTAGTATTATTTTTAATTCACAACACCCCTACAAGATACTCATATCAACCCCTCCCAAATACACACACACACACACACACATTTGTGTCGCCAGATAAAACACAGAATGCAAAGTTAAATCAGAATTTCAGATACATAAGAAATAGTAGTTTAGCATGTCTCCCACGCAACACTCGGGACACAGTTATTGCATGGGACATAAATATTTCATAGAATGTATTTATATGAAAAATAAGTATTGTTTACCTGAAACTCAAATTTAACTGATCTTCCTGCATTTTTATTTGCTAAATTTGACAACTCGGCCTGCATTTTACAGATAAGGAAGCAACATCCAGGAAGGCAAGTAAGTTGATCAGGCCAACAGCTGGTGATCAGTGTCCCTGAGCTCGGGACCCCAGGCCCTCCATGAGTTGCCTCCTCCTTGCTGCCCAGGGAGCTATCCCCTGACGCTGCTTCCATCCTCAGGTACAATACCCCTTGTCACAGTTCCCGACTCCCTAAAGAACAGCTCTCCTTCCTGGCTGAGGACTCACTAAACAGTGAAGTCCTGAGACTCCTTTTCTCTTTGCCAATCTATCCTTTTTGGAAAACAGTGAAAACTTCCCTCTTTTGCTTGTTTGTTTGTTCATTTGTGGGGTTTTCATTTGGTTGGGGTTTTGTTGGGTTTGCCTGTTGTTATTGTTGTTTTGTTTTATTCTCCTGCAGGACATTCCTGTTTCTATAACTCTTTCAAGGCTACCTCTTTGAACTCTGAACTGACATTTAAATACAATTGTCCATCCCAACTTGTTCTTCTGGCTTAAATTACATGAAACACAATACAGTAATTTAAACCTAACATAAAGAGGGGAGGAACTACAGTGCCTTTGCATTATAAGGAAATAAAATATTCACTACTCTTGATGCACCCAGATCTTCAACTTGTATTTCACTATAGGGTTTATTTTCCTAAGGTGGGACCTTAACAGGACAGTACCTCCCACCCCAAGGTCAAGGATAGTCCTTTAGTAGAAAAAAAAAAAAGGCAACAAAGGAACTTTTAAAGGAGCTTATAAAAGTAAAGTTGCTGAGCAAATAGTGCAAGATCTAGTGTTACCATTACAATTAACACCTGGGATCATTATTGATGGTCAGAGCGGGAAGTGTCTCTAATGAAAATCCATTAACAATGCTGAACAAGAGAAAGAAATGCACTGTCGGGCATGACTTTACCCCACCCCGCTTGGTGCAGGGAGTAAAAAGATAGGGCTGGGAGAGACTGGAGAACTGTACACACTCATTCAACAGTCACCTAATAAGTGAGTACTGTGTGCCAGTCTCCAGGGCCGAAGAGCCTAGCGTAAGCAGGGTGGGGTATTGTGCAATTAGAGAGCAGTGCCCTTGGTCAAGGTGAACTAAGCCAGACTAGGAGGCCAAAAGGACTCCAGAGAGGCACCTCAGCTGGCTCTTACTGGGCCAGTAATTGCTGACCAGGCTAAGAAGATGCCACGTCCCAGGAGAAGAGACACCAATGAGCACAGGTGCAGACTTAAAATGACAAAGCATAGGCAGAGAAGGTGGAGACAATTCAGTTCCCCCTCCCTTGGAAAACCAGGCAGTCTTCAGTCCTGGAGTGACAGAACACCCATCCACGGTGCCCCGCAGAAGGAAGAAAACCGCCGTCTTCAGCAAGCAAGATGGTAGGCATCATAAGGTGGGAACGTTGGTGACGTGGAGAAAGGTGACAGAAAGGTCTGTCACTTCAATAGTGACCACAGAAGATACTGGTCCGTGTTGTATCTTAACTTCATTCAGAGCACTTACAACCGGAAGCCTTCTAACCAATATGGGGCTTTCACATTAATCTTACCACCACCCTACAACATAGATCTGATTACTTACATGTCACATATGAGGAAACTGATTTCCAAAGCAATTATATGATTCTCTTTTTTCAAGATTACAAAGCCAGTAACAAGAAGAGTAGGAGCTGAACGTCGCTGTCGCGCATGACTTTACCCCACCCACTTTCTACCTCTTCCATCAGAGGCAGCCTCTGATCCTGAATCCCACTTCCTGTGCAGAGCCTTCCCTGCTCCCCCAGAACAGGACCCACAGCCTTTCATGCGGCAGGGGCTCAGTAACAGCTTGATGACCGTGTCAAGCTGTGAAGCTGGGTGGTGTGGGCCCAGGAAGGGCTGGGCACTGGAGGTGGGAGGGTCACCCCCACAGAGGTGGAGAAGAAATGATCTGTGGAAGGACACAGAAGCGAAAACTACACCTCCCTTCTGGGTCTCCAGCTTTAACTCAGTGGCTGTTGCTTAATGACTGGAAGCAGGCTGAGAACTTTGCCTTTAGGCAGTTCTGCTATTGTGCAAGTGCCATGTGCTTACACTAACCTCGAGGGTACGGCTCCACCACGCCATGTGGCCTCTGGATGCCACCAGGATGCGGTGGGTACAAGGTGTGTGATGCTGCTGCAGGCGTAACATGTTTCTTATGGAAAACTTGTCTTTAGAGGTAGAGGGCATGCACACCACGGGAAAAGTATGAAGTAGCAAGTGTGCAAACCAGGAGCACAGTCACGTATCATGAAGAACTGTGAACCGTGTGCGATTGCAGGTGACTTTCATGTGGCGGCACGGCAGGTTGGTTTACACCAACATCACCATGACACAGGAGCATCGTGTCTCCCGGTGATGTTAGGTGCCTGCCCATCACTAGGCAGTGGGGATTTTTCAGCACCATTATAATCTTGAGGGGGTGCCGTCACCTATGTTAATTAAGTATCTTGGTCCACGTTGCTGCTGTAACAAAATACCTGAGACTGGGTAACTTGGAAGCAAAGAAAGTTAGTTCTCACTGGTTTGGAGGCTGATGAGGGCCCAAGATGAAGACAGCGGAGGTTTGGTGGCTGGTGAGGGCCTGGTCTCTGCTTCAGGAATGCCACGATGCTGGGACCTCAGATGACAGGAGAGCAGACGTGAATGACTCCAGTCCCTCACACCCTTCCATCAAGGCCCAACCCCATCCTCTCGGTCACTGAGTCCTGAGGCCAACAGCTGGTGATCAACAGCTCTTCCCGGTGAGACTCAGCCTCCTGGAGCCAGCAGTGTGGCTTCCGGGCTTTCCAGGGTTGGGAGAGGCTCCAGAACTGTTTAGGCAGAGGGAACCATAGAGGAAAAGGCACAAAGGAGGGACAGTTAGGTCCCAGGAGTGGAGTTGGGCTTCACTGCCACATTGAGGCTCAGAGAAAAGAGTGAGAAGCGAGGCTGTGAGCAGCGTGCAGGCAGACCCTGGAGTGGGAAGCACAGGGAACTTGGGTCCTAAAATAGAGGGCCAGTTCTGTCACCTGCTGCCTCTGCGACTTGGGGTGACTTCCACCCTCTGAGCCTCATCTGTGTGATGGGACCTGATGGTGGGTCTTCAGGCTGCAACAACAGGAAGCCCCTCCAATCAGGTCTCCTTGTATGTTGTTAGTCAAGTTCTTCAAAAGGAAACGTCCAACCCTGCCCGGCAGCAATCCCCGGCTTGCCAAGCAGCTTCGACATTCCACCCTGCAAACGTGTCCTTCTCTGAGGCCTCTGCTCTCCTTGAACTGGGTAAGGAAACTAGAACAGGCGCTCCTGGCGAATGTGGCTCCTACGGTGTCTTCTTGTCTCTGATGGGCCGTGTCCTTGAACTTCTGCCTCGGGCCTGCCCGAGGGCTGGGCTCAGCTGTCTTGGTTATGAGGATTAACGGGATCCTACATGCAGGGTTCCACTACAGTGACTATTATTGCCACCGACAGAGGGGTGGGAACTGGAGCCGGGGAGACTGGGTAGGGCAACTGGGAAGACCAGTTCATAATCCGAGAAAAGAACATAAAGTTCTGAAATGAGAAAGTGACCCTGGGAACAGGGAAAAGGGATGGGTGATAGCATTCTCACGGAAACGGGATCCCTAGGACTTACAATGGTTGTCACACGAGATAAAGGAAGGGTGAGGTTGAGATCTGGCCAGCAGCACCAGCCAAGAGGAGATGGGCAGGTCTGCCAGGGAAGCCGATGACACCACTGGGGACACGTTCAGTTTGAGGGGCCAGAAAAGAGCACAGGCGGTTAGAAATCCAGTCCCACCTAAGAACAGCTGTTCTCTGTTAAAATCCCACTTTCTGCCGCAGGCAGAATAATAATCCCTCAAAGACGCCATGCCCTAATCCCCAGAACCCACGGCCACTCTGCTCACACCTCCTGGCTTTTGGAAACAGCGCAGAGAGGAGCCAGTCCCCCAGACTCAGCCCCAGTCCTGAGCGCAGGCTGCCCACGGCCTCCACCAGCTGTGAGCAAGCCCAGCGCTCCTTCACCCCAGAACCTGCATTTCGTGGGCTTGGTTTTTAAGTGGAGGTGAATAAAATGCTTTATGGGACTTTTGAAATATCCTCAATCCCCCTCATCGGTCCTTGTTGCAGAAAAACTTCTCCTTAACCACCATGACCCCTTCTAGTAGGGTGGCCACAGCAGACACAGGTCTCTGTGTTGGCAAGAACCTTCTGGGAGGTGCTGGGCTGCCTGTCAGCTTTCCTTTGAAAGCGAGCCCCATAATTAAACAGCAGCTCCTCCCAAATCCACCCCAAAGCTAGTCTTAACCTTCGTCACAGTCCTCCAAAGGAGCTGGAAGGCCTCATCCAAGGCAGCTCACTCTAAGGCAGCTGCCCCTCTTCCTGCTCTGCCCTTCCCGCAGGGCTGCTTTCCACTTGAGAAGGGAGCAGAGCCACAGTTCACACGGTCAGTCACAGGGTCCCAGGACACAGACAGGCGCTTGCCGGGGAATCTAATATGCAGCACCAAGGAAGCACACTCCGCCAGGTTGCATTCTTTCCTGAGCCAGCCAGGCACCGCAAGTTTGCCAACACAGGTCATTACATCACCAAGGTGCAGGATTCACAGCTGCTTCCTTAGCTCGGTTTATTGCTCACAGATCTTTTTTTAAAATTTGCATGTCCGTGACCATAGAATCCATTCCGATAAAATCATACAAGCATGGAATATATCTTATTCTAAACAGGACTCCATTCTCACAGGTGGGCATGATGGTGGGATTCACTTAGGTAATTTCATATGTGTACATAAGAAAATTATGTGAGATTTATTCTACTGTCTTTCCTATTCCCATTTCCCCCTCTCCCTTTCATTCCCCTTTGTCTCATCTACTAAACTTCTCTTCTTCCCTTCCCCCACGTTATTGTGGGTTAGCATCCACATATCAGAGATAACACGCGACCTTTGTTTTTTGGGGATAGGCTTATTTCACTTAGCATGATAGTCTCCAGATCCATCCATTTACTGGCAAATGTCATAAAGTCATTCTTCTTTATGGCTGAATAATACTCAATTGTGTATATATACCACAATTTCTTTATCCATTCATCTGTTGATGGGCACCTAGGTTAGTTCCATAGCTTAGCTATTTGAATTGTGCTGCTATAAACATTGCTGTAGCTGTGTCACTGTATATGCTGATTTTAAGTCCTTTGGATATATGCCAAGGAGTGGGATAACTGGGTCAAATGGTGGTTCCATTCCTAGTCTTTTAAGGAACCTCCATACTGCTTTCCAGAGTGGTTGCACCAATATGCAATCCCACCAACAATGTATGAGTGTTCCCTTTTCCCCATCATGTATAAACTAAGACAAACCAATTTTAAAAAATAGGAAAAAAATAAGTAATGAAGAATTATGCATATTTCCAAGCCAAAATAATTAAGGCTGAGTTTTAAATCACACCTAACAAGAGAGCAACAAAGATTATTGAAGCACCACATAAGGTAAAAAGCTTATAGTTGAATAACATTTCATTGTTCGTCATTCTAGCATCAGGTAGAGCCAAAAGGAAACTGCATATTCAGTGTAAATAATTTTCACAAAATCTTCTACTTTCTCTGTACCAGGTTAAGATGTTACGAATCTGTTAGCCGGATTGAGACAACAAAGGTGTTGGGTTAGGATGCCAGAGGAAGGCCAATTTAGAGAAGAGCATTACAGGGGAAGTGATATGGTGGGTTTCTTTGTATGCTGTGAATTTTTTTGTGTTGGTGGTTCTAAGATTCAGCTGGTGTTCCCTACCATGATATGCTGCCTCACCACGGTGGGCATGAAACCTCCAAACCTGAGCCAAAACGAACCTTTGTCTTCCTAAGTTCATTATCTAGGTATTTGCTATAGTGACAGAAAGCTAATACACACAAAGACTAGGCATGTTTTAAGTCAACTTGATAAATATTTCCAAAGTCCCCACCAGATACGCTGAATTGGTTTACACTCCACAAAGGAGAGGATGAGAGTGTCTATCTGCACACATTCCTGCCACATGTCTTTGTTTTGGTATCTCCCAGAAGCAGACCTTGAGACAAGGATTCAGGTGCAAGAAATGCAATAAGTTTGAGTAACACGGATAGAACAGGGGAAATGGATAACGGGCATCCAAAGGCACAGGTGGCCCATAGTCGTGGGTCCCTACGCCAGCTATCACAATGGACAACCCAAGTCTAATGTCCCAGGGAGACTGTGGGAGATGGTACAGAATGCCTCAGACTGTTCCCCTAAGGCAGGAGACACTGAGGAGGGCTGTTTGAGGGAGCTGCAAGGGTGTGGGGCAGGAGAGGTCTTCTGTAGTTAAAAAATGAAAAAAATAAAAGGTCCTCAGGCTGCAGTTGGCAGTCCACTGGGGTGTATTGAAATGTCCAGGACTGCGTCCCAACAATGACACAACTTGATCAACTTGATAGGCACAATATGCTGAGTTTCTCTTTAGTGAAGAACTAACCTCTGGCTTTGGCCCTTGGCTGCTGGGAAGTGATTGCTGGGGCTCTGAAACCCTGCACTGAGCCAAGGCAAAGATTATTTGACTTGGGATGGGGCTTCGACCCTCTGCACACCAGAGGCCCTGATGAGTCCCTCAGTTAGCAATACTACGTGTACCCCACTGTGGCCAGGAAGTAAGGCTAAGGTAAAGGCCAAAACCTGCACTTGGACCCCCTCAGACGCTGCTCTTTGGGTCTCTTCCCTCTGCAGACCTTAGTCTCCTTCCTTCACTGTAACAAAATGGTAATAGTGAATATGGCGCTCTCCTGAGCCTAGTCACTCTCCATGAATTTCCACCCTGAGGGTACTCCCAGCCAAGCTCTCCAGACTTTTTCTATTTTAAGGAATTTAACTTCTTGTTGTTTGGTGGAGGAGGTAAGGGTTGTGAAGAGCTTATATTGTTTGCCTATTAATTTAGTTTGTGGTAGTTTTAAGTTATTGTACAATCAGTGCCATTAGCCTTTTCCTGGATGGCTTTTGTTAATGTAAAAAGGCCATTCTTCTTACTATAAAATCCTAAAGCATTCATCTTTGTTTTCTCATATCTTATACTGTCATTGTCTTCCATTTAATCAATTTCGTTGGAATTTGTTTTGTTGTGTGCTTTTAGGTAAACCCTTGAAGGGGATTCTGAACGCTGGCTTCTTCCTCTTTTTTCAGCCATGCAGTGAGTGGTCTTGCTACACCACACACTCCCACCGTGGGGTGTAAAGCAATAGGGCTAAGTGTTCACGGCCTGAAACCTCCAAAACATGCGCCCAAACAAGCCTTTCTTCTAAGTTGATCGTCTAGGTGACTGTTACAGTGATAGAAGGCTGACCAACACTAGTGCATCTGACTGCATCAGTCCTGGTGTGGCTGATGAATGCCCCAGCCAGCTAATGTCATCTGTGAGTCCTCTGAAGGCTGTGAAAATGACATCATCCTACAATCCCCTCAGAGGGGTCAATCCCCCAAAGGCACACGTTGTGAATGTACAGTCACAGGAGACATTCTTAATAAGAAAGCTGCTCCAGCAAAGGGAAATGATGCTCCCTCTGGCAGACCTGGTCCAAAATCTCCAGCGGCAAATCTACCCAGCAAAGCTAAAGAGCAGGAAAAAAACATCTCCAGAACACCAAGTGCGGTATCTGAAAACCACGACTGGGGTCCTGACCCCATCACCAACGGCTTCACCTTGACTAAATCACTTGACGAGTTTCAGTTTCCTCTCCCCTAAGCTGGATGAACTCATAGCATTGCTACAAAAACTAAATGAGGAAATCCACGAGAGTTCTTCAGAACCTGTAATCCCTGCTCACACTGGTAGTTACTCTGAGCCTACGAGCTAACCGGTGATATTCTGCTTCCCTTGCTGAGGATGAGACGGTTCACCTGCGTCCTTGGCTGGACAAGCACCCTTTGGTGACCCACTGCCTCCTCGTGGTCACACCCACCGCATCTGTGCACCCAGGTGTGTTCAGAGCCCTCAGGTGCCCTGCTCTCACCTTCCTCCTCCCCCTCATCCTTCCAGCCTTTACATTCCTCGTCTCCATGGGCCTTTTTTTAAAACTGGTTCATAATAATCGTACCTACTTATGGGTACAGTGTGATAATTCATGTACACAATGTGTAATGATCAAACCAGGGCAATCAGCCTTTCCACTTCATCAAACACTTACCATTTCTTGGTGTTCCCCTTCCGACTCTTCTAGTTTCTCATAAAATACATCATAAGCAGCTGCATCCCATTGTCATGCCCCTGTGCTTGGAGGGCTGGGACACCTCCTGCCTGTTCTCTGGCTCCGCTGTCAAGGGCCCTCGCTCTCCGCCTCCTCTCCCAGCCTCTGGGACACTGTCTCACTCTCCACTTCCATCAGGTCAGACTTTTTAGCTTCCTCATATGAGCAAGAACAGGCAGCATTTGTCTTTCTTCATGGGTCTTTTTAAACTGCTCTCTGCTTCTCGTTGAAAGTAATTACATATACAATTTTAAAAATTAAAACTGTACAGAAGATTGACAAAATGAAACTCTCCCTTCCTCCCAGGAGGGATCACTACATGTTTCTCCTTCCAGAAATTTCCCTGCACACGCGTAGGTGCAGCAGTCAAGTTTTTATGGTCAAAGGGATGCTCTTGTACATCAAAGGAGCACGGCAGTTCCCTGACTCATACATGATACTTAAAGTTGTAAATTTTAAAAGCTAGTTCTAAAATGCCTTTAAGTTTAACCCAGTTTAAGATGTTTGAAACCTAGTTCTGAAAGCCCTCAGGTTCAAATTAAGATTATTGTTGTTCTATTTATACGTTCATAATGTTGATATAAATATCACATCTCTAAATGTAATGTATGTGATCACCTCAGCCCCTTCTAATTTCCAACAGGTGTAGCCTTAGGAGCAGAGGCTGTGGAAGCCCTTGAGAAACTCCTGCAAACCTGAAAAAATCAAACCTGTATGTGACCCATCAGGTTATCTTAAACATATAACCATTAGTTGTATATTGACATTTTTATATATTTCAAATTAAAATAATAAGTCTAATATAAAATATTTTGGAACATTTTAAATTAAAAACACAACTCAATATGTCTGATCATAGTGAAAACTTTTCAAACATCTTCAATAATTAACAAAACATACCACAAAAATGACCCACTTCTTCTCACCTTAGTACAAAATGTCAACAGCAAGGTTTGCTTTATCATCCTACACTCACTGCCTTGGTTTACACCTTCAATGCCCCCGAGGCCTGTGTGTTGGCTTGGTCCCCAGCCTGGTGCTGCTATTGGGAGGTGGTGGGACTTCAGCAGGTGGAGCCTCGCAGGAGGTCTTAGGTTCACGGTGGGCATGCCCTGAAAGCCAATAGTTGGACCCCCGTCTATCTCCTTCACTTCCCAGCCACGAGCTGATCAGTTTTGCTATGGTCTGTGCTCCCTGCCATGGCTGTGTGACATCTCACCAAAGCCTGAACATAATGTGGGCAACTGATCATGGACAAGAACCTCTAAAATTGTGAGTCAAAATAAACCCTTCCTCTTTATAAGTTGCTTGCCTCAGGTATTTGTTATAGTAATGGAAAGCTGACTAGCACACTTACTTATGCACCTTCTCAGAGTTGCAGCATCCTCCATCAAACTAAAGGAGCTAATTGCCCTCCCAGGGGTTGCCAAGGTCACTCAGCGGACTCAGGGCTGAGATCTAGATGTGGATTCAGGGTTTGATCCAAAACTCTCAATAAGAACTAGGACCAGGGCTGGGCTAACCTTTCAAGACATGTCCACCCAGATCACGATAAAGTCAGAACACAGTGGGAAGGCATCGTGGAAGGGAGGGGCATGATCAGAATTAAAAGATCACAGGGGCTGTGTTACCAGAAGGGAGTGGGCACACCTGAGGGCTACTGCTGGCTTGTTCTGGTCCAAGAAACTCAGCTGCACACGTCTCCCATGTCACTTCCAACCCGGTGTGTTGGTGGCTAAGATAGGCCACTGTGCGAGGATTGATACTAGGAAACTTGCAAACGCTAGTCAGACTTCCCCAGCACCTCCCCCTGGCAAGTTTCAGGCCACTGCTGGCTGGACCTGGCAGCCCAGGAGAGAGGCGCATGGGCTGACTGAGGCTTCCGCAGGGGAGTGGAGGGGAGAGAATGGATTTGCAAAGCTATTTGAAGATGTAATCAGAAGGATTTGCTGAGTGATTAGAGATGAGGCGGGGTGGTTGGCAGAGGGCAGAGATAAGAATATCTCCCAGGTTTCGATGAGTCTGAAAATGTGAAATCTTTTAGGCAACAGTTTGAGTTTGGCTCTGAGACTGGGAAAGTCCTGGGCTCATGCAGTGAGGGATCTGAAACCCACACACCACAGGTCTCAGGCAAGCAGGGCCCGGCCTCAGCCCAGGACTTACCTGGCCATTGTCTTCTCTGCCCTAGATTCCCCAGCCTCAGGGCCTTCCCACAGCCATTCTCTCTGCCCAGAATGTTCTTAACACCACCTTTGCTTTCGGCATGGTTGGCTTGTTTTCTCCACCAAGTCCCAGCTAATAGAGGGCTCTAATTGCTCCAACTATGGCTCCAGCCGACCTTACCCACCAGAGCGGTGCCTAATTTACTTCTTCCCTGGAGTTATCTCAACTTACAATCTTGTATGATCTGTCTACCTGTTTGATTGCTGTCTCCCTCACTGGACCGTATGACTTTAAAAAAAAAATTTAATTTCCTAGCATCTAAGACAGTTTGCTGAATAAATTAATAAGCAAGAGGAGGAATGAACGGTCCTGTACCACCTTCTGCAGTGTAGCCCTCTAAACACCTTGTAATAAACATCTGTAATTAGGACAACAGTCAAGACTGCAAGTAGCTCATCTGCAGAACAGGGTGGTGACAGGCAGAGGCAAGTCCAGACTTGAAGCCACTCAGCTGCCTGGGCTCCCTCACTTCCCCAGGTCCAGATCCAGCTAAGGAACTGGGAAGTGCTCACCACGTAGGTGACAAGTGAAGAAAGACGCGTGTGTTAAGTTTCTGTAGCAGCCACAGCTCACAAAAGGAGACTGACATTTTTCATGGATTCTTACATTAACCAGTACAGTAGAGAGATGAGACGCTAAAGGCCAACCTCTTGGAGCTAATAAGTATAAAACTGGTTGAAAGTCCAGGCCACCGGCCTCTGAATTCAGAGCCCAGGGCACTGTTTCCATTTACTCCCTGTAGTCTCATGTGCCCACCATGCGGCAAACAGGCAGGGACCCGACAGCAGGAGGAAGCACAGTCCCTGGCCTCGTGCAGCCACACAACTGCACGGATCCAACAGGTGGAGCTGCCCCTCCCCAACACAAGCTGGGTTGAGGGGCTTAGAGGAGAAGCAGGAGGGCTGGGAGAGCAGGCAGGCAGCAGGGCAGGTCCAGGGAGGCCCCCAGGGAGGCCCCCAGGGAGGAGGAGACGGTCACTGCGTCCTGCCCAGCCCCGCTCCTTAACCTTCACTCTCAAGGCCTTTCAGAACAAAGAGCCTCTTTTCTAATCAACAGCAAGATGAGCAAATGTTTTACACTGTCACAGCAGAACTCTCCTGTTCTAATAGTGCCGGGCCAGCCTCCCAGGGCCAGCCTCCCGTCTCTGGCTCTTCTGTCATCTCCTTCCAACAGTGAACAACTCGGCAGCACACACTTTTCAGAAATCCACAAATTAGAATCAGAGTCACTCATCAGAGCTGCCACTCCAGCAGCCCACCCTCTGACCGCCCAAGCAGGTGCCCTCCTCTGGCCTCTGTCTGCCCCGGCATCACTCTGAATGCCCTGGTGGTGGCCTGTGGTCATAATCCTGCCTCCCTCACAGAAGTCGGGAGGGAAGGAACATCAGAAGGAAAGAGGAAAGTGTGTGACGGGAAGTTAAAGACACCGGGCATTGCTGGAGGTGCCCCAGCCAGTGGACCCTGGACACAGCGGGCAGCACCATCCCTCCCCTGCCCTACCACCAAACACGTGGCTCGTGCCCGTGAAGGAAACCTACCCTCCCCTGGGTGAGAAGCCCAGATCTGTCCGATTTCAGTTCCACCCTGTCTGAGGGTGATACTGGGCTCCCAGGGTCCAGGAGTCAGCAGCATCTGCCGCAGAAGCTTCAAGTAAGCAGAATTCTCATCCTGGTGAAAGCACTTTCTTTTTTTATTTTGGTGACACTGGGGATTGAACCCAAGGGTTCTCTTCTGATGAGTTATATCTCTAATCCTTCTTTTTTTTTTTTTCTTTTTATTTTGACACAGAGTCTTACTAAGTTGCAGAGCAAGGCTTCAAACCTGTAATTCTCCTGTCTCAGCCTCAGAGTCACTGAGATCATAGGTGTGCACCACCACGCCTGGCTCAGATTTATGTTTAAACAAACACTGTCTTCAGATGCAATCTGCAGACATTATGAAAAGTGGCATTCTAAATCCCTCTTTAAAATTATTAATGCAGCCGCAAATGGTGGTGAATGCCTGTAATCCCAGCAATTTGGGAGGCCACGGTAAGCCATTATGAACTGGGGACCAGGCTGGGCAACTCAGTGAGATCCTGTTTCAAAATAAAAAGCAAAAAGTGCTGGGAATGTAGCTCAGTTGTAGAGCATCCTGGATTCAATACGCAGTGTTACAAAATATTAATAATAATAATAATGCAATCTGTCAGATATAAAATCCATCAAAGCAAACTATGGGGTTTTTTTAGTATAATGTAATGCCTAAATTACTAATCCAATAGCATTACTAAATTTTAAGTACTTTTGTCACAAATATCCCACCCTGATTATAAAGAGTGAATAACAAAGATGGGAAGAAAAGCTACTCCCTAGTGGGGATTGCTGCTGACTCCTAGGGCACTGGTCAGAGCAGAGGTCACCTCCTCTCCTTACCTTTCGCCCAAGCAAAACCAGAGCAGTGGGACTCCAACCCGCCCAGAGCCCTAAACCAGGGGCTCCTCACCGCAGCCTGGCCCCGGCCTCCTCCCACCTGCCTCCCCCAGGGCTTTCCTTCCCACCTGCTCCCTCCTGTCCCTCCATTTCCTGCTTTCCTCCCCATCTTCTCTCCTCTTTTCCCACTCTTCGCCTTATTCTCATTTCCTCCCCCTTTCGCCATTAAAAGGCTATAAATTAAGTCCAAAGATAATTTGTTATTACTTGCTCAGAGAACACTCGATTTTCATCTAAGCATGGGTCCTTTGAACATTTTCTATTTTTCACTTCAAAATAAAGTCCACTTTCAAGTGTGTAGGTGTACAAGGATGTGTGTGTGGGGGGGGGGGGTGTACAAGGATGTGTGTGTGCCTATTCTCCCAGAGATTAGTGAATCTTGAAAGAGTCCCTGGTCTAGGATTGTATTACTTTGAACAAAACCTCTCAAATATACTTAAACTGAACTTGTGTATAAAGATTCTGCTCCTTCAGCCAGAAAAATATCTTCCCAGAGCCTGCGACACACACCAAACTGCACTCGCCAGGAGCTCAGCCTCCCTGGGCCATCACTTGGACAGAGGCCCTCCCCAGGAACTTCTGCTCTGCGCAGAGTGCCCGAAGCATTGTTCCCCACACAAGCCGTCCCTGCCCAGGACTCAGGCCACTCTTCCCTGCTGAAGTGCCCTTTGCCTCCCTTCTCCAAGCCCTACCTGCCTGGCAGTAACTAGCCCAGATCCTTTCTTCCTCCTCGAGGTCTTCTCCGACTTTCCAGCCTCGGGATTGGGCTCTCACAGCTCACATATACTTGCATGACCTTACTCTGCATTCTGTGTGCATACCCAGGAGGTTTTCTTCACCACCAGATTTCCAGTTCCTGAAGAGGAGTATGTCAGTCAGCTTTCCGTCACTATAGCAATGGGCCTGAGGTAATTACAAAGGTTTTTGACAAAGGTGCAAAAGAAATTCAAGCCAAGAGAGGGTTTGTTTTGACTCACATATATGGAGGTTCCCATCCATGGTCAGTTGGCCCTGTTGCTTGTGAGCCTATGGTGAGGTAGCCCATGGTGGCAGGAGTCCATGGAGGAGAAAACCATTCACCTCATGCCACGAAGAGAGGAAAGGAAGAAACTGGGATCCCACCATGTCCTCCAGGGTACACCCCCAAAGTCCTAAAGACCTCCCTCTAAACCCCACCTCCTAAATTCTACCATCTCCCGATAGCCCCCACCTTGGGGACATGGGCCTCTGGAGAATATTTAAGATCCAAACTAGAGCCAGGCACCATAGTGTAGTGCACACCTATAATCCCAGAAACTTGGGAGGCTGAGGCAGGAGGATCACAAGTTCAAGACCAGCCTCAGCAACTTAGCAAGACCCTGTCTCAAAATAAAAATAAAAGAGGAGTGGGGATGTGTCTCAATAGTTAAACACCCCAGGGTTCAAACCCTGGTACACACAAAAAAAAAAATCCAAACTAGAGCAAGGAGTCACCATTTCTACCTCTTCTGTTAGCTGTTTATCAGCACCTAGTTCTAGCTTCATCCATGAAGGTACTGAACACTTACTAAGAGCTCAATAAACATTTTCCAAGGGGAATGAACAGGCACAAAAGATGTAGTTTTTTTCCCTGAACAGGACAGTGTGACAAGACAAAATATCTTGGCCAATTGTATTCCTGGCTACAGAAATCTCCTACAACTAGTAAATGAACTGGTGAAGTGGCAGGATAAATGTAAGTCAATACACAAAATTCAATTGTATTCCTATAGCCAGCGATAAAGAGTTAACACTTGAATTTAAAAAAAAAAAACTACCATTTATAATAGCACCAAAAATAAGAGAAGTACTTAGGTCTAAAAATAATAAAATATGACAGTCTGTCTACTGAATACAAAATGTTGAGAAAAGAAATCAAAGAAGAACTAAGAAAATAGAGACCAACAGTATCCATAGATTAGAAGATTCAATATTGACAAGATGTCAGTTCTCTCTGACCCAATCTAGACTCGATGCATTCTCAATCAAAATTCCAGCAGGGTGTTTTATAGATTCATACAAGCCGATTCAAAAATTTATAAGAAAAGCCAAATAAACCAGAATAGTCAAAAAAGGAGAAGAAAACATGTTGGAGGTCTCATATTATCTTATTTTAAGACTTGTAGCAGTCAAGACAGTGTGATAGTGGCAAAGAGAAATACAGGTCCATGAAATAGAATTGAGAGTCCAAAACTAAATCCTTTCATTTATGGTCAATTAATTTTTGACTAAGGTGCAAAAGAAATTCAACAGAGAAATTATAGTATTTTTGACAAATGGTTTGGACGCTCAAATGCAAATAAATGCATGGATGGGTGGATTGAAACACAGGTAGGTAGGCAGGTACCGAGGTAGGTAAGTAGGTACATATATAAGTCTGACTTATACTTTAGAAAACCTTGTACAAAATTAACTTAAAATGGATCATATCTCTAAATATAAAATCTAAAGGAAAAAAAAACTAGAAAAACAGAGCAGTTTGCCCTTCTGTGTCTGATATATCTTCCTTCCCACCTACCTCCCAAAAACCCTGTAACCACCTCACTGGGGCAGAAAGAGGAACCTACCCTCCTGGGAACCTACCCACGCCTCCTTACACACTAGACCCATCTCTAGGGAGGGTCAAATTTCAGTGGGATTCAGTGGCAGGAAGTGGCTGCGGGTCTCAGCCCAGGTCCCCAGATCTGTGGCCTCTTCCAAGGAGTCCCTGTGTGCTCTGCAGTTGGAGTCTGGGCCGAGGCAACCTCACAGTCCTGCTGTCAAGCAGCCAGAGGCATGCCCAGCCTCTCTTGGGCCTTGTTTTCAATGGTCATTTTCCCCTTTGGTCCAGTTTCTGGCTCCAATTTAGGACTCAAAATACAAATCACAAACACAACTCCCAGCTTGGAAAGGAACATGGAGAAGTCAATATTGTTTGCTCTCACAGAATATGTCCAGCTCACCACAATGCCCGGCCTGGCTTCTTAGTTTTTATCCACTGCTATCAGTAAATATTTATTAAGTAACCACAGCAGATCTTGTTGGGCAAGTGAAACAGATCCTGTGCTATGCAGCCAGGAGAAAACGCAAAGCCAAAGTGGTGCTCTCTAGTCCCCTCTAGATCCACAACAAACGCATGCTTTTATCTTTTTAAAGATTGTCCTTATTGGAGCCATTCCAAACTACTTTTGGGGGTGACACACTTCGGTGGAATTGAGTTTTTTTCCCAACCCCATATGGACAATGTAGCTGGGCAGAGAGTCCTCTAAAAATAAAATTGTCTCCTGGGGAAGCAGAGATTGTCCTTAGCTGAGAGAGGGAACAGGTAGACGGTGAAAGAGCAGAGGGCCAGAGTGCGGGGCCAATGCTCTGCTCGGGCATTATGCAGAAGTGCAGCTTGGCTGTAAAATTACTGCAAACCCAGGGCTTCCTGATTTGAGTTAGCTGAGTCTTAATAAACAAAACTATTTTTATTACATACCTGAACAGTGTAAAAGAGAGAAAGGAATGGGAAAGAAGAAATGTTTGGGGAAAAGGGAAAGACGTAGGATGAGAAAACAGAGCTGAGAGGAAAGATTGCTTCACTCTACGCTCTGCCTGCCTCACACCTGTGCCCCGTGCAGAAAGGCAACGCTTGCTGAACGAGGGAACCAGGGAGTTAGCAGGGAAGAGATAAGGCACATACGAATAATTTAACGTTGTAAATAGTCTTAAATATCAAATAAGTCCAACTGTTTAAATATTGAGGGAGTCTACATGTGTAACGCTCCTCCTCGGCTCCCTGAGGAGAAGGAGGCACCTTCAGTTGTTAATCCCATTAGAGATGCTGGCTGTGACCTGACACCTGTCCTACCCAGCTCCCTCTCTGACCGGCACTGATTCCAGAGACAGGACCATGCAAGGAGGCAAAATTAGCAGGCACCCAGAGGCCTGCACCCAAGGTTTCCCTTTCAGAACTCATGGCTTGTCTCTCAACTAACACGAGATGGAAATGAGGTCGGGGTGCTTAATGACGAGAACTGACTATGTACCTCAGTGGGCACACGAAAGTAAAAACCAAAGTAAAAGATTAAATTCTGAGCCTCCAATGCACCCATCAATATTTCACAAAGGGTTGTGATTGCTGATTGCAAAATCCACCTAAGTGCCCAGGAGACTCTTGGGAAGGAGTGTCCGATGGCACGGGTAAACACTCTGCTTACATAACCCTAACTGTTTAGCCCTCTGAAGGGAAAGGACTTAGAGACACTTGGGCTCTGTAGCTAAGGATCAGACAAACCCACACCCGTCAGAACAGAGATCCCCTCTTTCAACAGCTACATGCCAGCCATTTGCTAGAGAGGACTGTGCTCAGAACCTTGAGGGGAAGAGATCTGAGAGGGCCCTGTCTGCCAGATGCACCATTTCTCCGACCCACGATTACCACCCCACTGACGTACCCCCCCGTACAGTTAGGAAGCTAGAACCATGTTCATTGCAGCTGGCGGCGCACGGAGGCAGTCCTGACACGTGCAGAATTGCCCGCAGCCACCAGGCCTGTGTTTCCTTTGAGAGACTTCCATTTACGAGTTAATTTAATATTACTTCGCAATTTTAGTTTTGAAAACGTGGTGTCAAAAGAGACTGCTTAAGAATACGGAGCGTGGTGCCAGCAAGGCTGTCTCGGCCAATACTCCCTCTGCAGAGCACACAGGGACTCCCTGAAGAGCTGAACCTGGGGACCTGAGCTGGGCACCAAGTTAACTCAGGAACCTGCAGCCACTGGAACACAGTGGAGATGACCCTAATAATGGGCTCATGAAAACAAGAGATGGGTAAGTTTTGAGGAGAATGGGCATCCTCTCTTTTGTGAGGCATCTGCTCCAGTGAGGTAGTTACTAGGTTCTGGAGGGGAAAGGAAAAGACTTCTCAAACTAAGAAGAGCCAGCTCCCTGCACTGGCCAGGCTGACACAGCGTGACCCGGGGTTCAGGGTTCTCAGCCTCATTTGAGACCAACCACATGTCCCCTGTTTTAGTCAGCCTTTTTACTGCTGGAACTAAAATACCCAACAGAACAATCGTAAAAGAGAAAAAGTTTATTTGAGCGCTCACAGTTTCAGAGGTCATAGTCCACAGAAGTCCGGCTCCACTCCTCTGGGCTCCAGGTGAGGCTGAACATCTCGATGGAGGAGTGTGGCAGAGAAAAGCAGCTCATGGGGTGATCAGAAAACAGAGAGAGAGAGAGGTCTCCACTTGCCAGATACAAAATATACACCCCATAGCCCCACCACCAATGAACTACCTCCTCCAGCCACACCCCACCTGCCTCCAGTTACCACTCAGTGAATCCCACCAGGGATTAATCTGATTGGGTCAAGGCTATAACCCAATCATTTCTCCTCCAAACCTTCTTGCCTTGTCTCACACGTGAGCTTTTGGAGAACACCTCACATCCAAACCATAACATCCCCACCTGGAGTTTTAGGGTTTCCTGCCTTCCTGAATCAATGGCCCTAACATTTCACATGAAAAATGTGAATGGCAAGGCTGTGAATTCAATGGATGTTGTTGCTCTGTCACTGCTGCAATTAAAGTTGGCCTTTGAACTTAACAGTATTAACCCTGTGGCTGCAAGAAGTAAAAGATTATTTTAGGGCTGCCACGGTAGTTCAAGATTTGGACCAACAGTTTAAGGATTGGAGTCTTCAGCCTCATCTGTCAGCACTCCACCACGCTCGGCAATACCCACCCTGCGCCACTCCTGCCCTGACATCAAGTGCAGCAGCCCCCTGGGCCCCCACAGCACAGCTACAGCTGGCATTTCATCACAATCAACCAAGTGTGATCATTTGATTGTGGGCCCAGCGAATGTCAGGGATGATGGCCCCGGGTTGCCCATTAGCAAAGGCTCAGAGCAAAACAACCCCCAAAACAATATTTGAGAGTCTCTTCCTAGCACTACTCCTGGTCCCAACTTCTGTGTTAGTCAGGGTCCAGTCAAGAGACAGAAACCACACACTAACTGAAACAATGAAACTGGGACTGTAATGAACTGTTACCTTGGTTTAAAAAAAGAAAAAAGTGGTTAACTACTAAAAAAATTAAATTGTATGGTGTAAAAAAAAAAAAAAGTGGCAATCAGACTACGGCTATCACTCCTAGGACTGAGGGGAAGATAAACAAGGAAGACATTGAGAAATGCGGAGAAGACCCACAACAGGCCACGATTCAGGCCTCTGAGAAGATGGTCAGCTGCTGCAGAAATATGCCACCCACCACTGCAGTGAAGGGAGACCTCTGGAAGACACCTGCTCACCAGGCCACTGCCAGGGCCAGCTGTCATGAACACAACAGGAAAAAGATAAGTTCTTTCTTCCCTCTCCAGCCTCGAGAATCCCTTCAATACCTTCCACTCCAGCTAACCCTACCGTAAGGCCAGACAGCAGGCAGAAACGCAGCTTGCAGGGCACAGCTCAGTATCCACAGAGCACGAAGAAAGGCAGATTTGGAGCCCTGAGTGCAGAGGTGAGGAGTAGAGATGGAAACCGGAACACCTACAAGACATGCTTTGAAGGCAAAATCACTGGAACTTGGTGTTAAGACTCCTGTGGGGCTTAGGAGAAATCAGGATGATGCTTCTTCTAAAGAGAAAGGGAAAATTACTATGGATCAAATGAACTTGGGGTGGTTAAGGGTCACATTTTGGACATATTCAGGTCAAGGTGTCAAACGGGCACTGGCCGGCCATACAGATGGAGAGCTTGTCTGAAGATGAAAATAGGCATCCTCAGCATAGAGGTGTACCTTAAAGTCACAGGATGAGATAACATCACCTGTACATAGGGAAGAGAGCCATGAGCCATCTAAGCTGTGCTCCTGGGGTTCCTGCCAATCCCCACTCTGTTACCTGGCTGTTAGGACTTTGCTTACTGTCTTATCTGGCTATTGTTCAGCTTCTGACCCTGTGCCCCAGCTGCCTTATTTATTTATATTCCCTGAAAAGAAGCAAATCTAACAAGAAAATTTATAAAACTGTTTTCAAAAACTCAATCCCACCATTCTAACATGAATTTTTTGAGTTTTATGGGTCCCCTACCACATGCATAAAAATTTTTACCTAATTGTAACAGGGATTTTTTAGTCTCTATTTTGGGGAGTCAAGAAAATTTGCAGTTGTGGCTGCAGGAAGGTAACCTTCTATGTCTAACAGTTTACAAATATTTATCAATAAAAAACAGCCAAACCTTTGAGGGCCACAATCTAGTAGGAAAGAGAGACATCGTATTACAGTGCTATTCTTCAAAAGGTCATGGCCAATTCCTTCACCTTTTCTTCAATCTGTTCAAAGCAGTAAGGTCAGAAGAGAATGTGAATTATCCAAGTGTCACAGCCTCGGAAGATCCCTGCATCCTCTTCCTTCTTGTCCCTTGGGAGATAGTTCTAAGGATTTCAATGTTCTCTCCAACTCTTGAAGATACTTGAAAACATTTGTATTTTTCTGATATCAGAGTTTTCATCTCCCTTCGCCCAGCTCTCCCTTTCCCACAGTCTGGTCTCCTGGAATGCCTCTGCAACTCTCTTCCTTTCCTTCTTTTCCACGCACTTTTCACTGACCCTTTACAGAGCGCCTACCGTGGGTTACAGGTCAGAGGTTAAACTGAATTACCCACAAGGACCAAGCAGAACAGTGCTGTTCCAACTTTGTTTACATATCAAACATACAAGAACACTCTACTTTTACCAAGAAATGTGCTGATCTAGTTTTTCTTGAAACAGACGGCTCTTGAGTCATTTTGCAGAATTTTGACACACCCAGGGAGGCCAGAACTATTTCATTTTCCTTCTAATTCTACTGTAATGTCAGTAAATAGTAGAGGACCTTCATCATGATAGCGAACACAAAACTCTAAGAAGGCCACTCTCCAGCGCAGTTTGCCAAGTGGAGCATGGGCCTGCTGTTGCTAGATCTTCTGACTTTTCAGGAGCCAGAAATCCAGGCATTTTTGTGAAAAATCATGTTGTTAAAATGTTAAAAGCTAATTTAAAAGAATTTTAAATGCTGCAAAGGCTAAAGCAACCAAGTTCACAGAATACAGAAGCATTGCCAGTATGCAGCTTCTGGTGCTATAAATTCTAACAAGTGTTTATTATATTTGCTTACTTTACAACACACAGTTATATAATTATGCCTTTGATAAAGATCAATTATCTGTGTCTGAATTCATTTGTCCATATCTATGGTGTGTCCTGTTTTCTGGCCCATCTCCACAACACGCCATTAACAGTGCCTTAAGGTCAAACTACCCTTCTCTCCCAGTTCTTCATTCTCCCATACAAAAGGAGTGGAAATGTGGTGCTTTTAAAACCAAAGCTTAGAGACAAATTAGAGAGAGAGTGCATTAGCTATAAGGGGCCTAGCACATAGTAGGGCAAGTACAAGTTGTTGCATGAATCATTATTATCATCCAAATAACAGCCACCAGTGCTTCACCACGGTGCATACCTATATTACCTGGAGGTTTTCCCAGACCAGACCACACAATGCAAAGCAACCCTCGATTCACCCTCTAACAATATAACCTTATTTTATTTCTCTGCATAGGACTTAAGTCTTAATAATATAGTCTCGTTTAATTACATGCATGTTTTCTGACACCTATCATCGCCCCCCCCCCCAAAAGAATGAAAGCTCTAAGAGAACAAGCTTATCTATGTCATGCTTGGCACCTACAAAGGAAATAATGGATGTAAACCTCCCACCTCCCCAGGTGAGAGGTGATTTGTACACAGATCTCAATTAAGTATGTTTTAAATTTTATATTTAGATTTCAAGATAATTGTATTTAATTTTTATAAGTTCATAAAGAACCGCTGGGGGGAGGGGGTTGGTTCCATTACCTTAGCACTGACATCGGCCTGGCATTTTTGCTGCAATAAAAAAGCCACTTCCTATGACACAGGGTCCCCCAAACGCCTGGGTCTGGCCACATCCTGATAGAGACACGGCAAATCAAGGCTAGGCTGGCCACAGTCACAGGAAAAGAAGGGTGCAAGTGGGAGGTCGCTCGACCCCACGGTGGGGAGTCGCCGCAAGAAAGTGTACACCGGGGTCCGGGACCCTCCGCGCCGAGGCGCGCAGCTGCAGGAGACCGCCCAGGAGTCCCCGCCCCGGGGCTCCCCGCTACCGCGCCCCGCTTCCTTTCACCCTAGTCCCGGACGCCCTGCAGGGTCAAACCCGCGCAGCCCCAGCCCTGCGGGCTCCACGTTCCCGAGCCCGCCCGCGCGTGGAGAGGCGGCCTAGGCGCCGGCGGGCTGCGGCCAGGTGGGAGGCCCCCCTCCCGGGGACGTCGCGGTCCCCGGAGCCCCGCCCCGGTCCCGCCCCCCGGCCCGCCCCGGCCCCGCCCACTCCCCGCGAGCCTGCACCTCTCGGTCCCCGCCAGCGGCTCATTCTGCTGCGGCTGCGCCTGCTCGTCCTCTCGTCACCGGTGCCGCCATGCCCGGAGGGCTCCTTCTCGGGGACGAAGCTCCCAACTTCGAGGCCAATACCACGATCGGACGCATCCGTTTCCACGACTTCCTGGGAGACTCGTAAGTGGCCACCCGCAGCCCTGCCCCGGCCTCCGTGCGGCCGGGGCTCCGAGGCGGCGCTTCCCGGTTTCGCCTCCGTCCTGCGCCCGCGCGGCCCCCTGCGCGCCGCCCGCCGCACCGGTCCCCGCACGTGCCTGCCGCGGCGTGTCCCCTGCGCCGCACCTGCCAGCGCTGCTGCCGCCGCGGCCCGCGGTCCTGCGCGGTCGCTGGGCCCCGGCTCGCCAGGGGAGGGGGAGACCGGGGCCTCGGCGGGTGCTGGCCCTGGAGGTGTAGTGAATTGGGCGAGCAACGTGGCCCGAGGAGGGAGCGCGGGGAAGGGACCCGGCGGTCACTTCCCGGGACTAGTGGCGGGTCCCACTGACCTCCGTTCCTCTGTCCTGGAATTTGTTTCCTGGGGGAGGTGGGTGCCCAAGGCCCAGGTGGGAGGACACGGCCCGGGTTATCTGAGGGTTCTGCTCACGCAGTGGTGTTGGCAGATTTCTGGACACAGCGTAAAATTTAAAACCGCCGGCTGGCTGAAAGAGTTTTTGTTCAGGGCCTCCCTTCGATGGCCAAGATATGATTTGGTAACAGCTTTCGGAGGAACCAAGACCGTGCAGTGTGTACGTGTGTCCTTCATTCCAGAACTTGCAACACTTGAAGGGAAGTAGCCACAGAGGTGCCAGGACGCGGTAACTCCCCACCCGGAGGCCCTTTTGTTTCCCAGTAGTCCCCTCCCCCTTTGGCCAGCACATGGCCTCGCTGGCCAGATTGACCCATGATCTGGCCTGGCATTCTGTCATCATAATACCTAGGAATAAACTGATGCCACCCTTTTTTACAGCTCCTGAATCAGCAAAGTGTGAGTTGTTTGGTTTCAATCAGAAACATTCCAGACGAGTCTGATTCTATTTAGTTTTGGAGTTTTATTGACCCTTTTATACCCCTGCTCCCAGGCTGGAAAATTCCTCCTGGATTTGTGTCCCTTTTGTATCCAGTGTCCATGCATATATGTGCAGAGTGACCGAGAAGCTTATGGAAGGAATCAATAATTGGTCAGGCCTGTAGAGAGAACCTGGGAAAGATTCTTACACAACAGGCCCTCCCAACAGCTTTCAACCTCTTAATTACCTTCTCTGCTTTCTGATTAGAGGAAATATTCAGAAAATAAACGGTTAGGCTAGAAAAGGGGTGACCTTGCAGCAGAAGAGAACTTTAAAAATAGACCATGGCCAGTTCAAACTCCAAGTATAGGTATTCATCTCTTTCCAGTGTGTTCCTTCCCACACCCCATGAAACAAAATCTCACCAGAACTCTTAATTTTGTATGGATTAGAGATACATATTAAAGCATATTCATATTTACTGTAGCAACAGTTATGTCCCTTGTTTAAGCCTTCCATACTTTTCTGATTGTTTGTGATCTCTTAATGGCCTCTGGTTTTGATTAAAAGGGTTGTCTTTTTGGGGAGCCACAAATAGGAAGACGAGGAAAATATATTGCGTCTACAAACAGATACACAAGTCTGCCTAGGGTCAGGCATGGCAGTGCCAACCCTGCCTGGAAAAGAAGTTTTGGGCCTTCATATTATTGAGATTAGCCTTTCCAAAGGCCATTCTGTATTTGATCTCAGGTCAGACTGCCAATTTCTGATCCAGGTGTTTCTTGGAGAAAAAAAAAATAAATTAACCCACCCTGAAATTCGGAAACAAAGGGCTTTTCAGTTCCGTGTTCTGGGAGTTTACAGAGCATTGTCACTTCTGTGTGTGCTTGAGGCAGCTTCTTCATAGCACATCTTCACTGAACAAAACATCTTTACCAGGGTCTTTCTGGTACATTCTCTTAAAGGGGGAAACCTTTTGTGTTTTGAAAATGAGGAAGGAAGGAAATGGGATAATGTAACTGAATTACTCTTGAATTAAGAGCAGCAACAGGGCAGTAAAGTATTAGGGGAAGGCAGGCCAAGAAGATGGAGGGTCTTTTAATAAAGTGACTTAATACCAGTTCCCCACCATGAGTCAGCAAACTCACAATGGAAAAAGACTTCTACTTTCTAACTCATTACCCCTTTGACAGTAAGGGAAGAATCTCCCTGTTCAGTTTTTCACAAATTCTGAAGTCTTTTTCTTATTTTTCATCTGATCCTTTCATAAAATCTAAGGCCTGATGTTACTCATAGCTAGATTATTGCCTGTTATTAAAAACTAAACATGCCACACACCTCTCACCTCTACAGTAAGTATTGCTCCTTCCCCAACTCGCCTTCATCCTGTTTGGAGGCCTTTTCCTCCCCTGAAGCTTTGGGAGTTGAGTGGCAGGTGGAGGTGGGAAGGAGGTACCCTCATCTGTTCTGTTCTTGATGCTCAAGAAACTTGCCAAGTTTTTTCCTTTGGGGAGGTTAGCTTGGATCAGTAAAGTAGCTTTATAAGAGTTTGTATCCACTCTTTGAAGAAACCAAGTGTCAACCTTAATTTTACTTGTAAATGGAGGATAGAAGCCTATTTGTTTTAGATTACATAATCTTTTTTATTAATGCAGTCAGGCATCTGCTTGGATTTGGGGCATTTGGGGAGCTGAATGTCAACATCTATGCTAGGAAAAAAAAAAGCCACTTGACTTAATTAGCACAGATTTTACTAGGCGAAAGAGTCAGGGTGGCTCTGCAGTTATTAAAGAAGGGAACACCCCGAATATTTGATTGAACTGAGCAGTCAGTAGAGTCTTTTCTGGAGCTGGGATTGGAAAGTATTTCTCAACCAAAAGGTTTAAAAGCAGATGTCTTCATAACATTCTTTTAAAGAAGAAAGAATGGAGAGGCCTGGTTTAACCTGGATGCTGTGTGGCTTCTTGTGCTGCACAGTGTTTGACGCTTCACTCAGTGGTGACCTCTTCTTCCTTTCAGATGGGGCATTCTCTTCTCCCACCCCCGGGACTTCACCCCTGTGTGTACCACCGAGCTTGGCAGAGCTGCAAAGCTGGCACCAGAGTTTGCCAAGAAGAATGTTAAGTTGATCGCCCTCTCCATAGACAGCGTGGAGGACCATCTTGCCTGGAGCAAGGTATAGTTCTGTGATGTTTGAAATGTAGATCTGGCCCTCTTTTGTCCTCCCAAACAACTCCTAAAATTCTTGGTAATCACCACTCATCAGTTGATAAGTGTCTTTTTGTATGTTAACAAGTTGGCAGATGGCTGCCAGGCCCCTTGGTAACTTCAGACTAGAGCTGATCTTTGGAAAGAGCCAGGCAGGATTAGAGGATTGGGACTTTCTGCCCCACCTCCCAGCCTCTAGGGAGGGGAAGGTCTGAAGGTTGAGACATCACCCATGGCCAGCGATTTAACCAACCCTGCCTGTGTAATGAAGCTTGCATAAGAACCAAAAAAGACTGTGTTCCAGGAGCTGCAGAATAGCAGCTGGAGGGTGTGCCTGGGGACAGCATGGGCTCCCCCTTCCTCACCCTATGCAGCTATCCCTCTGTGTCCTTTATAATAGCCTTTTTAGTAGGTCAGTAAGTGTGAAGGTACCCCTGAGTTCTGTGAGCTACCCTAGCAAAATAAACGAAAAGATTGGGTCATAGGCCACAATTTACAGCCCATAAGTCAGAAGCACAGGTGCAGCAACCTGGAACTTGCAGTTGGCATTGGAGGAAGGGAGCAATCTTGTGGGACTGAGTCCTCAGCTTGTGGCATAGGATGCTGTCTCCAGGTACACATGGTTTCAAAACTGAGTTGAGTTAGAGGTCACCCAGCAGGTGTCAGAGGCAGAATTGATTGGTTGCTAGTGGGGAGAAAGCCCCATATATTTCTTGGTGACCAGAGGTTTTAAAAGTCTTCTGTGTTGATTGTTCAATGAGAGAAATAGAGGCTTGTATCAAGTAGCTTGGTTTTGAGGTAAAGATACAAGTGAATCTCAGGTTCAGACTGGTTATTTGAAAATCTGACTTGGATGTCACAGTGACCTCGACATTTCTAAATCCAGTGGTTCTGGGTCAGCTAGTGGTGATTACCAGTAGCATCCAGCCCAGCCCATCATCCTGTGTCCTGAAATGAGTCCCCTCCTGGCTTGTGGGATGCCACATCACTGTTCTACCCCTCAGAACGTGTCTGATTCTTTTCATCTCCCGGCCCTTAATGTCTGCTGAAGTTGCCCCGAGCTTCTTCCTTGGGCCACTTCTAACATCTGAACTCTTTCCCTTGGTGATTCTCAGGTTTCATCTCTCCTTGCTTCCAGGAGGGTAAAGCCACTTGGCATCTCCGTGGGCTGTCCAGTCATCTCAAGCTGAGCACCTCTCAAAATGGCCCCATTCTTCAACCCAGGGTCTTACTCCTCTTAGCTAATGGCAACTACATTTTTGTAGTTACTCAGGCCAAAAATCCAGGAGCCATTCTTAATTCCTCTTATTTTTTTCACACCACTTGTCTGATTTATCCACAAATTTGCTGGCTCCAGTTGCAAAATCTATCCAGATTCGTGTTGGGAAGACTTGCTCTGCAGATATATTTAAGCAGCTTGACTTTGGGGGCCTCAACTCAAAGGGCACCCCGTTAAAACCTTCCTTAGACCTCTTTGTCTGTCTGTAATTACAACTCGCTCTCCCTCTCCCTTCTCCTCAGTACTTGTGACCAACTAGAACACTCTGTGCTTTGCTCTTTTATTGACTCATTCCTTCCCACTGGAGTGGAGCCCAGCAGGGGTGGACTCCTGTTTTGTCCACCCCTGAAACAGAGCCCCAGACTCGGTGCAGCTCAGGCAGTCAGGCGGTGTTTGTTGAATGAATGAACTGAGGAAATTGTCTGCTTGCAGCAGAAGTGTTTACTTGGGACATAAAATTTGGTCGTCTAAGTAGAACTTGAAGGCATTTTAAGGACTTTGCTAAATGTGCTGCTAAGTAATAGCAGCTCCCTTTGAGGAGAGCTTTCCTGTGTGCGAGGCTCTGACGAGTGTGTAGGACTAAATCAAGGACACCCTGACGACTTGTGAGTGCTCACCAGGGCTGTATCCCGTGGCCAGATCACACCAGTCAATCTGAAAAGTTTAAGATCAGAAGAAACATGTTCAGGAAGAAAGAGGGCAATTATCTTCCTTTAGGTGGTTTTTTTGTTTGTTTGTTTCATTCTTTATTTGGCAGTGAATAACCAGTGTTTCTTAAGGTTTCTCACAGGCAATTTTGGAAACATTTACCCAAGACTGCTTAGCTAGAAAATGGTGCTAGTGGGATTTGAACTTCAAACTGATGTTCTCTTTGGTACTAAATGGTGAAGAGTGGACCTGGCCAGATCTTGTATAGGATAAAGCCAAAACATGTTGTGTTCTTCAGTGTCCAGGGGTATGATGTGCGTGCTGCCTTTTATGCAAGGGGCAATCGTTAAGCAACAGACAGTTGTATAAGGCCTTGTAAAGTGTAGGAGCACACCCAGGTTCATTACTTCTGGTGAACTTCACAGTTGTAATTGAATAAGAAATTAGGCCAAGACTCTGGCATAGAACTGGTTATGTAAGAAACCTCCAGGTGCCTCCAACACGAAGCCACACTGGTTATTCCTTAGTTGTGGTGACTTGATAGGCATCAGAGTTCAGGTAATAAAATTAAGAAATATGTCAAAATCTGTTGTCACCCATTTCAGAGCTCATTAGTTTTATCCTGTCTTTGTTGAGAAATGCAAAAAGGTTTTGTACCTGCTGTGCCATGACCTGTTTTACTTTTAAGGCTCCACATGAATTGTAAATAGACTCTTATTTTTGGTACTGGGGGTTGAGCCCAGGGCCTCTGCATGCAAGGAGGCAGTTGCTCTATGCTGAGGTATATTCCCAGCTCGTTTTATTTTTATTTCAAGAAAGGACCTCACTAAGTTGACCAGGCTGATCTCAGCAGGGATTGCAGACGGGTGCCCACCGCTCTCTCCCCAATTTCAAGTCCTCGTTCTCTTTACTTCCTAAATCTACCCAGCTCAGTTCTTCACCCTCCTGCACTAGCTTGTGCATGAAGCTGCCTCCAGGTCCCATTCATAGTTCTCTCCGTCCTAGAATGCCTGCCTTTCCCAGTGGAGAACCTAACTCCTCCTCCAAGGGCCCAGTTAGAAGTCTGCCCCTTCCTTGGAGCCTCTGCAGCTCAGCTGTGCTGTGAGGATGTCAGTTGCTGCCACCTTGTGTAGGTCCCTTTGAGGCTGAGCCATGTGGTACTTACCTGTATCCCAGCTCTGTCGCTGGGCTGCTCGGCCCACTTGAGTGCCCTCTCAGCTCCATCAAATAATGCAACTGAACTTTCCTCCAGAAGCCTGAGGGATAGAAAAGAAGACATGAATGAAGTTTTCCTAGGGAGAGGGAGGTGCGTCCGTCTCTTTCCTCTAGTTCAGACGTAAAATGCTTTACCTTTTGCTTGTCCATTCTGTGTTTCTTTTTAAGTTTTGTGACATACACGCTCATCTCTCAATATCTGTCTTGTAGCCTGATACCTAAGTCACGGGGCTTTTAGGTGGGGACCAGATCCATAGAATTCTCTTTACATGTGACATCATTTCTGGATGTTTGCTGTGAATGATTCCATTGTTTCTGGTGTTCTTTGTAGTGTTCTAGAGTTCCCTTCTATTGGAATCTAAGCCTTTTAAAGCTGAACTGCCTTCTCAAAGCATAAAAGCATGCAGAATTTAAGAGAATTGGGCATAAAAAGGGCTTTGGCCTTATACTCTGCTGTTATTCCTGTCTGAATAATTGGAACAAGAACTGTCTATCCATTCATCATCATATTAAACTTGCTTGGAGAAAATTAAGCTTACTTTCCCTGCCTTGCAAGATCATGGCCATTAACTGATGAAATTCATTGTGTGTCAGGTTTAGAATCCTCTGCCCCCTTTCCTCTGCCTTCCAGGATATCAATGCTTACAATGGTGAGGAGCCCACAGAAAAGCTACCCTTTCCCATCATTGATGATAAGAATCGGGACCTCGCCATCCAGTTGGGAATGCTGGACCCAGCAGAGAAGGACGAAAAGGGCATGCCTGTGACCGCTCGTGTGGTGAGTTTAGTGACAGCCACACATCCACCTACATGCTCAGGCCCACTGGAGGAAACAGGAACGTCCACAACTACGAAATCGCTGTGTATCAATTATGAGATGCTAATGCAAAGTGGCCAAAATACTCACCTAAATTGTTAAACTGCCCATTTCATAGCTCTTGGAAATCCACAGACTAACAAATAGTTTGTCCTAAGATGTCATCTAGAATTAAGGAACGTTTTTATAGCCCTCCTGACGGCTCTGTCTTTAAAGTTGGGGGCCATATCCTCCCTCAGTGTTTTTAATCCTTATTTGTCTGTCCTCTATCCACTAGGGAGCAAGCCCAATCCCATCTGCACAAATGTACAACCATTAGTATTATTTCCTGGTATTCACCCCTGATTTTGGCATAGACCTCCCAGGGCCTTTTCTGAATTAAATGTGCAGATTGGTTCTTCCTGAGATAGTCAGAGCCAAATACAATTTCCTTCTCTAAGTTTGGAACAATAACATGGAGAAGAAAAGAGATGGCAGTTTGGTATACAGAAGCTTTGTTTCTGTTTTTGTTTTGACATGCCTGAGCACTTTTACCGACTGCAGAGCTTTCTAGGTGGCTTGAATAATCAAAAGCACTGAAAGAACTCTTCGTATTTATGCGCCTTTCTGTGTTTTGCAGGTGTTTGTTTTTGGTCCTGATAAGAAATTGAAGCTTTCTATCCTCTACCCAGCCACCACTGGCAGGAACTTTGATGAGATTCTCCGAGTAGTCACCTCTCTCCAGCTGACAGCAGAAAAGAGGGTCGCCACCCCAGTTGATTGGAAGGTAAAGCTGTTCCAAGGCAGACCCCCGACTTGCCTGGAAGGCCTGAGCAGGGCTCGGGTCTGCGTGACCCAGGGCTCTGTTTCCAGTTCCATGCACTCTCAAGGGTTTTTCTTCGTGGCTGAGTTTAAGATTTGCCACGCGGTCTTTCCACCTTTCATATGTTGTCATACATAAACTCCCTAGTCGCTTTCTGACTTTTAGATAATTTGGACAAATTAATTGGTTATGGTGATTTCTTTCTTTTTTTTAACAAGTTGAGCATCCCCAATCCAAAATGCCCCCAAGTCTGGAACTTCTTAAGGACATGGTACATTTTAGATTTCAAATTTTTGAGTTAGGAATCATCAGGCAATAAAGCTCATAAAAATATTCCAAAATCTGAAATACTTCCGTTCCCAAGCATTTCAGATGGGGAGACTCAACAGGATTGGGGGGGGGTTGGTGTATTCATGTAGTAAGCATTTCATTTCCCTTAAGCTTCCATCTTTTAAACCTATGTAGAAGGCTCTGAAACTTATTCCTAAAACACTGAAGATATCTGCAACTATTTTGGACATGGATAATATCCCAAAATTATCTTCATGTCACTACAGTTTTTATAATATGCTGCCCTGGATGCCGGGTTTTATTTTTTCTGACAGGCAAATCATTGTAAATTCTATATCCATTAGTGAAGCACATTTATCAGGTCCAGGCAGTGAGCACTGGGGAGCTAGCGGTGAGCAGAAAAGCATGCAGTCTCCACCCCGTGGACTTACTGTCCAGCGGGCGGGCACAGCAGTAGACAGGTCTGTGGCCTGTGAGCCGTGACGACCGGTGCTGCCAAGGGTAGGGGAGGAGAGCTGGCTTTGAGTTGGCCACCATGGGGAGGACATGAAGCAGGTGGGTGACGGGCATCCAGAGTGAGGGAAGAGCAGTCTGGTAGCAGTGGGAGGGACAGGAGGGGGCAGGGGACTAGAGCAGGGATCAGGCCAGGTCCATCCCATGGGGTGTGGCAGGCCACTGGTGGGTTTAAGACAGGACTGCCCTCGATGGGAAATGGTTCCCTCACAAAAGGGTCAAAGAGCCACTGCAAACACAGAATTCCTCCGAGGGCAGCAGGGTACTGAGGGCGCCTGTCGGCCCGCGCTGCCCTCCCAGGGTCCTGCCACAGACCTTCAGCCTTACTGTGAGGCTGCTTCTCACCATTTCCAATGGCTCTCGACAGGATGGAGAGAGTGTGATGGTCCTGCCCACCATCCCTGAAGAGGAGGCCAAAGCACTGTTCCCTAAAGGAGTCTTCACCAAAGAGCTGCCGTCTGGCAAGAAGTACCTCCGCTACACTCCCCAGCCTTGAGGCTCTCTCCGCTCGGGCTGCGGCTGCGGCTCCTGCGGCAGCTCCCCAGGGACATCCAGTGTGATCACGGTGCGGTCGTGGGTCGCTCTGCTTCTGGCTTCTTCAGTGACGTGGCACTAACACCCCTCGGGACCCTACTCTGTGCCTTCACCAGCAGTGTTCTGCTCACACGTCCCAGCTCTCTGAAATAGGTTCCGTGTTTGAGACTCAGATCTGGTTGGGTCTCCGCGGGGTTTGTGTTCAGTATTACTGGTGGTTGGTTGTTCAGGAAGCTTGCTTCATGCCTTCGCAGGATGACTAACGTGTGTAGCTGTGTTGATCTGATTTTCGCCTGTCACCCATTTGGGGAGTGTTCGAATGGACGCTCAACCTCCTCTGTAACTGTCTCATCAGTGTATGGCCCGGAACTTGAAGTAACCCAGACATTCTTTAATATTCAGTGTTTTGATCACAACTTGGGGGCAAAACTTTTCAATTCTGTACTTTTCTAGTAGATCATTGACGTGGGAAGACAAGGAGAGGCATCTATATTTTGCTGTTAAATTTTTTTTTTTTTTCAATCAATTTCTTTCAAAAAGGGAGACTGCAGGGGCTGGGGCTGGGGCTGGGGCTGGGGCTGGGGCTCAGTGGTGGAGCCCTGGTCTCACATGTGTGAGGCACTGGTTCAATTCTCAGCACCACATAAAAATAAAGGTCCACTGACAACTAAAAAATACTTTTCAGAAAGAGGGTGGGGAGGGCTGGGGATGTGGCTCAAGCGGTAGCGCGCTCGCCTGGCATGCGTGCGGCCCAGGCTCGATCCTCAGCACCACATACAAACGCCGAAAACTAAAAAATAAATACTAATTAAAAAAAAAAAGAAAGAAAGAGGGTGGGGAGACTGCAGAGAAGATCTTTGCCTGCCAGGGATGTCCCTGTGGGTGTGAGCGAGACAAGTGCCAGGTGCCCTCCACAGAGTGTTCCCACACGTCGGGCTGCTCTTGGTTGATGATGTGCGTGTGGGAGGGCTCACTGAAGGGAGGCGGGTGAGAATGTCTGTCGTGGACTGTCCTTGCAGTGGGTTGCTGTTTTCTAAATTTTGCTTTTGGGGGATCAAAAAATAAAATCCTTTGTTGGAACTGGATGAGAGAATTCTCATTGTGTTGTTGTGTTCTGAAGTGTTATTTTGGACTCAAGCCCCAAAGGGCAGAGGCTTCCTGTGAGTATGTTCACCAAAGACAGTGGAGGACAGCTGGGGCTGAGGGGCCTATGGTTTCCACACACATTGTGGCCCACTCTGTCCCTTCGTGTTTCTCACTCGGGTCCTAGAGTTCTGTTTGAGGTAAATGACCCGGTACAAGGACCATAACCTCAGCCTAAATGGAATGGCTGGGCTTAAAGTCTACCTTGAGGACCATGCTTGATTTCTCTGCATGTAAAACTTGAGTGACACTAAGAATGTTTGACACGTAGGTGAAAATCCCAAGTTGCTCAATATTCTGGGGAGTGCCGGCCTCTGCTAAGAACTGGTGACTCTGACTGCCCCGGGCCTGTGGCTCTCTAGCTTAGGTTCCTCATTGCTCCCCTCCCTTTGACGTCTGCCTTCTTCAGAGAGTCTGGCTTCAGCTTTCTTTTCTGACAGTGCAGAGTCTGAATCTCCAATATTACTCAGACTCTTAAAGTTAATCGTCTGACATTCATTTGCCATTGAATAAGCAAACAGAATCACATCCTTCAACTTTTTCCCCAACCTCAGGAAACCTATTGCTCCTCACCACTCAGGCATCCGAACCTTGGTGTTCCATTCAGCTGTCTCTTCTCCACACTTTGATGCCATTTAAAAATGCTGGAAGAGCCCAAGCAAAAGAGTCATGTACCCTCAAATCACGTGCTGGTACTTTCACTAAACAGCTTGAAACCATGACACTGCAAGTGTTCCTTTGCAAATATAAAATATTCCATAACGAATATGCATTTTTAGGGCAGAAGTGAGCCCAGGTACACTTTAAATACACTATCAGACAGGAAAGATAAGAGTTCCCTTATTGAAAATAGAAAAAGTTCTATTGTGTATCCAAGAATTTATTCATTGAAAGTGAATTAACGATCTTGATCATCACAGCTATGTTAGAAACAAGGAATTGGAGAGGCAGTTCACGTGACTTCTCAAGAATCATGAGATGTGTGGGCTGATGGCCTTCTAAGTGATAAATGTGTAACTGATCATGTCAAAAGTCTGGTCTCACCTTCAACTTCCACAGGAAGGATGGAGATCTGCAGAGAAGCTTGGAGGAGGTACACCAGCAACAATGGCCAGGTCAGAATGGCCACTCAAGCTGCCAATTCCTGGGCGCAGTGAACCGTCAGTCATTTACTCCCTTAGATGTCCATTTTGACTCCATCTCTGAAGTCGTGCAAATTGCAGAGCAACTTTGATTCTGGTTTGAAGGACAAGGATGTATTAACTGGTTAAAAGATCATTATCACCCTTTTGTTACTGGTTGGGTCAGAAACGGGCACGTGATTCGCTCTTTGCCTGTGAGATACAAATATGCCCCACATAGTAGAGATAACGTGTTCTACCAGCAGAGTTGGACAGCACGCGTCTGTTTTCAACCCCTATGCCCTCCGCCTACCTTTGTGGACCCCGAGTTTCAGTATGCACTAAGGCGTCTGAGGAGCCCATCAAAATGCTGAGCCCAGGGCCCACTCCCAAAGACCGACACCTCAGATGGCCACAACTCCATTGTTAACAGCCCGGTGATGGAGATGCCGAGCCCGGTGGGCACTACGGCGCCCACTGCCCTCCCAGACCTGAAGAAGAGCACCTGACTGTGTTAAGGGTAGCAAGGTCAGGTGCCAGGTCACCTCAGGATGAGCCCGGAGACAGCTCTGGCCACGTGGCAGTCTGGCCCGGGAGGGGTCCCTTCCTGACAGAACGTCAGAGCCTTACCCTCCTCCTGAGAAGCAAAGGGAAGGCCGGGTGTTACAGGTGCTTTGTGGCCAGGAGCGGGAAAGGCCAGGGAGGAAGGAGGAGGCTCTTCAGGAGCCTCCATGCTGACGCTCAGGCAGCAGCAGCAGCAGCCCTGTCCCCCTGTGGGTTGTGGGTGGTGCTCCTGCAGGGCTTCCCACCAGCAGCCCCACCCCGACCCCCACAGGAACGCCAAAGGCAAGGTTCTCCTCTCCTTCTATTCTCACCTCTGCTATGACTTCCCTAGGTATCATGTGATCTTCAAAGTCTCACTGAGATGAGAACGCATAATGGATTCTAAAACATCATAAAAAGTCAACCACAACGTGCAACTTTATTTAACTTTTAAAAATAGAATGAAAAGTGACAACCAACAGGACTGGGAACGTAGGAATGTTAACTCCTCAACTTCGCTTTCCGTGACCAAGACTGGATCGCGGTCCACTTTTCAGTGTTCCCCAGACTGGGGAGGGGAGAGTAACTGGATTTTGAAAAATATCAGGAGGCATTCATTATAGTAATTTCACAAATAAAACTTGCAGGTCTTAATGCCTTAGACAGTAATACATTAATTGTACAACACATTTGATAACTTACTCTCTGCTAGAAGAAGGGTGTCGTTTGGTAGGCCGTAAGTTTTAAAGTACCTTACACTATCCTGAAGAATTCTGAACAAGTCACGTACACTATACAACTACTGAGAACTGGTTTTTACAGCGGTCCATCCACTGCTTACAGAAGAGATCCAGCAGTGAGCTGTTTCAGCGGTTTCTAAGAAAATCCTTGTCAGGTAATCCTTCAGCACTCGAACCAGGACAGCAGCACAGCCTTTAATCCGACTCCACACATCACATCTGTGTCAATGCCCTTTTCGAAATTGGTACCTAGTGTCCTGCTACAAAAGAAGGTCAAAAGTAAAATATTAGACTATGAACATTTCAGGGAAAACATCTGACCTGCTAAGTGGAACCAGAAAACTTACTGAACAGTTCCCTTTTTAATACCTGGAGCATTCCCCCTTAAAACATCTGACTTTGAGTAATGCATTGTAATTAATTGCATGTGCATCTCTGCACTGGAAGGAGATTCTACGTTAATTCTATCAGTCTGTCAAAAGGTGTGCTTCAGGAAAAGAGGTGTGTTATGAAAGTTAAGTTCCTTTTAATGTATGGTTGGCTGCACAGCACTGGAAACTTGGTTTCGTTCATTGGTGGAATGAGAGTTTTTGGTTTTTATTTTTGCTTTTAATAATTGGGCCTGGAAAAGAGAGTAACAGATGAGCTCAATTACTTGGCTCTCAGTTAGATTTCCACCTGTGAAGTAAAGTCCCTTAAAGAGAAAGGAGAGGATGACCCCAGGAGGGCTGCATAGAAAGAACCAAGTTGCTTTGTTTGAAGAACCACTGACCATGACCCTGATCAATGCACCTTTCCCTCCCCCAACAAATACACTGCAAAGCACCTTGAGGATCAGAAATGACAGGAGTAGGACCAAAATTTTTCTTAGAAGGGTCTTAAGGTGGCTATCTGGTGGGGATGGGGTGGGCCACAGGCCTGCTCTTAAAGCTGCAGTTGCATAATAGATGCATGTTTATTTGGGGTGACCTGACATCTGGCTTAGAGACTGGCAGGAGGTAGGGCACTGAAGGCCCCTGAAGCTCAGCACTGTCGCCTACCTGGCCCCACTCTACATTGGCCCAGCACCTGCTGCCCCGTCAGAGCTACTGCGCCTCCACTCTGCCCAAACACAGGCAGATGGGCTCTGCTGGGGGGCTAGCAGAGACCCTAGAGCCATAGCATTGCAGGCAGCGCCCACCCACCAGACTCGTCTCTGCTCTGTCCCGGTCCATTGTGACAAGCTCCCTTCCCTCCCCAGCTCTAGCCCTGGTTTCCAGCACTCCTCAGTCTTTCCTAAACTAGCCATGATTGCTGAGGAACGTAGAAAAAGATGTGGGGGCCAAAAATACAGGACTTTCCATTTTAAAAATGTTTGGTGTTTTCCTTAAAAATTCATGCAAGTTCGCCATCCTACTCCATAATGTTCACTTTAATATAAAACACTTTAAATAACCCAAGAGTTAAAAGATCTTTCAGCAAAACCGTAGGCAGATGCCCAAGGTCAGTGTGCAGCCACACACCCTGGCCCAGTGCCCTACATCCAAGAGAGTGCAGAGTCCAAAGGCAGGAGGAGCATGGGCACCCTGACACTAATGTCCCAGCTCCACCCTGATCCCAGAGAGCCTCACTTTTCAACTTAATACCAAGGGAAGAGATCAAGGAAGGGGAAATGGGGTGGAAAAATTACTTATTTCATAAATACTCTATAATTTTAATTTTTAAGTAATCCAGATGAGCTTTATCTCGATTTGTCCAAATTAATGAGCTGCAGCAAGGGGCCTCTTTCCTTGACACCTGCACATTGCTCCTTGACCTCACAGTTTACCTTTGCTCTGCAGTTTAATGCAAAAAGAAAAACCTTTTCAGAGTGCCAAGTTCATTACCGTATCTTTTCTCTTCCAGTTGTATTCTTTCTTGGTCGTTCGAAGACCAGTGTTGACTAAGGTGAACCAAGTGCATGCATTGAACAGGAAAAAAAATGCATTAGGAATTTAAGAGTAAAGACAGCAGAAGAATATTCAAAGTATAGATCTGCTTTCTCCTATAAGCCTCCCTCACCCCTTTCATTCTCCCTTCCAAATGGGCTCTTCACTTTCTTCCCTCAGAGGTTTGTAAGAGGCTTGCAAAAGCCCAGCACACAGGCTGACAAAACCCAATGATAAGGTAGGTCTCACAAACACTGAAGTGTGCTGGGTAAAGGCAGGAGGGAGCATTGTGGACTGCGGCAGATGAGGAGCATCTGTCCCCTCTACAGAGGACAGCTGGTACTTTCTCGCTAATTGTCACACAGGAATGAGGGCTGAGTGTCGGCAGGGGGAAAAAAAAAACTCAAAATCTGCATTTTAAAAAGGCGAGACTTCTTTCTACATGTTCCCATGTGGCAACTAATTTTAAAATGTTTAAGAAAATATGTGTGTGGGTCCGACACAGTGTACTGGCTAGATCCCATCCACAGGCTCACCATGTGGAACTTTTCACTCAAACCCACTAAGGAATACAGAGTAATGTGTTTCCCTTTGAATAAAAATGATTCCAAGCCAGGCACAGTGCACACGCCTATAATCCCAGTAGCTCCATAGGCTGAGGCAGAAGGATCACGAGTTCAAAGTCAGCCTCAGCAATGGCAAGTCACTAAGCAACTCAGTTGAGACCCTTTCTCTGAATAAAATACAAAACAGAGCTGAGGATATGGCTCAGTAGGCCAGTGCCCCTGGGTTCAATCCCCGGTACCCCCCCCCAAAAAAAAAAAAAAAAGATTCCAAAGGGCCTAGTGGAAGTAGGAGGCCTCAGGCCCAAGAACCACAGGGCCTGTTCCCTGCTTTCTGATTCGACTCAGTCGCCCTCAGGGTACCCCAAGGGGGCCAATAGTAAGCCCTGAGTCCCCAGCCACCTTGCCACAGACCACCCTGTTCCTAAGTGGCTCTGAAGCAGCAGGGCAGGACAGGGTAATAACGGTCATCTCAGGGCCAACTTGGACAGTCGACCCAGATGCAGAGGGGGTTCCCTACAACACAGTGCTACCTGTGACCCCAGAACAAGGGATGGAATGTGAGCCATAGGAGTGCCTGAGGTTCAAATTGTTGCTGAGGGAAAATGACAAAGACTTATTTAATGCCTGCCTCTCCTCCTCACCAACTTAGCGCACAGCACGCAGTGGGGCTGCATCTTACAAGAACAATGCAAATGAGAAATAGTGACCTAGAAACATTTTAATAAAATCTCACTTTTTGCACATAATTTGAAGACAGTGAATTCTTAATTTGGAGGGTTTCCCTAAGAATTGCATACCATTAATTTAGCAGGTCTCACGAGTTCTACACACTGGGATGGTGCCCATCAGTGTTACAAATGAGGATGACTTCCACAGAAAGATCAGCAGAGTAGGGAAAGGGAGCAGGAGGAGGGGGGAGGGGGACTAAGTACTGGGGACTGAACTGGAGCATATCGTGTATGTATAACTGTGGCAAAATGAATCTTAGTGTCGTGTATCACTGACGTGAACCAGTACAAAATGAGTGTGAACAGGTGGCTCTGTGTCCGTGCTGGGGCGGCGGGGAGGGTGCTGGCAGGGACTTGGTAAGGCAGGTGCTGAGCGTGGGGGAGACCTTGCGTGAGTTTTCCTGGAACAGTCCTGCCTAGCTGGTCCTCAGCAGCACGCTCCACGCAGGTGCTGCTGATGGCCATCTAGTGACTGCACATACAAGGTGACGGGGTAAGAGCACCTCACGCAAGTCTGTGGGCCAGAGAACTCGAGGGGTGTGGGTCGGGTTCCATACTGCCTTCAGCTGCCAGGAGCACCCCCTTCCCGACTCCCGGGCCCACGTGGGAGAGTCTGCCCTCCTCTTCCTCCACCACCCACAGCTGCACCACGTGGCTCCAGCCTACCAGGACAGACACCCAGCCCAGCCCAGAAACCGCTCTCCCCTGTTGAGAGTATGGAGGGAGAGATGGGAAGGAGGATTACAGCATCTCCCTGAAACAATGCGGCCTCCCCGGGTGGCCCGAGGATGGGCCTACTGAAAACCCACAGGACGTCCTCTCAAATTGCCTCCTCGGGATCGAATGAGTTCTCCACGTCCCTGCACCACGACTCTCCTACCACAGGAAAGATTCTCACTTACCCACGACATTGGTGTTACCATCACTTTTGGCCGGCTCAGATGCTTGGATGACCAACAGCTTGCTTACATCTGCAGTTCCCTGAATCTAAAGGAAAAAAAGTAAAAATCATGCAAAAGAGCATCTTTGAAGCCTAGGATGGCTGCTTCCCAACTTTCCCCCCATAAGAATCGGCCAGAACCTAGGGCTGGGTCTCTAGCCTAACCTCTGTCTCTTTAACTTGGAATCTCCTTTGAGGTTGTTTCAAGAAGTCTTAGACCAGCTGATTGTCTTTATGAGTACTTGTAAAAACCAGAGAGGAACTTTCCACACCTTACTTGGGGCTGGTCTGGGAATCCCCAGCAAACAATGAAGGGCTTTTACTGAGGCTACGGTGGAGAGCAGGGCTCAAGCCCAGCCTCCCCAGGATGCCAGGGCTGACTCCCTCGAGGGGTGTGGCTCCACAGGCCACAAAACCTGCCTTCCAGACAAGTCATGGACTAGTAATGACAGCCGCTCTCATTTCTAAACGCTATCTGTTGTCTCATCTCTTTAATCCTCACCCTAGCCAAGGGACAGGGCCGCCACCCTAACCCTGAGGAGGAACCCAGGGTCAGGGGTCAGGCACTTCCTGTGCTTCCCTCCACCCCTCTGGCTGGGTTAAGATTTAAATCCAAATTTACCTGACTCTTAACAAACGGGATGGTAGGCAGTTGCCCCCCCTCTTGTACCCACCCTTTATTGAAAAGCTAAAGAGATTTCCACTTTCCATTACAAACATTCAAGCCAGGCCCGGGGTGAGCCGTGATCCCTCCACTCAGGAGGCTGAAGCAGGATGGGGAGCTGGCGGCCAGCGGGACAACTCAGCCAGACCCTGGCTCAAAATCCAACTGAAGGGAGGGGACTGAGACTGTGGCTCAGTGACAGAGCACTTGCCTAGCTTGTAAGAGGCCCTGTGGCCAATCCCCCAGTACTGAAAAAATATTTTTTTAAAAAAATATATTTTTTAAATTCTATTTTGATTATAAATATATATATATTTAAAATATATTTTTTTTCTTTTCAATTACCTTGATCCTCTGAATTGTTGAAATTATTAATCTTTCATAGTTTCAACAGACAGAAAAGTTCTCTACCAAAGAGAAGAAACTTACTACCAGATGAAGAAGATGTCAGCTCTCTCACGGCCTCTGGTCCTCCTCAGTGGTGGGCTCCACCCTCCCAACCCCCAGGGGTCCAGCAGCAGGTGGCTTCGACCTTTCCTATGCCCCTTGTGCCCTGAGTGTTCACATTTTCCCCATCCTTAACTACACAGGCACCGAATGACCAGGCCAGAGGCCCAGGGCCTACTCTCAAGAGGCACCTAGGACCCCAGACAGGACAGCAAAGGGTCCAGCCCCTCCCCACCATCTCGGTCAGCCAGGGAGGACACCGCAGAGCACATGCCGAAGCCGCACTGAACCCATCCTCCCACACACGGCGGGGCCTGGCCAGCAGAGAACAGGCCATGGGATGCAGCACAGCCTGTGAAGGCCCCCCCACAGAGCAAAGGAGGCCCTGGGGACACACTGCTTGGCTGAGGGCCGGTGAGAAGTGCAGGGCCTTCCGAGGTTGGATTTTTTTTTTGAGGTTGGTTGAGGTTTATTTGTTTGTTCTTATTTCATTTATTGAATTTATTTTCTTTCAATATCTTTTAAAAGTTTTATATATCTTTTAACTTTTAATTGACACATCATAATTATGCACGTTTGTGGGGTTACTGTGTGACATTTCAATACACGCATACAATGTGAAATGGTCAGACCAGGGTAACTGGCGTATCCATGACCTCAAATGTTTGTCCTTTCTTGATGTTAGAAGCATTTGAAACCCTCTCTACTAGCTACTAATTAATTAATCATCATTTGGGTTTTAAAGCCACTTATGGGCACCATGAACAGCAACTGGCTCTTGAGGAATGGCACCCCTTACCTGCTCACAGGTTTTAGGAATGATGCAAGGTGCCAAATATGGTTCCTCCGTCTTGCTATCAATTACGCTGCCGAACACGATGATGACAAACTTCATGGCCACGTTATCGATAGTCATTTCATTGTAGCTTGATAAAGTCTCCACGTAAGCGTGATTGAGCATCACACACTTCTGAAACCTTAAGTCCTATGATAAAATCACATTTTTTCCATCAATCATGTGAGCCGACACTTGATATCAAGAAGAAAATGAATTCACAGATCTGAGTTCTTCGAGGGTGTCAGAAGGCCTGGGGACCCGGGTAGCCACAGATTTATTCAGCCATCAGAATGGCCTCCAACCCCTCCAGAGTAGAAGGCTTCGTGCTCTTGTCTTGGGTCCTTGGATGTGGTTGTCCAGCCCTGACCTAGGAGCTCTCCAGCAGCTGCAGCCGGGTGGCCAACCGTGCCCTGTTGGATTCTAGTTGCACAAAGACCAGTCTTCATTCCCGCCCACAGCCCGTGTGGGCAAGGGAAAGGGTTCCCCTCTGGAGGATGGGCTGGCTGAGGAATAAAAGCTAGAAAAGTAGTACTACAAAATAACCACAGGGTGCAGAAATATAGGTCCAGAGTGGGGGCAGCGACAGGCCACGGCGACCAGACGAGTACAGCTTCTAGCACCCGGTTTATTTATATCGGAACAGATCAAAGAAATTCGATAGAAAGTTTTTCACCAAAACAGGATAGAGGTGTGGGCAGGTAGGCTGCTTGGTTCCTAACAGGTCACGCCCATCTCGGGTGCCGCGGGGGACCTCCTGGCAGACAGAAAAGTTCTTCTGACCTTTGGAAGAACAGTTCTTACTGCTCTTTGGAAGAATGGTTCATGGAAGAGGTTTCGTCACCTCAACACACATTTGAAAAGCCAGGAGGTCTATGTTAACGTAGATAGAGTGACCCGTTAAAAAGTACCAGACTAGTGTTCATTAACTCTGGCCAGTTCATGGTGCGCTTGGCCAAGGGATGTACCCTTTTCACACCTTCTGAATCTACTGTCCTTCTGGAAGGAAGGACTGCAGGTGGCCTGGGAGAACTCGCCGTGAGGAAGAGAGTGGTTCCAATGCTAGCAATCCCACTGTGGGAGATCAGACACAACCTGCCTTCTGTCTTTGGACACCATGAAATACATTTTGTGAGAGCTGCAGTACCTAAAAATTCGTCCACATTCAACCATGCAGCTTACCTCATCAGCGAGACTCGATTCAAAGTACTGAGAGGCAGTATTGAGAGCCAGCTTCAGCCAGATTTTATATTCCAGGGATGGCCAGAAGACATCGAAGCCTTCATATAGGTCCTCCAGGGAGATGAAGAAGGCCTGCAACAACACGGACTCGAAGCTAAGCTACAAGAGCATCCATTGTCCAACAAGACGCCCCCGGACTCAATCTCCATCTTCTCAGAAAAACTCCCTGTCAACTCACACAACTGTGATACGCTGCCATTTAAAAATGTCTGTGTTGTGAAAAGTCATTGGCCATGTACAACATGATTAATTGTATGGCTGAATTAAAGATCCAGACTTACTAACAGAGCAGGGACATGCCCCTCAATGGATACATAGAAGAATATGGTTCATGAGTCCAAGATTTGGGAACTGAAGTCCTATGAACTTATCTGAATGTTACAGTTGGTAAATTCAATTTTACCAACTCATTCACAGCATGTGTTTCCAGAGGCAAACTGCTTACCTGAATGCAGAGCACACTTCCAGAATTCAAGTCAAGGGATGGAAAGAAATCATTCAGCCCTGTGACTAAATTCATGCCTCTGCCCCCTTCCAGAAGGGAAGTGGTATCAAGTTTATAAGGCAATATTCCCTTCTGCTCCTCACACCCCTAAGACCAGATCCCGCTCTGCTGCACCTAACAGCCCCCGTAGATGGGAAGCTCACGGTGGCAGGTGCTCTGGCTCCTCGCTATCTGAATTCTCCACATCTACTGGAGGCTCGGGCTGGCCTTTGATGAACAGATCACTTTTTATTTGACAGGTTTAAAAAAAAAAAATGGAAGAAAGGACATTTTAAAGCAAACTAAAATTCTTGAGAAACACTGCTCTCTGAATGGCGCCATTTACTGAGCACCTACTCGTGCCAGCTCAATCTGCATTTCCCACCCCTCAGAACAGCAAGGGGCAGGCCTTCTCTCTAGTGAATAAACATGGAAACAGGACCCAAGGAGACCCACAACCAGGACACAGCAGAGCCCCGCACAGCCTGGCAGGGGAGGCTCGGAATCTGCCTTCTTGCAGCTATTCCTGGGCCCCCAGGATGATGGACACCCTCTGCAGACTGACGGCCTGACCTGTAGCGTGGTTTCGCAGACGGCAGTGTATTCCATCTCGCGCTTCAGCAGGCAGCTCAGCTCCCCCAGCACGTCCCCGCTGGTACAGTACTCTGTGAACATGGTTTTGGACCCTTTATCAGGCTTCAGGCTACTGTCTATCCCAAAGGTAGGAGACGAGCTATGCAGCTGCAAAGGAGAGCAGAAAATCAACACCTTTAATAAGCCTTGGTTAGTCCAAAGGAAGGCGAAGGTTCTTTGTAAATCAGTCAAAAGTGAAGGAAGAATTCACCTTCACAAAAGTCCTGGTTCCTTTCACATCTCAACTCCAAGAGCAGAGATTCTTCTCATGTTAAAAAAGAAGTGAGGTGCAGAGATGCACACCTGTGATCCCAGCAGCTCAGGAGGCTGAGGCAGGAGGATGGTGAATTCAAAGCCAGCCTTAGCAAAAGCGAGGTGCTAAGCAACTCAGTGAGACCCTGTCTCTAAATTAAAAAATACAAAGTAGGGCTGGGGATGTGGCTCAGTGGTCGAGTGCCCCTGAGTTCAATCCCTGGTACTCATCCACACCCCCAAAGGAAAGAAAAGAAAAATAGGATTCTTATAAGGATTAAATGATATAACATTATATACTACCTTTCCAACCACCTTTTGAAATCATAACTAACCTCTTTTCTCCAGCACCTCTGACATCTTACTAGGTGAGCATCCCTAACCTACAAATCTGAAATCCAAAATCTGAATCTTCTTTTGGAGCATTGACATGCCCCTTAAGTGAAAAATTTCACATGTCACAGTCAAAACGGGAGTGCACTAAAAGTGTTTATCTAAAACCACCTTCAGCCTAGGTGTGCAAGGTGTGCACAAAACATAAGCTGACTTCATGTCTAGATGCGGGTCTCATCTCCAAGATACGCCATGATACATAATGGCCTTTTTAAATGTTCCAAGATCTGAGAAAGATCCAAAATCCAAAGCCCTTCAGGTCCCAAGCATTTTGGATTAGGACACAGCACCTGGGCATGTTCTACTTTGTTCATTGCCCATCTCCTTCTGTTTCTCCACCAGCAAAGAGCTTGGCAAAGGCAGAGGTGTTTGCCTTGTCCATCCTGTGCCTGGGGTAGACAGCGCCTGCTCCACGGTAGTAACCAGGTAAATATTTGTTGAATGAATGAACCAAACTACTTAGAAGAAGGTCAGATACTTAAACACTGGAGCTGCAGGGGCTCCGGCTTGAATTCCCACCTGTGTTAGGTGTGCGACTTAAGTCCTGGTCTCCTTGTCTGCACGTCCCACACGTGACCGCCTGCTCCCAGGACTGCTGAGAGGAAGCAGGCATGGACACGAGGCCCTTTGTCAAACAGTTCACACTCTCAGATGCAGAGTGTGACATCAGCTCAGCCACCGCCATCACCCAGCCAACAAGGCTCATTTGGAAGAGAGGTTCTGACAAAAACTCAATGTTTTCAGTTCCTGAGTTTCTCCTTTTGTTACAATTATACATTTCAAAATATGTCTCAAGAATCAGTAGCTCCTGGGGCTGGGGTTGTGGCTCAGCGGTGGAGTGCTCACCTTGCACGTGTGAGGCCCTGGGTTCCATCCTTAGCTCCACATAAAAATAAATGAAGATACTGTGTCCAACTACAACCAGAAAAAATAAATATTTTAAAAAGAAAAAGAATGAATAGCTCCTTACACTTGCCATTCCTGAAATTATCAAGTAGATTCCTTGTGGCATTTCCCCTTCTCTACAAATGACATCTCCGTAATCGAAATAAGCAAGTTTGGTTCTTTCCTGAAAGAAAAGAAAAAACAAGAGAGAGAAAAAGTCAACGCAAAATGTTCATAGTCTACTTTCCTAGAAAGAAGTAAAATTTTAAAGTTAGAGTCGTTCTTAAGTAACATAAAAACACAAACTGTATTCTTGGTTTCTTAATTTTAACATGAAGAACTATGTCTTTATTTTAGAAATAAAGAGATAAGCAAACAAACTCTAGACTTTGTGATCAGGACCTAACATAACAAGTGATATAAGCACTCAATAAATGCTTTATGGGATGGATTAGTAAATTAATGAAGAAAAACATTTTTTTAGCCTTCATTTGGGGCTTGGGCTATAATGGTAACATAAACATATTCCCTGCGGCCAGAAGGTCTTTGGTTAGGTTGGGTAGATGCCAATGGACGTGGTGATTATGTCAAAGGAGACAGAGGCAGGGTACCATGGTACCATGGAACAGTGCAGAAAGGCCACAGGACCTCGTCGTGGTTGTTCAGTGAGACCTTTACAGACGAAGGGATAGCTAAATGGAAACCCGAGAGAAGCATTCCAGGATATTCAGTAGCTGTTTATTGAAGGGGTCCAAATTCCTGTAGGAAGAGGATGGGCTCTGGAAAGCGCCACAGTCCTCATGTTCCCTCCTGCGTTCCATCCCCTTGGTTTTACCTTTATGTTACCTGCCTGGCCTCTACAGTCATTTAAATGTGAGATCCTTGGTATAAAAATAGGTTTCTTCCAGAATTCGCATCTGGAAGTCCGGCACTCTAGGTAACAAAATAGAATGCCATTGATAATAACCAGGAAACACAGATGGCCCATCTGGGTGGGGAACATGAACCATCGTGAAAAACCGTCTTTGCCCCCTAGTCCCACAAGCTGTCTGCCCCTAGCTTTGCTGGGCCTCATCTGCTTCTCCTTGGATTGGCCACTATAGGATTTCCCTTTGGATGTGCTTTTCTGTACATTAGATGGTACCAAAAAATGGCGGAAATATTCAACATTTGCATCAAGCCCGAGCCAGACAGAAGCTTTACCTTGAAGAACTCAATGAGGACATCTTTATTTTCCATCCAGATGATATTATGCAGGTACTTGTCAGGAGTAGGGGGTGGGATTGCCATTGGAAAATGATTCAGTGCTTTTATTTTCATAAGAAGTACCTAAAAGCAACCAACCAAAATAAGGATGATCAGGTGATCAGGTACTGTCACAGAAAACGGGCTGTACATTAAAAAATCCAACCCTAGGACTGCACGTAAATTACTCCTGCGCAGGTTTGACCTTGAGTTAGCTCAAAGCTCCTCTCACGGGAGCCCATTTGTTTGTCCCCCTCCTGCCCTAGTGATCACCACTGATGTATGAACTCAGATGGAACCTGCCATGTCCCTAACCCCCTGAACATGGTGCCCCAGCTTATCTTAAACACAGATGTCCTAAATCCTGCACTGATTGCTCCACGACCTCCTGTGTTTTGTTGGTGTGTACAGTTGGCGTCTCTGAGCCTTCTAACTGGGAAGACAGAGTCCTAGCCTGTGGCCTCTGAGAATCCTTCTCTTTTCCAGTGAGAGAAAAATCAGGTCACCACCCTTCTTCTCGGGCACTGCCTCCGTGTCTCCACCATGGGACTCGCTACCCTGTAGTGCTGTTCTCTCTTCCTTCCTGTCTCACCCCTCCTATTATTCAACTGCCGTTGGTTGGATGAATAAATGACTGAATGAAAAACCAAGAACCGTGGACCTTGGGGGTCAGTGTTGTATCCCCACTGGGGTCCCAGAGCGCTTAGTAGGTCTCCAACATGGATTCACTCAATTGCATTGAATCTTCCCCCATGTCCTATGGCCTGGGATAGGTGCTGACAGTTAGCCAATCAGTAGGCACTCAAGAGGAGACTGTTGAGGGATGGACTCCTCCAGCAACTTTCTAAACAAACTTACAGGGAAAATAAGTCTCTCTGCTCATAAGAGGTATTGTTTCTTTATATTAATTAATGGTATTGTTAATTAAGAGGTATTGTTTCTTTATATTAATTAATGACATCGAGCATCCACTTGTCTTATACAAACTTCAAAAGGACTAATTTTAAAAGGTAGAATCTAAGACACAAAAGGGAGGGGACCACTACCAAGTGGCCCTTTCTTCCCTCACGCAGGCATTCAGGGGAAATGGAGTGTCCATTTGGTCCTTCCCTGGACATTACAGAAACTAAAGAGGTAGAGCCCTGAAGGAAAAAGCCTGGCCTGCATCCTGTCTTCCCGGAGACCACCGAGAGGGGACCGAGTCAGCAAGTGACCGAAGCACAAAGCAGGTGTCCGTGGCTGGGCGCTGCCGTGACGAGGAAGAGCGTGTGTCACCAGGGACAGGCTCAGTGAGCAGCACGCACAGGCCAGAGCCCCCGTTGCCTGGTACGTGCTGGGACGCAGCTCCTCACACGGGAGCAGAAGGACTCGTACCACACACAGACAGTCTCGGGTCAGATGTGACAGAGACGCAGGACTGAATGTGGCTTTCTTCCCTTTGCCTTAACTGTTCTGATTTTCTTGCAAGTCTTTTACAATGTTTTAAAAGGCGACTTTCGTTAGCTGACCGGTGAGGCCATCCTCCTGCTCCTCCTCTCGGAGCTGCGTCCTCCGATCCCCACCGACACACCTACACACAGGTTGGTCCCCTCCCCTCCATGCACTATCAGGTGGCTGCCACCTCCAGTGCCACGTCAGTGGGACCAGGACGAACACACTCCACCAGTTGATGGAGAAATCTAGTGAGTCTAGAGCGGAGCCAGAGGAGGGCGCCACAGAGGGCGACCCCGAAAGGAAACGGGACTCTGGAAAGGCCTCCTGGAGTTAGGCAAGTCCTTCCAGAAGCCTGGCCACACAGCCTGGCTACTGTGGGCTCCGTGAGCTGCTCTGCGTCCTTTGAATCAACCCACCAGCCCTATTTCCTTACTAAGCCTCACTCCAGCTGGTTTCTGTTACTTGCATCCAAGCAGCTTTGACTAATGGGGTGCAAGAGGTAGAACTGGCATCATGTGCAGGGGAAGCAACCAAGTCCACAGGCAATGCCAGAGGTCGGACCTGCCCGTGAACACTCTTTTCCCCGATCTACCTCACTTATTACTTCCTGTGAAAGTCATAATGCGGGTGGGGTTCCGGGCCGATGGAATCAGGCAACATGGAAACTGCTTCGTTACCTTATTCAACTCGATGCCCTCGTGTTCGTCGATGATGCCCCTCGACCTGAGGAAGGTGAGATTCTTCAGAGCTTTAGCGATCACGTTCCGGATTGCCTGCTTAGTCTTCAGAGCAATGACGACATCACGGCCTTCATGCTCTATGAGTCCTGAGGACAGTGCCAATACCCACATGGGCATTCCGCTCAGTTTCCAGGATTCCCGCGTGTCCTCATTCCAGTTCCACACAGAGCCTGTAGGGCTGCCCACCCGCTCAGAGGAAAGCACCTGACTGCCTAACTCTCCACGTCTCCATTACGAGACTCCTCACGGTTCAGTGTTGTTTTTACTGACCGCTCTCAACCTCCGTGCTGCGTGATTTTTTGTTGGCTGGGTGAAAAAAAAGACTCAAAGAGGCCCAGGACTTTGGCCCTGGGTCTTTCTGAGCTCAAACTGCCTATTCTTTCTGCTTTAATAAGCGTGAGGAGTCATGGACTAGAACGTGAGTGGGGGTAAGATGTCCCTGGCTGCTGCTTTGTAACTCTATCACTGAGCCCCAGGTCTTGTGCACAGAAGGTTCTCACATCTTTTCATTGAAAAGAGCCGACCAATAAAATGAAGTTAGGCTCGAGGGTCAGGAACCAGAGCAGGAAAGTGAGCTCATCGCCCCCTGGCCATAAGGCCTCAGGCAAGCTAACCTCTCTCCTCTGTAAAATGATGAGCACAGTGTTTGCTGACCCGGTAAGCAGGCAATAAGCAGGGGCAATAACTCCGTGGAAACAGACACTCCCTTTTATGCAACTGAGTCAAGAAACCTTTGTAAGATTCTGTACTGGTCTAAAACCTAACACGAAGCAGCCATTCCTAAACCTCTATTCTTTAAAAGTTCAAAAATAAAAATCTGCTGATATATAAATGGCAAGAGTGGGTGTTGGATTTTCTGAAACAGTGCCAAAATACTCTGACCTATTGTCTCCAGACTCACACTTTCACTTATTAGACCGTGTGCTTCTCAGTTAGAATCAGAAAGCTCGATTCCCATAAACCCAGGTAGCATTTACAGTGGGGTTAGGCATACAACCCTGTCTTTACTGACCGCTCCCGTGTATTAAGGGCCACCCTATGCCAGCCTCTACCAGATGATTTTGCACCAGCTGAGAGCCTGGCTGTGCCCCACATGAGGAAAACAGACCCAGCGTGAGACCCTTGAGTTCCCACTGTCTTCTTCAAGGAAAGACGAGTCACTGTAGATGCTCAAAAATAACCTCTCCTGCAAGCCACCAAGCCTGGATGCAAAAACTAAGGACACTGTCCTGAGAATTAGTGCCTAGGAAAGAGAGTTCCCCTCCCTTTCTAGTCAGCTGGTCTTCAGGTTAGATAAAGAATTTCCTGTAGGAAAAGTGAACTAATTGATACTTAGCCTGGCCCACTCCTACCTTTCGGATTGTAAATGAGTTCCCCTAGGATCTAACTACTTTCCTTTGAAGTGTAAATGCCCCTGTGAAAGCTCTCAGCCCCAGGCTAAAGATTTACCAAGGCCATAGTAAAAGAAGGCAATTCTTCCTCTTATCGCATCCCTGTGCTTCCCACTTGAAACCAGTTAACAACTGTGTATTGTTCAGATCAGAAAATTTATGACACTAGAGAGCCTATAAATGTGGGGGAATAGGCACTCAGAATTTGGAATCTGATCTCCTCTGCCCCCCACCCCCAGCCTAAAATAAAATTTGGAGTTCTCCTCCGCTCCAAGTGCTGCTTGCTATTTCTTGACCAGTTGGTTTCCCACAATACTGGAGCATCCTTGAAGAAATAATAATAATAATAATAATAATAATAATAATAATAATAATAATAATAAAGCAATCTTGGGTCCCAGGTAACCGTCACGTGTGTTTTTCTTACAATCTTCAGGATTCTGACCTTGCCACTTCAAAACACTTCCACACTCATCCCCTTCTTTCTTCTATATGCCCCCAGGACCACAGGACCCCCCTTTCTTCCACGTCTACCAGCATGTGCGGATGCTGCGCCAGGTCCTGTCCTCTCCCAAGGATTCAGGTCTACCATCTTTGCTTTCCTAGGTGTGCTCAGTAAACACTGGCTGCCTGAATGAGTGAGCCAGTGGGTGAAATCATGAGCCCAGCTTACTTTGGTTAAATCACGGGACCAGAAGGTCCGATTTCTCAGAGACTTCAACTACTTACCTAGCTCTTTGATAGCTTCTCGTTTGTTGGTTTCCAGAATTTCATATAATTTCTGTAAGAAATTAAGAAAAACAGACCTTTCTTGTTACAACAAGCATTTCCAGATTTAAGTTCTGATAAGAAGAAGCATGGTCCAGGAAATCTCTCTTCATTTGGTTTAAGAGAGATCTTCAGCTCATTTTTCCCCTGGGGTCAATTCTGCTATCTTCCTTGGGCTGAGATTTAAATTGCAGAGGATGTTGTGCAGTCAGTACTTTGCATAGCTACTGTGCCTGAGAGATCTCAAAACAGTCCACCGTGCACCAAGGAGAATTCTCACCAGCAGAGCCCAATTTGGAGATGTGCTGAGAAGCTATTTGGAGAGCCAGTCTGTCGGCAGCACAAGAACAAGAGTAATAATGAGAAGAAACAGTGCCAATTAGTTCACGTTTCCTACAGGAAACTCTGTACCTAACTGAAGACATAGCTTCCCCTTCCTTATCCTCCTTGTGCTCTTCCTAACACACACCAATCTGGCTTTTCGGTAGCTCTTTTAATTTTCTTCTGCATTCTACAAAGTAAATCCACAACACAGAATTCTGATGCACATTAACGTCTGATCCAGTAAACGCAGGTAACTTCTCAGCCTGCTTCCCTCTGCCGACCTCAGTGAGGAATCAGCCTCAGTTTCCTGGGCTGAGAGCCAGAGGTGACCACTGCCAGCACACACCTTCCAGAGACCATGGGCCTCCAGGCCCCGCACCCAGTCACCCCTTCTAGGGCTTTAGTCATTAGGCTTTAAGTTCAGTGTTGGGTTTAAAATCCGGAGTTTCATGTGAGCTGAGAAAACTAATGATACAGTTCAATTATTGACACCATTCAGTTTAGACCCTCATCCACACATACGAAAAGAGAACCCAAATCACCAACCATCGGAGGAAAAAAACAGGACAAAAGCCCCCAAAACAACCCATAGGAGAATGAATACCAAGAAGTAGAATTAACACAGGAAACAAAGAAACATTTTAAACAAAGGGGTTCAAGAGAACATCATGGTATTTTTTTTTTTTAATGAAACAAGAAGCCAAGAGGCAGAGGAGGGCTGCTCCAGCTTCTCCGAGGCTCCAAGTGGAAGAACAGCCCCACTGGAGATCTCAGCAAACACGGCCACCCCGTCCTGGCCAGGGCCTGCTGTGGGGCCAGGGTGGCCCCAGGGGAGTACCATCCAAATGGCACAGAGAAAACCCAATGCAGTGAGGTGGAGGTGGGAGATGGGAGCAGGAGTGCAGTTCATTTCCCCTTTGAATCTGGAGGCTCAGGTGACCAGCTGAGGTGGGAAACTGAAGAGGTGCATGTGACCACCTCTGAGGACTGGGGACTGGGTCTCGGGGGGGGGCACACTCACCTTCTGGGTGTGAGGCGCCCAAGGCACTGATGCCCAGGGAGGCCTAGCACCGCCTCTCAGTGTGTCCATCCACACTGTCTGCAGGAAACCTGGCTAATGGAGCAGCCCGTTCAGAGCTTGGCGTCAGTCCCCAGAACTTGCTGTCCTGGAAGTGCGTGTCAACTCCAGCGGGGGACACTTGCCCTCCCTGTCCTCCTGCAGGAGCTGAACGTCATGTCAGCCAGCTTCAGTCCCAGGCCACGGCAGTCAGCCTGGTGAGCAGCAGGAGAGGAGGAAGGACCCCCAGTCCCTGCTCCCTCTAAGGGGTGTGTGCCCAAGAGGACTTGGGAACAAATGCAGGTTGGCACAGGAGTGAACGCCGCTGTGGTCCGGTTTCAGCCATCAGCAGAGACGAGCCCTTCCATTTTCATCAGGGTTTTTTGTTGTTGTTGATTGGTTCATATAGTTTTTCTTTGTTTTTATTTATTTATATTTTTATCCTTGTTCTGTTTTGTTCGAATTTGAGGTTTTTTGTTTTTGATTTGTTTTGATAGTTTGGGGTTTGGATTACTCTTTGTCTTCTTCAAATTCTCTTGCTTTCTTTTTATTTTGTTTTAGCTTTTATTTTATCTTTTCTTTCTTTATGGCCCTTTATACCTTTATTCTGCTCTCTTTTTGTTTTTGATTACTCTAACTCCTCTTTTGCCTTCCTCTGCCCATTTTCTTCTTATTATTAATTGCATTTTTACCGTCTCTTAAACTGTTTGGCTTAGATGATTTCTGGGCCCACCATCCCCGTGTGGCTGCTCGTGTTGTGGTGGCCCAGATGACACTTGGTTTGCTGCTTATCTGGCTCACTGCTGTTTCTTGCTATTGCTGTGGTTCATTTCACCTTTTCTGTGATGAAATGAGGGGCCCAGCCCAGAGACGGGACTCCCTGCTCAGCACACAGCCCAACCCTACTTGACCTCAGTGAGTACTCAACACAAACAACGGGGTAGATAAAACCCCCAGCCTACAATCAAGCCCCAGGTAGGCATGGCTGGGGGCCTGAAGACCCGCTCCTGGACATCTGTTCCTACAAGTGACAGAGAGAGAAACAGACAAAGATCATGGACACCACACAGGTAGGGACCTCGACATAGGTCACTCCCCAACCCTTTTAGAACACACAGTGTTGACCAGACAAGAAGAGTAGTCACACAGGATGTGTCCCATATACTTTACTCTTGTGAGACCTACAGAGAAAGTATGTCCCGTGTCAAAGCACACTATTCCCTGCCCCGCCGAAAACAAGTCGCAGGGAAACTACGCTCTGAAACCCACTTGGAAATACACTCAACACTTCACAACAATCCCAGATCCCAGATCACATCATCAAGAAAAAGCTGATCCCTAAAAAGACCCTCACAGAAAAGCAGAAGAGAACGCTAATCTGACAGATGTGTAAATCTAAACGTAGACATCCAAGAAATCTGAAAGAACGGGCAGCATGACTTACCCTGAGTTTCACAGTTCACAGCCCTCCTGACTTCAAAGAGTGGATTAAATACTGGTCAAAGAATTCTTTGTCTGTTCTGGATTTTAATGCCCAATCTGAGGAGCAGGGAGCAAAGATGTTCTCCCACTCTGTAGGCTCTCTCTTCACACTCTTTTGTTTCCTTTGCTGTTAAGAAGTTTTTAATATCATACCATCCACTTATTGATTTTTAAAATTCTACTTCTTGCACTTGAAGAGTTTTGTTAAAGAAGTCAGTTCCTGTGCCAACGTGATGGAGTGTTGGGCCATTTTCTTCCAGCAGTTGCAGGGTCTCTGGTCTAATGCCAGGTTTTAGTGGTCTTTGATCCATTTTGAGTACACTTTTGTGCAGGGTGAGAGATAGGGGTTAAATTTCATTCTAGTACTTATGGATTTCCAGTTTTTTCAGCACCCTTTGTTTAAAAGGTGATCTTTTCTCCAACCTGTGTTTTGGGCACCTTTGTCTAGAATCACATAACTGTATTTATGTGGGTTTGTTTCTGTGTCTTCTCTATTCCCTCCATTGGTCTTCATGCCTGTTTTGGTGCTAGTACCATTCTGTTTTTGTTACTATAGCTCTGTAGTATAATTTGAGGTCTGGTATTTTGATGTCTCCTGTTTCACTTTTCTCAGTAAGGATAGCTTTGACTATTTTTGGGTCTCTTTACTATTCCAAATTAATTTCTAGTTCTTAATACACACAAAAACAAACAACCAAATCAATAAATGGGCCAAAGAAGAAGACATTTCTCAAAAGAAGAAATACAAATGGCCAACAAATATCTAAAAAAAAGTTCCACATTTCTACAATTATGGAAATGCTAATTAAAACTACACTGAGATTCCATCTCACTCCAGGCAGAATGGCAATTATCAAGGATATACATAACAGTAAATGTTGGTGAGGATGTCGAGAAAAGCATACACTCATACATTGCTGGTGGGAATGCAAATTAGTGCAACCAGTCTGGAAAGCAGTATGGAGATTCCTCAAAAAAACAGGAATGGAACCACCATAAGACTCAGTTATCCTACTCCTCAGTCTATAACTAAAAGATTTAAAATCAGCATACTACAATGATACTGGCACATCAATGTTTATAGCAGCTCAATTCACAATATCTAAGCTATGGACCCAACCTAGGTGCCCTTCCACAGATGAATGGATAAAGAAAATGTGGTATATAAACACAATGGAGTACTAATCATTCATAAAGAAGAAGGAAATGGGGCATTTGCTGGTAAATGGATGAATCCGGAGACTACCATGCCAAGTGTAATAAGATAGTTCCCAAAAGTCAGAGGTCAAATGTTTTGTGTGATATGTGGAAGTAATTCAAAATAAGAGGGGTGGGGGATTTGAAAAATGAAGAAAGACCAGTGCAGTAGATTAAGGGGAATGAATGAAGTGAAGGATGGGAATCTGACCTAACATTCCTGTGTACATACATGAACACACCACAGGGATTCTCACCAACATATACAGCCACAAGACACTGACTAAAAACAAAACTATACACACAAAAGATCAATGGAGCAGACGGGAAGGGAATAGGGGGAGGGAGGATGGAAGGGGAAAGGGAAGTATGGGGACTGAATTAGAACAAAGTATATCCATGCTTTTATAATTACGTCAAAATGAATCTTAGTATTATGTGTAACTAGAAATAACCAACAATTTATTGTTTGTTGTTCTTTGGGCTATGTTCTCTCCTTTATATACATTCAAAGATCTTACCCTTTAGGCCAGGAGGAACCTCTGAATGTTACCAAGTACAAAGTACATATGACATTTAAGATGGGCCTTTTAGGGACACAAACCTATTAAACTTCAAAGAATGCCCCGAGAGGACATGCGGGTGTGAGGGAGCCTGGGTGAGAAGCGACTCGCCATCTCCAAGCCTGCCTGGTACTAAGTGCATAGGGCCGGGCAGGATGGGGGTCCTCTTCACCCGCTCCCCAACACCAGCCACCCATGCTGCCCCTGTGGGTGGTTTTCTGCTATGAAGATGACAAGTGAGTTTGATGAGAACAGTTGAAATGTAAAGACGAGAGCTTGTTTCCTTCCGCAGCTCCTTTAGGACATGATAAACAGACCCCTTCAACTTCTGGTGTCTGTTTGGCCGAACATATATAGAAATGATTTAAAAGAAATTAATACGTCTAAGTGGTTTTTCCATCCCCTGCCCCCCCCCCCACAAACAATGCTTATCTCTCACCTTATATATTGATTTACGGCCAGAAATTTGTTTTATTAAAAGTTTGGCATCTTCTTGACTTTTGACATAGCCTTTTGTAATATTGTACATCAAGCTGAGGTGTTTTTTGACCTGCACATCTGCAATATTTATCAGCATTGGAATTGCTAACTGGAATTATGGAGAGAGAGAGACAAGAAAAGCTCTGTAAATTTTGTGAAATTTAAAATGGTGCTTTTAGGTCATAAAGCAGAAGTTCCCAAAATGTTGTCTCCAGACAACATTTTGCTGAGGCCTGAGGCCACAGTTGTTGAGGCCTGAGCCTAAGCAACTCCACTTTAAAACTCCAGTTTGAAACCTGCACACCTACAGAGCCCTCCAGGATGGCCCTCAAGCACAATCTAGGGATATGCATCTGCTGGACTTAAAGCCTAAGACTTGAGACTTTTGATCTGATACTTGAACTCTGCACGCAGAGGGAATGTCTGTTATGAGCCTGTCATGATTCAGTGTGTTTGCAGTGCTTAGAATTAATCTAGAATAGTTTGCTGTGAATTGATTATGTCTATTGCAGTGCCTAGATTAAGTAAAGATTGTCATTTCCTTGATTAAGAACCTATAGAGTGAAATTGTATTGAGTGACTTGAGTGAATAAAACATTGGAAAGGGCAGGAGGGTGTGGACATTCTTTCTCTCTCCCCTCAACTGCAGATGTCGCACCTTTTGCCCACTGCGACACCCAATCAGACGGTACTTGTGCTCCTAAGCAGGGGATCCAACAGAAACAGAGGCACGAACAGAGGGGGCACCAATCAATAATAATGAAAAGGGCGTGGACAGGGGAGAAGGTAAGGAAAGGAGGAAATTCCAGAGACCATAGAAAGAACAAGCCAAAACTCTTCCACCAGATTCCTGGCTCCAGGACCCCTGCTCTTTGAAGAATTCTGTCTCTGTCGGTTTTGCAATAAACCTGCTGTATGCATGCTACCTCTGTGTCCTGTTCTTCAATTCTCTGCTGAATGGAGGTAAGTAACCCAGCAACCCTAGATAGTAACATAGTTACTGACTAAAGAACTCACCTCTTGTGAGATGAGGAACTTAGGGAACTAAGATCCTTCTTAGCTCTCAATTTCTCTGATCACAGGTTGAGGCAGGCTAACGTAGTGACTTCAAATTTTTAAACATAAACCTGTCTAGCTTCAAATACCAGTGTCCACCAGCTCTGCGACCTGGAGAAAGTTACTTAGTGACTTGGAGGACTCATGTATAAAATGAGGGTAATGATGTGTAAACACCAGAATTCCAATGGAGACATCCCTCAAAAGCAGAAGCAGTCACTCGCACAACCAGGGGACTTACAGGCTTATAGCTATGTCAAAGCTCAGGGACAGATGGCAAGGGACTGGGTAACATGGGGGGGGTGGCGGGGGTAACAAAGAACAGGAGAAGAGTATCACAGTGCAGGAATTACAAGAGCAGGAAAAAAGAGAAAGCTTTTTTTTAGCCGCCATTTGGTTGTGAAACTTGGGGAAAAGGGAGAGCTGTTTAAAGAGGACTTTCCAAAGCTTTCCCCCACGCCATACTGACATTCCCTGTGCTGTCCCTTAGAGCACAGTGTCAAAATCTCTAATATTCTTCCAAGCTTCCCAATGCAGATTTGTTTATTTTCAAAGCTACACAGTGCTGTTAGGATACCTGTGTATAGTGGTGACACCTACTCCACAGGACTGTTATTATAATTTAACTGGATAACGTACGTAAAGTACTTTACACAGTTCCTGGAAAATAAGTGCTCGATAAAAAAAAAAAAGCTAACCATAATAATATTGAGTCCTTAAGGATACTTCATTGAGCTTTGTCTGGAGTATACTAGGAAGATTCCATTTTATTTTTCACAAAGTACAACTTATAAAATGATTGCTTTACACTCATCAGCGCAAAATATCTGTATAAAAACTGATTACCTAAAGAAAATTCTGTCTTCTATCTTAAAACCTAGCCTCAGTACGTGACTCTTGATTTCTAGAGTCATTTGTATCAGGTAGAGTGATACCTATGTGAGCACTCCACTCTAAACTCAGCTCATACGGTAAAGATCATAGAGAGGGAATTAACCCTAAAAGCAGGTTTTGTGCATACAGCACCGCACAGCAATCCTCATGACATTAATATAAAATTTAAAAATGACCAAAAGGAGTCTATGAGCACAAGCTGGACAAACAATTCTAACTTTAAAAAACATAACCCTGAAATCTCTCGGAGGAGGGGACTAGGTGGAAAATGCTAGTGCATGAATTTGGCCCGTAGTGTTTACGGCAAGGTTTTAAAATGCTGAACCTCTACCATTTCAATACATACTAATAGACTTTTTTGATGTGATAAGAATAAATAAGAAAAAATGGAGTGGCAGGTATAATCTCTCAACTCCCAAGCTGAATGCTGCTGTGGTGCATCTCCATTGGAAAGAGAGAAAGCAGGTGTAAATGTTGAGAATGGAAACATAAAAATCTATCCTCAGAATTCAAACCAGGGCCATGGAGAGAAGGAATAATAATTGCTAATGAACCTGAAGACCACAGGAAAGTTAATTTCCATAGGCAGCATGCTATGTGAGTAGGGGACTGTGGAGGGGGAGAATTTTCCTTGCTATTTCTACACAGTTTGGGTGATAGGAACAAATTTTACTGACATTTGAAGGACTTGTTTCTAGATCAGCCTGCTTCTAGAGACACCTATTTTTCACCCATTCACTTAATAGGAATATTCACTAAGGACTTAACTACACAGCAGGCACTGTCTTGAGCCAGAGGTTACATCAGTGACCAAAACAAGAAGGCCCGCCTTGGGGGGCAGTACAGACAAAATATGGGGAGAAAAGTAAGAGTTTAGCAGACAGAACAGGGTCCAGAGGAGGGAGCCCAAGGCTGAAGGTGTGCACAGGTGGCCATTGCTCTTAAAACAAGGAGATTTCTGAAATCACTTAATAAGTGATAGAGGAAAAAAAAACCTAACAATTTAAAATTTGAAGTCTTACCTTGAAGATAGGAAGAAACCTAATTATTCTTAAGTATCCCATCACCACTGTGAGCTGGATAAGGAATAAGTTGCTTGTTCTTAGTCTGACAAAGTATATACAAAAGATATCCACGAGCCCAATAAGCAAAATTAAAAATTCCAAAGTATTCCAATGTTGCTTAAAATAGTTCCTTTTCAGAATTATTAACTGTGTAGAAAAGAAATAGAATATATGTCATTTCATAGTACCTATACATGGTGTAAGGGGAAAAATTCTTACAGTTTGACAACTAAGCTCTCGGCTATAAATGAGTTATATTCCAAAAGTTGAGCTTTAAGTTATTCATTTGGAATTTCCCAAAATTCTTTGTAATCTCCAACATCAAAAATTTTAGTATGAATCAAAATATATAATCTATAATGAAACTGGAGTGCCAAAACCAAGAATTTTAAAAATAGCAATAAACAGATTCATTATAATACCATTCATAACAAAATCAGAAAGCAGTTCTGGAGATGGGCTGGCTTTGCAGCACAGGGAGAGGTCCTCTTGTTATGACAAAGACCAGCAAACCATTGTTGCTTCTATTTGCTAATTTATTTCTTGTATCATTACTGAAAGTATGTGAAAGAAATCTCTTTGTCTGGATTTTCAGCTTTCTTTTACCTTATCCTATGATTCTCTCTACTTTTATATTTAGTTAATGTCCAAGACTGTGACTATTCTATTAATTTCATTATTAAACTCAGAAAATTCAAACAAAAGTTACTAAAATTCCAGGACCACATCAACCATAATAACAAATAGCTTCTGTTAACAAATTATTTCAAACTATTCTAAATATCTGCATTGTTCTTTTCATGGACTATATTTTTATTTTAAACAGTACCTTCAAAGTTGATTCTAACGCACATAAAAATATAAAATAGTGGTTCATTGATATCAGTGCTGATACATTTAACTCTCTTGCCATTGGCCATAAATGTATTATCATGGGATAAATATACAATAATGTCTTAATATGTCCTGCATATTCAAATTCTTCTGAAAATACAAGGTGATATACAAAAATCAGAAATCTATTGTTCCTGGAAAAAAAAGATCAAATAAAATGTCAGATCACTTCCAAGAATAACAATTAAGAGTTGAAGATCAGCATTTGTTTAAGTAAATCATTAAAATTAATATGAAGACTACAAATAAAATAATAGATAACAAAATAAAAGCATACTTTCTGCACATAAAAACCATAATGGAGAAAGATAAAAATATGATTCTTGTTCATCTATATCCAGGATGGGGAGCATCTTTTAAAAAAAAAAGTCAATGCTATAGGATATAGGAAATGATGCAAAGATTCATAAATCAAAAGCAAAAAACAAAGTGACAAGAATATGAGTTACACATCAGCATTATTTAAATGTAAGAACAGAAAAACAACTATTCAATAATTACTATAACATGTATTTCTTAAAACTTTTCAATCCATCTAAAATAGACCCTAATTTTTTTTGAGCCTGATTTTTAAAAAAATAAATTCCCTGCATATGTCAACATCCTAGGTGTTTGATTTTTCTATTTATCTTTGAATTGATTAAATGGAAGAAAACAAAACAATGTCCGTTTTGTTACAAAAGATCAACACCCACTTAAAATTCAGCAGCTTCAGTGGTGAGGGTATTGTTAAGTCCGAGTTGTATTTCTCCTAAAGACAGACTTCAATATGACCGCCCTGTGGCACAGATGAAATTAAACTGAGCTAGATCTAATGCGCCAGCTGGGTACTTCTCACCCTTGCACTGCACCTAGAAGAAGATGCACGCATCCCAGTCCACGACATGACCCCACAAAACCACCCTCTCTTCTTCCTGCCCACGCTTTCACAGAGGCACCAGTGAAGGGGCTGAAACAGAATGAAGGGAAGCAAGCACTCTGTACCTTCAGCCCTTTGTCAATGAGAGTTGACCATGATATTAGTTTTATTTTAATAAGGAAAATCAGAGTCATTTATTCAAAAACTATGGAAATTATACTATTTTCAAGGGTATTGCTATTAAAAGTTCATAATACTTGTGTGCATGTATGAATATGTCACAACGAATCCCATTTCTAGGTGCAACTATGATGCACCAATTAAAACATGTGGGGAAAAAAGTTCACAATACTTACCCAGGTAGAATAAAACGTCCCTTTTCTCTATGATATTCCAAGTAAGTTAACATGTTTTTAAACTTTATAAGCCAACTTCTAGCTCTTACGTAAGTTGAAACATCATGAATATTCATGAATCTAACAAAAATACAACATGTATTATGATAAAAACTGACCATAATAAATAGGGGAATATAAAAGGGGAAGTTATACTAAATACAAGTTTAATGAGGATCTACTAAATAAATTCACTGAATCCCAAGCCTCTGCACCCATCCACCTATCCACCTGTGGTCATGGGAAATGAGACACCTGTGCCCCCGTTCCTAAAACCATTCCTGACCTGAGATAGAATGTAATTAAAGCTTCTCTAGACCAATCCTTTGGGGTTCTGGAATCCAGCTTCCTTTTGTCATTCACTGCCCAGCCCAAGCCTCTCCAAGGCCCCAAAGGCCCTGCTTTCCATAATCCCAGGGACCAAGGACAGCTCTCCCACAAAGATCACTGGGCTGCTGCCCTGCTCACTCTCCCCCTCAGAGCTTTGCTGTGAATCACCTGTTACCTAATGCTTGCCAGGACTGTACCCAGATATGCACTTATCTCTGAGACACTGGGTTTTCCCCACCGGATTTCATCACATCCATCAAAACCAGTTAAGCCGGTTCCCACAGAGACTGCTCTACCCCAGAACTGTTTGACCCCAGACCCAGGCCTCCGCCTTCTCCTCTAGCAATTTCGTGGATATGATATGAAAGCAACACACTCATAACAACAACAGAAGCCACGAAGTTCTCTTCATGGGTCCCCTTGTCTCTCATCTAATTACCTTATAGTAGGACCTTCCTCCAGAGTCCCCTAATGTCACCAAGCTCATGAAACCACACGGGAAAACAAGCAAACAAGAAAAATAGAAAATACATGAATAGATGGATGGATGGACAGATAGATGGATGTGGATAGATAAAATAGATAATAGATTGATCAATCTGGACATTTAACACTCCATTTGTTCATTCTTAATCACATACCAACTCAATTTTGCAAATATCAAATTTAATTAATTAATCAATTAACTGAATTAATCAAAAAAGTATTACACTTACTTTCCTTGGATGGGGCAATAGCTTTTCGTTGCACCAATTAATATCCGGGCTGCCTCTACTCCAAGGATGCCATCATTACACTGCTTTTCAAAGCTACTCTAAACACACAATTTTAAATAAAAATTACAAAATATCAAAACATGAATATAATCTACTCTGCTTACACCTTACATAGCCCTTGCTATTATTACCAAACTCAATAAATTGGCCCTCTGTATTCATGGTTTCTGCCTCTATGAATTCAATCAACAACTGAAAATATTCAGGGAAAAAACTGATCCATAATGAGAATATATAGATTTTTATTATTATTCTTCAAATAATACAGTATAACAACTATTGACATAGTGTTTGTTCTGCATTGTGCATAATTCAGAGATGATTTAAAGAATACAGGAGGAAAAGCATAGGAAAGTTATATGCAAACGCTCTGCCAGTTCATATAAGCAACAAGAATCTGCAGATTTGAGTGTCCATTTTGCAGCTGGGGATCCTAGAACCAATCCCACATGGATGATAAAGCATGCCCACAGATGAAAATATACTACTACAGAGAATCTACAGGAGGAAATAAATTTCATTTGATTCAAATATCTACTCAGAATTCATTTTTTTACTAAGTACAGTCCTAAATGTTATAAGAGATACAGAGGAAAGTTCCTAGCTTCAAGATGCTCAGAACCTACACAATTCAGACTTCATTTCTGTAATATAAACCACACCTGTAGCACCATCTTTCTAGAGCAGAAAGCAGTGCAAAGTATTAATTCAAAGTGTGATTAATATCTCAGCTCCACAAGAAATTATCAAAAGGGAAAGATATTCCCTGGTTAACCTTCACCTCTAAACAGGAGGCTTACAGGACCACAAATAGACCTAATCAAATAAGAAGCTCACCAAGACATATCATAATCAAAATAATTAACACAGAAAATAAGGAAAGAATATTAAAAGCCCCAAGAGAGAAAACACCAGTCATGTTTAAAGGCAAACCAATAAAACTCACTTCTGATTTCTCAGCTTAGACCCTACAAACAAGGAGGGCCTGGAATGAGATATTCCAAACCCTAAAAGAAAACTGCCCTCCAAGATTACTATACCCAACAAAGCTCAGTTTCAAATTTGAGGGGGAATTAAAAATGACAAGAATATACTAAAAGAATTCATGATGGGGGGAAAGTACACTTTTACATCGTTGGTGGGATTCCAGACTAGTACAACCACTCTGGAAAACAGTATGGAGACTTCTCAAAAACTAGGAAATGGAACCACCCGTATGACCCAGATATCCCACTCTTCAGTGTGTAACTAAAAAAACTGAAAATCAGCACACTACAGCGATGCCACCACATCAGTGTTTATAGCAGCACAATTCAAGAACAAATATGTTCTTCAACAGAAAATTAAAGAAGGATCTACAGATTATAAGAGACTTAATAGAGATATTGGTTAGTTGCAGTGTGTGAACTTCAACGAAACTCAATTTGAAAGTATAAACTGTAAAGTAAGCGTTTATCATGTTTCTAAGACAATTGAAAATGTTATTGATTTGATATATATTCTTATTAAGTAATTATTAATTTTAGGAACAATATTATCATTTTACTATGTTCTTAAAGGACTTTAAATTTTACATATACATTTTTAAATATTTACAGATAAAGTGATATGACACCCAGGATTTATTTCAAAATAATATGGGAGGTGGGGGAGTGATTGAAGAGGCAGAGGGGGCAGGATTGGTTGTGTGTGGATAATTGTTAAGGCTGGGTGGTGGGCACATGGTGACTTCTTACACCACCTTTGTGTATGTTAGGAATTCTTCATGACACTGAGTTTTTAAAAGAAAGTAAAAAAGAAGAATGTGAACACAGTAAGTATATTATATACTTGCTATATTGAATAAAATTTGTCCTATTTAAATAGAAACCTAATTTAAAATGTATAATCTGATATAATTGACTCAAACTTGATTTTACCTAGCAATATTCCTGTGTGTATGTTAGAACATGTAAATTATTAGTACCAAAATTTGAAGAGAATTTTTGGTTCACCAGATTTACTTTAGCTTATATTTCTAAAATAAATTTTTTTTTAGAAACAAGAGAATTTTGTATGAGAGGAAGTCAACCATGTCAAATTTGTAAAAAGCAGTTTCAAATATTTAAATCTGTTTATCTAAGTATGTAAATGACATTAATAAGTACCCTAAAGACCCTCAAAAATAACTACTAGATACAAAATAGTGTATAAAAATCAATAGCTAGGGACTGACGTTGTGGCTCAGTGGTAGAATGCTTGCCTAGCATATGTGAGGCACTGGGTTCAATCCTCAGCAGCACATAAAAAAATAAATAAAAGTTTTATGTCCAGATGGACATAAAAAATTACAACTAAAAATATTTTTTTAAAAAATTTAAGTCAATAGCTTTTCTGTAAGCCAATAATGAACCTTTTGAGAAATAAATCAGAAAATTTTCCATTCAAAAATAGCTTCAAAAAAATAAAATATCTAAGAAGAAACCTAGTTAAGAAGGTAAAGGATCTCTATAAGGAAAATAAAGGAACACTTGAAAGAAAATTGAAGAAGGCATTAGAAGTTGGAAAGATCTCCCATGTTCATGGATTGGCAGAATTAATTTTGTTAAAATAGCCATATAACCAAAGTAATATACACATTTAATGCAAGCCACATCAAAGTACAAATGATATTCTTCTCATGATTGGAAAAAACAATTCTAAAATTCATATGGAAAAACAAAAGACCCAGAATAGCCAAAGTAATCCTGAGCTCCCAAAAAGCAATGCTGGAGGTATCATAATACCCAACTTCAAGTTTTACTTCAGAGCCCTAGTAACAAAAACCACAGGGTAATGGGGGGGGGGGGCGGATACAGATGCATAGACCAATGGAATAGAATGGAGACACAGAGTCAAAGCCACACACCTACAGAGCTGGACATGGTGGCCCACACCTATAACTCAGTGGCTTGGGAGGCTGAGGAAGGAGGACTACAAGTTCAAAGCCAGCCTCAGCAACTTAGCAAGGACCTAAGTGAAGGTCCAGGATGTAGCTCAGTGGTAAAGTGTCCCTGGGTTCAATTCTCAGTGAAGGAGGAAAAGAGTCGCTCAGGGAAAGAAGAGAAAGAGAAGGGAGGGGAGGAGGCGGGAGGGGAGAGGAAGGGGAGGAAGAGGAGGAGAGGGATGGGGACAGGAGGAGGAGGAAAAGAGGAGGAAGAGAAAGAAGAGGAAGGAGGAGGAGGAAGAGGCGGCGGCAGCAATACCAACCATTTGTATTATCGCCACGTGCAATCTGGCTTCTTCTATTAAAACTTCATCTGTCGGGGACTGCTCTGTTTCATCATCATGTACAACGTGGGAAAGTGGGACAGTATTTGACTAAATTGTAGAAAACAAAGAGATAAAGTTAAAAATAGGTAAAAAAAAATATTAGAAGATAGCAAGGCTATACTCAGCAAAGATCTCAGTAACTCAGAGTTGCTCAGATAAGGAGCCGTGCATAAGCTGGGAACTGTTTCCCCATATGAGAAGTGTGTTTTTCAATTGTGGCGAAATAAACATTCCTTTAGGTGCATCTAGATAGCCAAATTGTTCTCCAAACTCTCCATGCTTGACTACTCTCGGGATTGTCCTGTTTTGTGCTTCTTAAGACACTTACACAGGGAGCGATCTTTTGATATCTCTACCCATTGGAAGCATAAATTCTCCTGCTGCCCCATCAGCCAGTTTGTGAAAACATCCATTCTCCTCATATTTGGCAAAGGAGGCTAACCATCAAGACCTTCTCTTTGGAGAAAGAATTCAAAGTCATTTCCCCAAGGTGGCAAAACTCCTGAGTTTTCTGACATTTGGTTAGCAGAATCAGGTTTCGTTTTTCTTTCTCTCTTTTTTTTTCTTTTCTTTTCTTTTCTTTTTATTATTATTATTTTTTTTTTACAGACTATAAGGCGAGGCAGACAGACCAAGGGAAGGAAAAGGGGATTGTTTTTTGTCAGGCACCAACTCACAGGAATGATGTATTCGATCTTTGCTTTTTCTTCCACTAAAGTCCAGTTGACATTTGTCAACATCTTTTCGGTCTTGTATAAAGTGGTTGTGTTCTGTATTATCTCCTGAATGTGCTGAATGGCATTTTGCATGGCCATTTGTCTTGGGAGGGAAATTGCACAAAAACCTGTGACAAAGAAGAGCAAGGGCCTGAGCAGCACAGTGAGGACTGCAAGGGAGAACGCACTGGGGACCACCACGCCGTGAGCTCCTGAGTTCACCTGCACAGCCAAACCCGAGCAGAGGGCAGGGGCACGGCTGGCTCCCAGGTTTTCCACAGAATCACCCTACCCCCTGTTTCCTCTGGCTATATAACTGAACTGCATCTGGCCCAATTGCTAAAGGCATGACCTAATATTTCAAGGCACCCCACCAGTAATTCTCAAAATGTGGGAAACTACCTGTGTCTTCTCCAGGTAGAAGGGCTGCTGATCAAACTGTCAAATTCCTGGGCTCTGTCCATACCCTCCGAATCAGGCTGGCCTGAGAATTTGCATTTTTAACAAGTTCTTCAGCTTTTCTTATCCATCATGAAATGTGAAAGCCAGTAGAGACACCTCACATTTAACATCTTTCTCCTGGCCAGCAAATCTGCACGGGCAAATGTTATCCCTCCTCTGTTCTCGCTGGCCTGTGCTCTCCCAGTGTTACTAAATTGGTTTATCAAGGCTATGGGCATTCAGAGGTGGCTACTCTGATAATGATACCAAGTATTTCAGACATGGAAGGAAACCATCCCTCTTTAAATTAGCAAGTTGATCTTGTGGTTTATCCGTGAACAAGTGAGTGGGGATATGTAAATTTCTAGTAGTCTGATCAATCCTTTAGGTGCATCTAGATAGCCAAATCAGCCAAAAAACTAGATTCCCTGATGGAATCAGTTCTCGCCCAGCAGAGCTGAGGAGCCGACCCTCCTATAGGACTGCCTAATCCCACCCCAGCTCCCTCCCCCTTGACCACTGCTGCCGGCCATCTGATCCTGGATTTCTCTACTGGATGTGTCTCTTGTAACTTTATTGTATTTATGCACTTTATGATAAACAAGTTTCAAATACCTTTGAGATAACAGAAAATGTTCCTGTTGGATTTAATTACACGTACACTAATTACTATTATCCAGCTCAAATTCCTATTAGAAATAGACAACGGTGGCAGAGCCTGGGGCTTGTCTTCCAATGTCCATTCTCTCCTTCTTCCTGTCACCAATAGGATATCTGAACTGGGGGTGAATACGTGGCCAGCCAGAAAAAGATGATATTCCCCATCTTCCCTTATGAATGTGTGCCACATGATTAAGTTCTGGATAAATTTATTAAATTCTGGATGTTTATATTAAATTCTGGATATTAAGTTCTGGTTATATAGATATTAAGTTCTGGATTGTACCCTTAAAAGAAAGATGCTTACCCCCGACCCACCTACCTATCCCCATTTCCTCTTCTAGTTGCTTGGATAATAGGTGGTAATGAGCAATCTCCTGCCCTGCAGACTAGAGGAACACCCTACAGAACAGAGGAGCAACAGAAACAGAAGAACTTGGACCCCTGGATGACCTGGTGCAGCAGAACCATCTCACTCTTTTGGATTCTGCAGTGAGGGGAAAAGAGATTCCTGTGTCTTATTTAAGCCTCTGTTCACTTGGCTTCTGCTAAACCAGATGAACCAATATTACAATTACACCGCATCTTTATTAATTGTTATTAACAAAGATATTGAGTAAATGAAAATAACTGGCCTCTAAACCAGTTCCTTGAACTTCATAAGAAATATCTGCATTACCCTCAACAATAACTTATTTGCATTTTTCTCCCCCGTTAGGAAACGATTATGCATATACTTTACCTAATGTCCTAGCCGAGAAAGTCATCATGTATGAATTTATTGCCATAGTCAATAACGATATTACTTGTACATAGAAAATAAACTAAAAACAAAGCATACAGATGATTAGAAAGAAAATATTACCTCAGTTTTCAAAAGGCAAGCATTGCTCATTTAACCACCAACAAAATTCCACCTTAATCTTTTATCATTAATCTTTACACTGTCTCCAGGAAATAAGCTGAGACAAAAGGTCAGTTTTGTGGACACTGTTTGAACACGATATACCAGGGAAGAAATTATACCAGGAAGAATGTGAACAAAGGAAAAGTAATAGGTTGTGCCAGATAAGGACACTGAGAGAAGAGCTTTCAGCCATCACAGACGTGGCTGTACACGTCCTGTACACATGCAGGATGGGGAGACACCCAGCAGCCAGGCAGGACAGGGACATACACCTGCTATCAGCATTCACCGTGGCTACTGAGAGGCCGTGAGGGAGCAGGCTGGAGCTGTGGTGCAGTTTGGAGAGGCACCAAACACAAAAAAATCGACAAGTGCCTCTGTAAGCCTGGGCTTTGCCATTTATTAACCATGTGATTGAGGCCAGTTAGCCCCTCTGAGCCCCTCACTGTAAGACAGAGTTGATCTCTCCAGGGTGTTTCCCATCTGACTGGTAACAGTCCCCTCGTGTGCCTGGTGAACATACTGATTCTGCAGATCGTGATTACAGATCGCAGAGCCAAGAGGATTCTTCACATCAGACAGAGTTAGGAAACACTATGAAATGGTACCCAAATGCGAGTTAACGTCTTGTCGACTTGGTTTTAAGCCAATTCATTGCTTATAAGGGAATCAAAGGAGCTGAAATGTTGGTTATTATAATTTTCCTTTGGAGTAGGGAAGGACAAGCCACAGGTTTACGGGAACTCCAACACGTTTATAAATCTTCAGGATAGATGTGGTGAGGAATATGATACTCCATCAAGAAAAGCACTTCCTCTTAAAAATTCCTTTAATTCCAGACCACGTGATAACAATTCTTAATGCAACACTATTTAAAATCTTTCTTGCCTTAGTATACTTCACCAGCATTTCCGTTCTTGTTCTGACAGATGTAGGGATGGGAATGCTCTCCCTAAAGACATTATTTTTTTCCATGCTTTCTGACATCAATTGAAAAAGAGCATTTGTATAGTTAACGACATTTATGGAGCATGTATAAAGGGTCAGCATCATCTCCAGCCTCAACTGGAAACTGAGGCTCAGCAAGGCTGGGAACTTCTGCAAGGTCACCCAGACCAGGACTGGTGGAGTCAGGACGGTAAGGCAAGTCTCCTTAGCACCCCTGTCCTAAACACATGACCACCGGTCCCTGTCACAATGTCAACATTCAAGAACTTTCCTCTGAGTCCCTTCTATTTAAAAGGATGCATTTAAAAAAAATCTAATTCAAAACCAGTTAACTTTATTATCTGAGTATAGTAACAAGTGCCACAGGATAAGAAAAAGTGCATAAATACTAGTAACCATGAGACGCGATTCTTTTTTCCCTACCATTTGTGGTGCCGCTACTTTTTGATCAGCCAGATTATAAATATCAGGAGACAAAAGTAAGCTAAAAACTCCTTTAATTCCAGACCACGTGATGACAACTCCCCATCGCCAACTGTACTCATAACTGGAATGCATCAAAATCGGGCTCACAAAAATAACAGTAAGCAACCTGTGGACAGAAAACATTGAAAACGAATAAATCACACCTCACATATGAATGTCACTTACAGACGAAACCATCTACTCAATCCTGAATTTTTCAAGAAAGAGAGATGACACAGTTTACTGGAAAGTCATTCAAGCTTTCTGGGACTAAACAAATCTATCTAAATTTTCTGTGTAATACCAAGTCTTGAAAAATAATGCTCGGAGTTCCATGTATACATACAATGATTTACCATTAACACTATTGTGTTCTATTTGCATGTGGGTGGTAAATGCCGGCATGGAGACCTCTTCAAAGAACGTTGACAAGATCATCTATTCCCTGAAGGGTCATAAAATGACTGGATTCAGAATCCGGAATGGGAAGACATATTGTAGCTACATGAATAAACTTAATCCAACTAAAATTTTCCTTAGCTTCCATAGAATCATCCACTAAATGTCACACAAATCATTTCAACTTGTGCCTTCTTTCTATCTAGGTCATTTCTCTATAGGATCCCGAGGGAATCCGTGCCAAGAGAATATCAGCACTATAGTTCAGATGAAGATGAGTGTAATAATCAGACTGTGTGCAAGGGTGGCACTGAAAACTACAGGAGGTATTGCAAGTCCAAGAGTCTGGTCCTGTGCCTGGCACATAATAAATGTTCAGTAAAGTTAGTTGCTGTTGTTGTTATTGTTATAATATATCTGTCCTTATTTTCTCAGAATGAGAAAGAACTTTCAATGCAATGGAAGGGCTTGAACAGAAAGCATTGGTAGCTATCCATCCACACCCCAGTCTTCACCTCACATGGCCCCAGAATGCTTACTCCAGTTTGAAGGTTTTTGAGTCCCTGACTCCACACCTACAAGAATTCTTCAGGCTTTGGAAAAATGGCAAGTCAGTCACCTCTGCTTACAGTTAGGGTTTCTCTGCCCACATCTGCTCTCTGCCATCCCCCTCTCCAGTCCTACAAACTGAGGGTGGCATCCAGACACCTTTCTCCTTCCAACTTTTTGGTCTGGGGTTGGAGGATACTGGTTCAACCAGTTCCACTTTAAGTCCTTGGGTTGCAGAGCTGTGCAAACATGCCTTGGAAAATAAGTGGTCCTTCAACTTAGAAGCCAACCAATGTGGTGCTTTAGATAAGTACACTGGAACTTAAGTAAGTGCTCAAAGTGACATAGTGACAAAACTAACAAGTGTGAGAGGTGGAATTTGCCCTTGGAAATAAACACACAAATTATTCTAGGAAGCAATGACCAACTCAGGTTTTTTTAAAGTTGTCCAGATAGGAAAGCAGAGAAAAGATAATATTAGATAACTACTGGTTGGACAGCCACATAGGTCTAGCAGGTGGGCACCAAGACCAGGCCCAGAACGGACGGGACAGAGGATGGAGAGGGCGGGCAGGACGACGGCTGCACACGGTGCCCCTGGAGACAGTACAAGTGAGAATCCAGGAGAACATCTTACAACCCAAGCTCCCTTGGCTATGGCCTTGTGTGGAAATGGCACCGCCCTGGAGTCCCACGGAGGACACAGCTCTCGGGAGCAGGCAGCAGCATTCTGGAAGCATGCCTCGTGGATCAGACTTAAATCCCAATCCCAGACCATGTGCCCACAGGTAGATGCTGGGCTGGATCTGGAGTCTCTGGGCTTCAGCTGAGGTCTGATGAGAAACGCCTGTCTCACAGGGCTTCACTCACACTAATGGCAAATTATACATGGAAAGTGCTCCATAAATGACTTTATCCTAACGATGGATTACAAAAAAAAAAAAATGATGATGAAAGTCCACAAAAATGTTAAGAGCCATTAATCTAGTCCAGTGGTGCTCACACCTGAACCTGTCCGAACCCCCCGGAGAGCTTGTTAAACCACTTCCTATCTCACCTCCAGAGCCCCCACGCAGGAGAACCACTGGAATGGGGCCATGAACTTTCATGCCTGGCAGGCTCAGGAGTGAGGCTGCGGCTGGTGGTCCACCTTCTCTCAATTCACAGGTGAAACCTTGGAAAAGAAACGCTCCCCACCTGCACAGCAGCCCAGCCTGCGCCCCCAGCAACCAGGCAGCCTCTGCCCCTCACAGCCACAATTGCTCTTGTCTGTGTTCCGCTGCTTCCCAATTCTGGGCTCGAGAACTAAGCTTATGGTGGGACAGAAAATTGGTGCAACCACTATGGAAAGCAGGTTCCCCAGAAAACCTGGAATGGAACCACCATTTGACCCAGTCATCCCACTCCTAGGTCTATATCCAAAGAACTTAAAATCAGCATAGTATAGTGACACAGCCCCATGTATTGAAAGCAGCTCAATAAACAATAGCTAAGCTACGGAACCAATCTGGGTGCCCTTCAATAGATGAATGTATAAAGAAATTGTGGTACATATACACAATGGAATATTACTCAGCCATAAACAAGAATGAAATGACAGTATCTGCCAATAAATGGATGGAGTAGAGAATATTATGCTGTGTTAAATAAGCCAATCCCCCAAAACTAAAGGCTGAATGTTCCCTCTGATACGCAGATGCTAACACACAATAAGGGTATGGAGGAGAGTGAAGAATAGAAGTTCATTGGATTAAACATAGGGGAAGGAAGGGAAAGGAAGGGAGATGAGAATAGGAAAGACAGTAGAATGAATTGGACATAGTTTTCCTCTGTTCATATATGAATACACGACCAGTGTAACTCCACATCATGTACAACCAAAAGAATGGGAAGTTATACTCCAGGTATATGCAATACATCAAAATACATTCTACTGTCACGTGTAACTGAAAAACAAATTTTTAAAAAAGAATCTAAGCTCAGTGAAACAAGCTTTAAAATATAATCATTAAATAAATAAATAAAATATAATCATTACCTTACAAGATTCACTGTCACAAATAAGATGAACATGAAAACTACGGTGCGGAAACTAAAATACTTGATTTCTCCACATCCAACCACGATGCCGAAGAAAGTGTATATCAAATGGTGGTACATAGAGGAAAATATGGTCAAGAACCTAGGGCGATGGAAAAGGATGCCATTGTAAGCAATGCATTTTAAAACTATTTTCTTTTTCACACAAACACATCTGCCTTATGCCCGTCTTTCTCGGCTGAGTGAAGGCACTTGCTTTCATCACTTGTTCTACAGACAACGTTTTACAGTGCTCTGTTGCTGGGCGTGGTGGCACACACCTCTGATGCCAGCTGGCTCAGAGCTCCTACAGGGAGTCTCGTGAAGCGTCCACCTTCCATGATCTCTATACCACGTGCAAAACAGGAAACTTACTTCGTGATTATGAACTCCATCCTCGGCTTGAAGCTTAAGGAATCTAAATTCAGTCCTACAGTGGCCAAAGCAACAATGCCTGACATTCCAAAATATTCCACTGGGGAGAGAAAATGAATAAGTAAAACAAATGCATGTAACTCTGCACACTGAGGTACTTTATCTTGGGTGAAGAATTGGGGCAGGGGGACTTGAGAATGGTATTTTTTCCTTACAGTGCAGCTTCAGAGGATTTGCCGGATAGGATCAGAAGCTAGCAAACTTTTTCTGTAAAGCGCCAGATAGTAAATATCTAATCTTTGGGGGCCATTCAGGCACCTGTCACAACTTGACTCAGGCACTGTGACGCAAACCCAGTCATAGATAATATGCAGACAAATGAATGTGTATTCAAATAACTTTGTCTAGACACTGAGATTCGAATTTCACACAATCCTCACATGCCATAAAATATTTTTCTTTCTTTTTGTTCTTTTTTAAGCCATCTTATGATGTAAAAACCATTCTTAGTTAGCAGGCTGTCCAAAACCAAGCAGATTTGACCCAGCTGAGGACCGGCTTTGCGATCTGTGCTGAGCACCTCTAGGACACTTGCTGCCCGGGCCAGGGCTGCAGGTCCATCTCAGGGCTTCCTTGACCACAGTCCCCCCAACCCCGAATCCTGTCTTGCTTTTGCCTTCCTAACGACAGTGGGAATTCCCTGGGCTCTAAACAAATGGGTGAATCTAGTCTGAGGCAAAAATACCAACCATGAAGAATGTCTGAATATCCCCAAAACCCAACAGCCCCAGGTTGAAAAAAACCTTCAAATAGCACATTAAAAACATCAGAATCAGATACAAAAGAAGAAAAAGAGTGTGAAACCTTTTTTTGTACTTATTTTTGCCTTACCCACGTAGAAAGTCATATACACCATTGAAAAGCAGAGGATGACATTGGTCAGTGTGTTGCTAAAAATGTCAGTCAATATAAACTGGATGACTCTTGCACACCAGTATCCACAGATTATGCTTCCAAAAATGTCCAAGCTGAGTCCCACAATGATATGTAACTCTACAGGAAAAAGAAAGAGAGCGCTGAGCTGTCACTTTGGCTTCTTTTACCCTTGGCACTTTGGTTTGTGCTTGAGATTTCATGTGGAGATCTCGTTCTTCAGCAGAAGGGAGTGTCCCAGGAAAGCGGTTCTGTTGGGATGTCCTTCCTGTGCAGTCTGCAGCTTGAGGTTCACTCACCCAGGGAAAGAAGGTTCACACATCCTCAAGAGTCAGGCAAAGTGTGTAACTGTGAAAACCCGTGCATGTGAATCTCCAAACAAAAGTCAACCAGCTGGGGATGCAACTTGGTGACTGAGCTCTTGCCTAGCAGGTGTGAGGCCCTAGATTTGATCCCCAACATCAGAGGAAAAAGAGACAAGCAATTCCAATTAAAAAAAAAAAAAAAAACATGTCAGGGCCAAATGAAACCTAGCCAGGGTCCTGTCAAACTGCAGTCGGTTTGTGACCCCTGCTCCAGCCCGGGGGCTTTTGAGAAATGGAGAGGTGAAATTTTCATTAACTGAGGTACGGGTGGCAGTAGGCGGGTGTGTGTCAGGGTAGTCCTGAACAACAAAGTCCTAAACAGTAAAAATGGTCCCCGGCAAATGCCTCTGGTGTCTTCATGGGGACGTGCCCCAACCACGGGCTGCCCACCACTGTCGAGAATTGCCTCCTCTTGCAGTGGCCACAAACAGAGATGAGGAGGACACCCTTTCCTCTCCATGCTCTTTCTTTCACCCCTTTCCTCTTTACTAGCACCCCATCTGGAAAATAGCCAGGTAGCCCGCCCCACACCTCAGTGATGGTCAGCCACACAGGTCTGGCACTCCTCTCCCTGGTGCTGCTGGAACACTCGGCTTTCACCCTCAGGCCCAAATCCAGGACCAAGCCAACGCGTAACATCCATTCACTGAGAGCAGACTGATCCAGGTAAGAAGCAAATCTGCACCAAATGATGCAATTGTGATGTGGGCACGTGTGTGCGCGTGGGCGTGTGTGTGCGTGGGCACGTGTGTGTGCGTGGGCATGTGTGTGTACATGCGCACATGCAAGCACAGTGCTGGGAATCAAACCCAGGGCCTTACACATGTGAAGCAAGCATTCCACCACTGAACCACCCCTCAGCACCCCCATATATATGTATATATATGCATATCAAGGGAGATAAAATATTTTTTTTCAATGTTCTTTGCCCTATACTGACCAAGAAAACACATAAATGGGCATCTTTTTCTTGTTAACCAATACATCATTTTAATTGGTTCAAGAGTAATGTATAGGGAGAGCAGTAGAGACATCTTGGAAGCATTTTCATTTCAGTAAGAAGGACTTTAGAAGATGTACAGACCCCCCAAATGGTCCTACCTGTAAACATGGTAAGCTGTTCTGAGCTGACCCGAAAAATTCCAAAAAAAATGCAGGCAACACTACAAATGATCAATGATTCTCCTCTAATCATGTCAATGTACATTTTAGAAAGGCCTGGAAAAGGAAATAAAGAATATAAACTACTGAGGTACGTAAACATGATGCCCTTATTCAGGGAACAAAGAGAAGGAATAGGAGACAGGGAAATTGACAGAACAGAAGGAGAGGGGCTGGGGTTGTGGCTCAGTGGTAGCACGCTCGTGTGGCATGTGCGTTCGATCCTCAGCACCACGTAAAAAATAAATAAATAAAGGTACTGTGTCCACCTACAACTAAAAAAAAAAAAAAAATTAAATGAAAAAGAAAGAACAGAAGGAGGAAACAGCCATGAGTGGGATGGGTCTCTAAGACAATCACAGTTGTCATTTTAAATTTTTCCTTTGTGCCTTCTGAATTTCCAGGGACAGAGGAACATGACAACAGCACTCCTTGTGTTGGCCAATGCCTCCACCATGCTCGAGCTACAAGATGAGACAAACCTTAGGACTCTCCATTCAACCTGAATACACATGAATCAGACCCCAAAAGAATATCATTGCTGAGTACAAAGTATGATCCAGCAGTTCTCCTCCTGGGTAGATATGCAAGAGAACCTAAAGATGCAAGTCCACACAAAGGTCTGTATGTGGACATTTGTCACAGCTGACTCATCATAGCCAGAAAATAGGAACAAGTCTGCGTTCATTGGCTAATGAGTAGATAAACACATGCGGTCTCTCTCTCCACAGAAAGATATGAAGTACCTACCAACTTGTGTTATAACTCGGAGGACCCTGAAGCATTATGCTCAGTGAAAGAAGCCAGACACAGAGCCTCTTACCGTAGTCCCCCCACCCCCACCCCCCGCCATCCGAGGCTTTGCTTTCCATAATTTTATTCACCCGAGGGCAACTATGATCCAAAAATATTAAGTGGAAAAATTCCAGAAATTCCTATGTTTTAAATAACTTATTTAATATATTGTTACAATTTTTCTAGTCATTATTAGTTATTGTTAATCTAATTTATAATTTTTTATGATAGTTGTATAAGGCAAAGCATCGTATTTATAGGCTTCAGTACTATGCATGGTTTCAGGTACCCACTAAGGGTTTTGGAATGTATCCCTGATGGATGGGGGAGGACAACTATATTGTATGGTTTGATTTATATGATTGTCCAGAGCAGACACATAGATACACACCAAAAATGGAGTAGAGGTTACCAGGGGCTTGAATATCGAATTCTAAATTTCTATCTGATAACCACTTTCTTCCTGAAGGACTTCCTGTACCTCTTTTTTTTTTTTTTTTTTGTGGTGGTGGTGGTGCAAGCTGCTGCTGAGAGATTCTATCAGCTACCATACGTTTAAGGAAGTATTTTGCCTTCACTGTAAGTTGTTTTCACTGAGTGTAGAATTTTAATCTGGGAGTGATGTTTTGGTACTCTAAAAATGTTGCCGCACTGTTCTTGGGTTTGCTTGGTTTCTGAAGAGATTTTCTTTATTATAATTGTTCCTCTGTATGTAAAATATCTTTTTCTCAGGCTGCTTTAAATTTTTTCTCTTTATCAAAACTGGTTTTAAGGGATTTATTTTTATGTGCCCTGGCATAGTTTTTTTTGTGTGTGTGTGTTTGTGTGTTGTGTTAGACTTGGGGTTTATTAAAATTCTTCGACTTATGGCTTTAGTTTTCATGAAACTTAGAAAATTTTTATTTATCATTTATTCAAATATTTTTGTTTTTTCCTTTTTCTCTCTTTCTCCTCTTTTGAGACATGTATACCAGGTCACCTGTAGTTGTCCCACACCAATACTCAGTTCATTTGTCCTCTCAGTTCATTTTTCTCTGCGCTTCATTTTGGGTAGTTTCTATTGTGGTGTCTTCAAGTTCACTAACCTGTCTTCTTCAGTGTCTAATCTATCTACAGTGTGGTTTTCATCTCTAGAAGCTTGATTTAGGTCTCTTTTATGTACACATAAAAGAGACTGGTGGGCTAATAAACTAGCTCTCCAAAATTTAAAAATGCCCAATTGGCAGTGCTTGCCAATTCCATGAGTACACACTTCAGCCAATTCTAAGCTACTGATGATTAATAATTGTGTTTGCAAAATTCCTGATTATTTAACAATTGGCCCTTATAATCTGGTATGAGCAGGTTCTACACTATGCTCAACCTTTCCTTTATTTTTGAACTCTTGGAATATGTCTGTAATAACTATTTTTTTGAGAGAAAGGTTCTTGCTATGTTTACCAAGTTGGCTTTGAACCCCTGGGCTCAAGTGATCCTCCTGCCTCGACTTTCCAAGTAGCTGGGACAGGGGTGCAGCGGCAGGTCCAGCTTGGGATAACAGTTCTAATGTTTGTCTGGACTAACTATCATCTGTGTTATTGCTGTGTTATTTTCCTGATTATTTTTCATGCTGGGTAATTCTTACTAGATTTCAGACTTGTACATTTCCCCTTCATAGGTACTGTGTATTTATTTCTATAAATATTCTTGAGCATAAGAACATAGTTGAGTTACTTGGAAACAATGTGAACACTTGAGTCCTGCTTTTAAGTTGTGAGCACCAGAGCAGCCTTTAGTCTAAAACTGATCCTTCCCACTACAGCAGCAATAACCTTCCATGGCCTCTCGCTGACATCCCATGAGTTATACTGTGTGGAAGGAAACCTGACGGGAGTTACTCCCTTTTCTCTCCCCAGTGCTGGGCACTCTGCTTACATGCAAGCACTGATACTGACCCAGTCAAAGATCCTTCAAGGCAGCTATGGTCTCTGTGAACTCAGGCTGCCTTGGCCCCACTGGACTCCCGGCTCCAGCACTGCTCAACTTACAGAAACTACCAGGCTCCAACTAGGTTATCCTCCCCCCACGGACACCTGAAAACTCCTGCCAGGTGGTGAACGGAGGCCAGAGCCATCCAGAGTCCATGGGTCTCTCTCCCTTTTTCTCCCCCACCCCCGAGGAATCACTGTCCTGCGTCATCTGATGGCCAATATCTAAGAACTATTTTTTCATACATTTTGTCCAGTTTTTTAGTTGCTTCAGGCAGGAAGGTAAATTCTACCTGAGCCACAGGGGTATAAAACTAGAGGGCCCCCCCCCGTCTTTGGTGAGTTAGGGAACTGCGACTGGGGCCAGCCCTGGACTTCTTTTACTTGACAGCAGAAGCCCCAAACTCAAGAACATGTGACCCAGGGTGGCACATTATGCGCCTAATGCAATGGCCAATTGATAGAGAAAGGATTGCACAACTATACACATTTTAAAAGCAGCTGTTTAATATAATCCATCATATATATTTTTATAATTATATTTAATATTATATTTAATAAAATCCATCAAGACCTAAACTGATCACATTAGGTGACAATTTTTTTTAAGTGAAAACAAGACCTAATTAACATTCTGATTTTTTTCCTTTGAGGTTTTGAAATGTAATTGAGTAAATGTAGAGAAAAGTCATTTTATATTATTATTTCTAAGGACATTATATCTAGTTTAAAAGAAAGGAAATCTCTGCTTTTCGATGTTTGATCTGGATGTAAAACACCAGAATATTCCAAAGCTCAGGGTCAATGTCAGAGGCGCTCAGGTGTGACTGTGGATTAATATTTAGCTGGTTGTGTCTCTCTTCCTGCTTCATTATCATGGCCCACAAAAAAGGCAAGCTCAGCCGCCCTCACCACCTGCTGCCAAGTCTGTGACGAAGGTACAAACCCCTGCTTCCTCAGGACTGGAGTCAGCACATGGATGTATCTAGTGAGGAGATCCTTTAATTCTTCTCCCAGATTCAGTGAGATGATGAGGGGCAAGTAGAAGTTTGGCAAATGAGGTTATATGTTTGATTTGTAGTTGTTTTTAACATTAAAACTTGATAGTAACTACTCTTCGGTGTCTTTATTGTAGAACTAACATATTGGTTCATTGCAAAATTTTGAAAAGGGAAAGAACAAAAATCATCTGAGTCCACAACCCATATACAGCTATTTTAACTTCAAAATCTTTTTTAAGTGTACAAAGAGAAAAATTTAGAGCACAGGATCAGACTCTTGGAGAAATAAAACTACCTTGTAGCAATTTAGAACATTACCGCCGGGAGTGTCTAACACCCTTCTCTGCTGTCCCAGGTACAATGAGTGTAAAAATGGGAATATCGCACGGGAAGCCAGGAGGTTTCTCCTCCAGTCATAAGGTGATCTGTTTCCTCTAAATACAACCAGTGCTTTGAAGTTAGTTAGGAAAACATTTGTGAGTCAAAACCAGTAACCATAGCCTCTATTTCATGTTTTTACTGCTATGTTAATAAACATGACAATAGGAGGATATTTCAGGATGAGATCACCTTTCACCTCACTGTGTAGTATGAGAAAAAACACAAGACCCCAAACCCTCTTGGAAATAAGCACTTACTGAAAAAATACATTGAAGTGCCAACCTAAATCTTTACCTCCTCTCTTCAGCTGCCCAACCTGAGTTCTTTCAAAAGGGTACCATTTTTTTGTTGTTGTTGGGTTTTTTATTTTTATTTTTATTAGTATACATGGACACAATATCTTTATTTTATTTATTTTATGTGGTGCTGAGGATGGAACCCAGGGCCTCACATATGCAAGGCAAGCTCTGTGCCACTGAGCCACCACCCAGCCCACCAGGGAACCAGTTCTAATGAGAGGTAGCAAGGCCTTGGAAAGGGGTCTGTATTTTCTCTCTTTATTGGTAAACAAACTCACCAATGTGGAATCTTTACCTTGTGGCTTAGAATTCAGTGGCGGAGAACAATAAGGCCAATTTTTGTCACCTTCCAGGAGGGTCACCTTTCCCTCAATTTTATACCGACACTATTTACCTCAGCTCCTCAGTGACGGCCTTCTCTGCTCTACCTCCTTCAAGTCCAACAGTGCCCTGCCCTCAAGGACGAGAGCACCAATTCCTGCTCTGCTCAATGCACCATTTATGCAAGGAAAATATAATCAAAAGAAAAGAAAGTACCCTCTTATCTTCAAGGTGAGAAAAAGAAATAAATGTGACATACCAAGAGTTTTTAGTGAGCTCACAGAATGAAGAGGATCCGTAATGCTGAGAGTGATGCTCAAGAGTAAGCAAGATTGAAAATCCCATGACTCCGAATTGAATTTCAGAACCACATATCCAATTATGATGAATGATATAGAAAAGCTAATAAATCCAATTAACAAAACCTGTGAACCAATTCACAATAAGGTATTAGATTTAATATCCAAAGATGGCATGACTGCTTTTTGTTCTAAGAATAAAATCTTGGTTTTATATACCTATTTTTTTCATTTTGTTATTTTTAATTGACACATAATAACCATACATATTTATGGGATACAAAGTATGCATTGTGTAATGATTAGATCAGGGTAATCAGCATATCCACCACCTCAATTCATCATTGCTTTGTGTTAGGAACACATAAATTCCTCTGTACTCTTCTTTTTTGTAATATATAATAAATTCTTGTTAATTAGAGGCATCCTACTGTGCTAGAACTTAATTCTCCCGTCTAACTGTACTTTGTACCCAGTAACCAACCCTTTTCTCCCCTCCTCTCTACTCTGCAACAGGGACAGGAGACTCCTGAAATGCTTGAGATACAGAAATTCATGCAATTTTCTATTTCTGTAAATACAAGAAACTTATTTTCCAAAATTATCCCTCAGGGGGAAAAAAGTTGTTATTCAGTCCTTTCATTTTCCACCTCTATCTTTTGTTTTATTTTCTGTGAGTCTCTGCAGCTCTCCCTTTGATCTCTTTCACTGAATTAGTTGAGCTCAGCCATCATATTTTCAACTTTCAAGATCTCTTCCTGGTTCTTTGTTCTTTCTATGGTATTACTGCCTTATTCCTTGTTGTTTCTCCAAGGCTATTAGTTATACATATTTGGAAGTTTTCTGTCCCTTATTTTTATCATAAAGAACGCTAATTTGGGAGCTGGGCTTGTGGCTCAGTGGTAGAGTGCTCGCCTAGCATGCATAAGCCACTGGGTTTGATCCTCAACACCACTTGAAAATGAAATAAAGATATTGTGTGTCCACCTGTAACTGAAAAATAAATATTTTTTAAAAAAGAATGTCAATTTTGTCAAATGCTCTCTTTATATTTATGGTGATATCACATGACTTTTGTACATAAATCTCTTAAGAACATGAATTACATTGAGTTTTTTTTAAATGTTAAATTAACCTTATAGTTTTAAATAAACACAATAGGATCATTCTGTTTGATTGTTCGGTGGTGGTTATTGTTTGTGGGTGTTGGGTTTGAACCTAGAGTCGCAAGTGTGCCAGGCAAGCGCAGGGCCTCATCCTCAAACATACTTTTATTATCCCTATGTCCCTAGATACATTGTGCCAAAAAAAATAGTATAGAATTCTTCTAAGTAGGTTTCTGTGAGTGAGACTGGCTCATGAAGTTTCTCTTATCATTCTTCTCCAATTTTGGTGTTCAGACCAACCAGGCTTTAAAATAAAAATATGGGAGCATTCCCCCTTATATTGTTGTTTATAAAACATAAGATTGGGGTTATCTTTTTACTGAATCACAGGTCTTGCATTTAAAATAGTCCGAGTCTCATATTTTCCTTTTTAGGCGATTCTTATCTACTAGTTCAATTCTAATGGTTACAGAGCCATCAAGGTCTTTTAAATTCTAGAGGAAGCCCTTGGCAAGTTGAACATTTTTAGCAATATTCCATTTCTCTAAAGTTTTTAAATACTTTTTTCATGGAGAAATTGCCATCAGAACCAGAGGGATGCAACTAAAGCCTTCTTAAAGGGAAATTTGTAATTTTAAATGCATGTATTAAAAAATAAAAAGGGAGAAAAGAATAAAGATTGAAAATATCACTAAGATTAAACAGTAGATTAGACAGTGCTAAAGTAAAAGTGGTAAACGGGAAGCTGCATTTGAGGAAGCGGCAGGCGTGCCTTGTTTTCTGTGCTTCTCAGACGCTGGTTTGCTGGTTTGCTTGTTGCTGTTACCAGCTGAAGGTCCATAGCAACCCTGCAATAGCAATTTTTCCAATAGCAGGGGCTCACCTCGTGAGTCTATGTCACATCCTGGGGTTTCTCAAAACATTTCATTCTTTTCCATTATTTCTGGTCTGTTATGGTTATCTATGAATGGTGACCTTTGATATTACTATTGTGATTGGGGGTGCTACAAACCCTGTCCAAACAAGACGACAAACTTAATCAATAAGTGATGTGTATGTGCTGACTCTTCCTCCAGCCAACCATCCCCCCATCTCTCTTCCCTGGGCCCTTTTATTCCCTGAGATCCCGCAGTACTGAAAGTAGGCCTGTAAAGTGAAAGGACCTCACACCTCTTCTCACTTTAAATCAAAGGCTGGAAAATGATCTGGCTTTGGAAAGAAGGCCTTGAACAGCCACAGTAGGCTGGAACCTGGGCCTCTTAGTGCAAAACAGTCAAATTGAGAATGCAGAGGCAATGTTCCTGAAGGAAATAAGAAGGGTTGCTGCACTGAACAGTAAAAGATAAGAAATCCAGCAGTCTCTTCCTGATAAGGAGACCCTGTTAGTACACAAGATGACAGCAGCCACCGGGTTCCTCTTAGCCAAAGCCCAACCAGAGCAAGGCCCTAACTCTCTTTAATTCTATGAAGGCTGTGAAAGGTGAGGAAGAAGCTTGAAGACCACAGAGGTTGGTTCATAAGGTTTAAAAGAAGGAGCCGTCTCCATAACTGCTGCTGCTGGTGAAGCAGCAAGTGTGGCACAGAAATTGCAGCCTGTCACCGGGAGACCTAGCCAAGGTCATTGCTGAGGACGGCCTGGCCAAGCATTATTTCCAGTTGAGGTGGAACAGCCTTCCCCTGGAGGAAGATGCCATTTAGGACTTTCATAGCTAAAGAACAGCAGTGGACGCCTGGACTCAAGTCTTCAAAGGACAGGCTGACTCTCCTAATGCAGCTGGTGACTTGCAGGGGAAGCCAATGTTCCTTGACCATTCTGAAAATCCTGGTGCCCTTAAGAATCACACTAAATCTACTTTGTCCTCTAAAATAAACCAACCAAGCCTGGACAACAGCACATCTATTTACATGATTTACCTAATATTTTAAGCCCACTCTGGAGACCTATTTTTTGGGAAAAAAAGATTACTTTCAAAATATTATTGCAGTTTGGCAATGCACCTGGTCACCGGGCGCTCTAATGGAGAGTGCAGAGACTAATGTTGTTTTCATGCCTCCTGTCACAACCCCTGTTCTGTAGCCTATGGGTCCAGGAGCAATTTCCACTCTCAAGTCTCGTTATCTAAGGAATACAGCTCATCAGGCTACAGCTGCCATTGCCACTGACTCCTCAGATGGCTCGGGGTCAAGGAAACGGAAGACATTCTGGAAAGGACTCCTCGTTCTAGACACCGTTAAGAATGTTTGTGACTCGTGGGAGAAGGTCAAGATGTCAACCACCAGGAATTTGGAAGAAGTTGATTCCAACCCTCATGGATGACTTTGAGGGGCTCAAGACTACAGAGGCAATAGAAAGAGCTAGAAAGCTGGAAACAGAAGTGGAGCTGAAGATGTGACTGAATCGCTGCAATCTCAGAAGAAAACACGGAAAAGATCTGCCACTCACAGAAAAGCCAAGAAAGCGCGTTCTTCATATGGAATCCCCTCCTAGTGAAGATGGCGTGCCCAGGGATGGCACGGCAAAGATAGAGCAAACTGTTACACGAACCTGGTTGGGACAGCCGTGGCTGGGTTTGAGAGACCAACTACAGAAGCAGCTCTGTGGTGGCAAAACAGCCACCAAACACCTTGGCCCCACACAGAGAAATTTTTTGTGAAAGGAGGATGCAGGAAACTCCTTTGTCACATTAAGGAACTGCCACAGCCGACCCAGTCTTCGGCCATCACCACCCCTGATCAGTCTGGACATCTTGAATTAATATCAGTTGATTGACTTTTAGCTTTTGGGGGGATTTTGTGTATTTAAGCCTTAAATTTTTTTTGATAGGTAACAGACAGGAGCAGTGGGGACACAAAATTAAGGGAATCATCCTATAAAGTGGGCCCACTGCGCTGATCCCCCCACATATCCTTTCTTTTAAAAACAAATAAACAACAATTTACTTGCAAACTGCCTGGCTAAAGTCAATTGGATATGTTACATTCCTCAGCAAACAACCTGTTATCCGCAAGAGAAATGTAGGCCTGAAATGCTGTTAAAGAGAACACAAGTTACCCTGAAAGTTTACACACACCAGATCCCAGAACTCGGGGAGATAAGAATGATGTCCCCAGTCATAAAATCTGCAAGAATAGGTTCAATATAGGATGGGTCAGCATGGGCCACAGTGACCTAGAGTTGTCATGCAGAGTGGGGACTGAGTTGTCCAGCTGTCAGTCAAAATCCAAGAGGTGAACCTGAGCAGGACTCTCTAAACTCCCCTGAACCGCCAATAAAACTGGGGGGCGGGGGGCCACACTGTCCTTTTCCTCTCTGAGAGGACTCACTCTCTCTCTTAAGAGTGTCCCCTTTCCCATACCTTTAATAAACTCATGCCTGCTGCTCTGAGCGACTTGTTTAAAATCTTTCTCTTGTGATCACAAGAATGGGGTGAGAAGGGACTGCGGTGGCTGCCTCAGTTTGGCCACTGATGCACGCCCTGGAACAGAGTGAAAAACCGGGCAGATCTGCAGGTGGCCTATCCCAGGGAGCCTGCTGGCCTCCTGCAGGCTGTATTTGGCTGCCTGCCCCCATAAGAAATAGGGGAAAGATGGGAAGAGAAAAAATGAACTTGATCAAAAGGAGGGAGAGAAACAGCCAGAAGCAGTTATAATTTATAGGAGCAGAAGCCAGGTGACAAACAGGAAATGCACACGTGAAGATTTGGGGAGTTAGTCAGACCACTGGGGGAGGGGGCAGTCTCCACTGTGTTTCCTGGGCACCCATCAGGTGGAGGGTTGTAGCCCTTCAGTTTCTACTGTCAGCACCAGCAAGTTGCTCTTAAGTTCAGAGGGGTCCCCCAATTCAGTCTGTTCCAAGCTGAGCCAGGTGTGAGACCAGAACCCAGGTCCTGACATTGATGGATGACTTCTGAGCCACAGTTGGCTTGTGTACAAAATGGAGATGATATTTACCTAGTGCCTTTTCTTGGTGGTCACTAAGCAAATATTAATCCCTCCCCCCAACTCTCTTTAATTAATGGTTCTACACAATGAAGAGGGTAAAACAACACAAAAGGCAAAATTCATTAATTCATTAATGAGGAATCTGCTATAAAACAATCATTTTTGATCAACTTGAATAAGCAAGAATGGACTGCAGTTTGTTTCAAAATGTGTTCTTACCTGCCACAACACATTCTTGACTACATAAAAATCCACATCCAAAGCAGCCACAAATACAATTAAAGGCAAAAAATAAGAATAAAGCGAAAAACTTGGTGTTCTTAGAAGAGGGTAAACAACTGGATACACCTAATACAAGGCAAATGAGAAATTAGTTTGCTGCCATTCTCAGATCTTAGAAATTAGGTCAATTCTATGTCCATTCATGTAGACTTTAGAATATGCCCATTTACAACCAGTGAGAGATTATCTCCAAGGTCAGTCTCAGAGTCCTAGAGTAGCAGAGACAGTAGAGAGATAGATCAGTTGATAGACACAGAGGCAAATATACAGTCTTCTATTTACCAGGGAATTTTTAGCCATATGAACACTGCCTGTGGAGGGTAGCTAGTTTATAAAATAGTGATGTGCCTACCATCAGTAATACCTGAAATAATTTCAGGTGATTCACAGATAAGCAATTTTTTTATTTGACTACTAGATATTTATTTTAATTGGCTTTAAGCAGGAAAAGCAATACTGCATAGGTACCTGTGGTTTCATATAAATTTGCTTAAGACTGAAAAAATCCTTCAGTTAATCAGTAGAGAAAAATAATACATAATCGTATAATCGGTTATATAATTAGGAAGGCTGCACATAGCATAATGGAAAACACAACAGTGATTGGTGTGCTGCAAATATTCCCTCCTAAAAAGTTTATTTTGGCCTAGTCAATGGATTAACTATCATTATTTAACCTCTCTGGGTCTCAGTTTCCTCGTGTGCCAAATAAGAACAGAGAACCACTTCCACTGAGTGGCCACAAGAATGAATGTATTAATTCAGGACTTAATTAGTTAATAAATTAGTAAATAATATAATAAACACTCAAAAGATGTTAGCTAGCAAGAGCAGTGGTACATTAGGATGACCAATAGACTCTTACAAACCTGGACAGGTAAAAAACATTATCTTCATTGTTTAAAAATAAAGAATAAGCAGAGGCAAATGCTTATCAATCATATTGTTATGCAGTTGAAATCAGGAGTTACTAAATCAATGAATTTTTTTCTCTTGCTTGGCTTTTACATGCAATCTGCCTCCTCATGGAAACAACTGCTGCGTGTTATAAGGGGCCTCTGCAGGGGAGATAAAGAAGCCTGAGCAAGGCTGGAAGGCCAGAGACAAGAACCCAGGAAAGCCAACCAACCCCCTCACTTACCAATTATGGGTTTATCTGGACTTTCCCTAATCATTCATCCTTGGTTGTGTTTTTCCATTTGCCAAATATTTTAGACTAGGTGAAGTTTTTTGAATAGCTGTTCACATTTTTTTAAAACATTCATGTTTGGGGATGAGATGAAAGTGGACCTTGTATTTGATATTTGTCCTTTAATTTATTCTCTCATTTATTATACATACAGTACCTCAATAAAATGGTAAGCCAGTTGTCCTGTTATAAATCCTGATACAGAAAGAATGGTCAAGACAATGACTTCAGAATTCTTGAAAAACATCCTCGAGAATCCTAAAAAAAAAAAAAAAAAATTGCACCATTTAAACATAACTTTTACAGTTTCAAAATGCTAATTACCCTCATTTGATCATTACTCATGTATCAAATTATACCACACTCCATAAAGTGTCAATTTTTAAAAAATTTGTTAAAGAGTAATTGTGATCACTTTCTGCACTGAGAAAATTCAGAGGGCAGAGGAAAGTAGAATTTTACAAACCACCACTCAGGGCTAGGGTGAAGCTCAAAATAGAAAATAATAACGATTTATAGTTTTGAAACGATTTAATGTTCACTCTAGTTACTTATTTTAAACCTTTCTGTGTGTTATATTATTGTGAGTGAATATCTGATGGTCATTACAAATGCTATTATGTGTAAGACACACAGACTGTAGCATCCCTCACAGGTGAACTTGGAAAATATTGAGGCTTCAACAGCGCCCCACTTGCCAACCCAGCCGACATATTAGGAACACCATATTGGTATCTTACCAATGGATCTGAAGGTGAGAAATAAGGAAAATCCAGTCTTAGTACCTACATCATTCATCTTATTAATAATTGCTCATCCTAAGCTACTTCAATGTATGTTCTATAATTTTTCCTAAAAGCCAGAAATACTTTTAACTGACTCTAACCATAAAGAAAACTGCCATCACAAGACAAGGAACAAAAGGTGCTTGCTTTTCTCTAACTGCATTTTTGAACAGCTGACATTTTTCTTTTTCCGAGGTCTAGAAGCTTTTCTCTAATCGCTGGCGTTGAACTGTGATCAGAGATAAAGCACCTGTGCTATCAAGTGCATTACTGTATCTGCATGAATTCCATTTGCCACACCTATTCCATTCTTAATCATTGTTTAAGAGCCTTTATTTGTAAAGGCTTTCCTAGTTTCCTCTGGAAAGTGGGGTAGGGGTGAAGAAAAAAAAATCACATCAGATGCTGTAATAAAATGTGCAAAATTAATGACATCAGCTATGCAAATTGTACCTCTGGGCTTTGCCCAGTTGTCAGGTTTGGTTGGGTCAGGCCTGGCCAGGCAGGCACATGAGGTTCTCTCTCCTCCTTGGTGCCAGACACTCAGACAGTACCTTCATGGCTATACTTACCATGCTGCATGGTAATTCCTGGCTGGCCTGTCCCCACATGAGAGGGCTCCATGAGGCTAAGGACGGTCTCACTCCCCTGGTGTGAGACAGTGCCTACCACACGGCCATGCCCAGCCAATGTGACTGGCTGAAGGAACGTCAGTAGATGCTACTGAAACCTGAGCGAGGCTAGACTGGCAGCATCCAGTCACACGTGAAGAGTCCTGGGCCTCTTCTTTGATGTGGTTGTGATCACTTTCTGCACCAAGAAAAGTCTCAAAGGACCAAAGGAAAGTCGAGTTTCACAAACCACCGCCCAGGGCTAGGGAGAAGCTCAATGGCACAGTGCCCACCTTACATGTGCCAGGCCAGGGGTTCCATCCTCGGTACTACAGGGCAGGCTGGGGCAAGGAAACCTACCTCCCAAAACAAGAGTGCCACATATAAGCATCATGAAACGGTCCTTCGTGGTGAGGAAACCAACTGGCCTCCCGCAGAGTAAGTCAGGTGTGGTGCCTTCTTTCGGTGACCAGAAGGAAGAATTCGACATCTTTGCTTCTCCAGACCTAACTTGGTGGATTCACGTGTGTTATGACTTTCTCTGCTACAGACTAACCTGCGATAATGTGCAAAAGAGGAACATGAGGCGGGCCAGGTCTCCATTCACCCCTCCTGCTTCTGTCCAAGGTTGTCCCAACTCAGACCTGAGTGCTTCTCCTCCTGTCCAGGAACACATTACTGTGTCCTGTCTGACCTCTTGCTCCAAGAATATTGGAGCAAGCGCTGGCGTTTCTTCCTCTTACTACTACATGCATGTGGGAGAGGGGCTGTACTGATTCCTGCACTTTCTGTCGTCACCAGGTGGTCATGTGTTTCTCAAAGGCCTGGGCCGAACACTGGCTTTCATTAAGGACATGCACACAGGTGTGGCACAAGATAGGTTCTCCACAAACATGTGAGGATCGAGCCCTTTGAGGGGAAGGAGCAAGGTACCTGGTTCTTCATTCTCTGTGGGTGAAACTCCTTTTAGAATTCCATTTTTCTACTCCAACCCCAATACCTCTTTTGTCTCTCTCCGCTTGATCCAAATCCAAAATAGCAAATAGGAAACAAGGTCAGAGTTGAGTGACGGCCAGTCAAGGTTGGGGTGAGGATGGGAGTGAATAAGGTAAAAGCAAAGGAAAAGACCGAGGGTGAAGTCTGATCACACTGCACTGCTGACTGACCTAGAGACGTCCCCCTTCAGAGGTGCCCGATGACAGGCACATGGCTTGCACATGAATAACTGATTCAACCCCCGATCCCCACTGCAGCTGGTGCCCTGAGGTAGGGCTTAGCCAACCCAAATTCACAGGGTGGTGCTGAGAAGGACTTCCGTTGTTTTATTTTTCCTCACCATTAGCCTTAACCTACAAACTCCTAGAAGTTTCTAAGTAGCCCAAAGAATACTTAAAGTTTATCTCTGTTCTCTAGTTTGGTACCTGTTTGGTCCACAGGTTACAATAATGCAGATGTGTAGCCAGGAGTGAGTCAGAAGTGGACTCAAAATACTACATCTTCAAGTCACATCACCTGTCCCCGAAGCGGCTCTTCAGGTCTGTGGCATCCTCAAACCGCAAATGTCAATGATCCTAAATCAAGTTCTTCTCCAAACTACCAAGACCAAAGGTAATGCTCTGCCAAGCCCAAGCTGGTTAAATGCTGAGAGCAAGACGGAGGCTCTCAAAATCCCAGAGCCAGCCCCGCCTCTGTTTGCGGGGGACACCACACCAACCGATAGCCAGCAAGACTCATTTGCATGCCCACTTCCCATTGGCTTCTTGCCAACTTGCTCTTGTTCTGATTGGCCGCATGATTGTCCCCACCCCCAATTCAGAAGAAGCTAAATCCTCTGGTCCCAGGGAAGCGTGTGGTTCTTAAGCTCTTGTCTACACCACAACTGTTGTAACCGACCTCCTTGGCTGACCAGCTGGCTGAAATGGCCAAGGATGAAGGGTTTTTCTCCTGCCAACTCTATCCAGTTCAGCCCCGTTTTCAGTCAGCTTTTTCACTGCTGTGACTAAAAGGACCTGACCAGAACAATTGTAGAGGAGGAAAGGTTTATTTGAGGCTCGGGTTTCAGAGGTCTCAGTCCATAGACATCAGGCTCCATTCCTCAGGGCTTGAGGCAGGACATCATGGAGGAAGAGTGTGCTGGGGAGAAGCAGCTCACATCCTGATCAGGAAGCAGAGAGAGAAGCCCCTCTCCAGATACAAAGGGATACCCCACAGCCACGCCCCCAATGACCCACCTCCTCCCGCCACTCCCCAGCTGCCTCCAGTTTCCACTCGGTTAATCCCACCAGGGATCAATTCACCGATTAGGTCACAGCGAGAACCCAATCGTCTCTCCTCAGACCTTCTCACATTGTCTCACACGTGAGCTTTTGAGGGACCCCTCACATCCAAACCATAGCAAGCCCTAACCCCCTTCAACCCTGCCCTGTCTCCTCTCTGACTCATTTTTACTCCACCTTTTCCATTTTCTCTTCTCTCTCCTTCCCGTTCAATATTTCACATTTCCTTTTTCCTCCCTCCTGTTCCTCATTTGCTTTTGGTCTTTAAAGAAACAATATCACCCATTCTCTGTGGGAGAACAAATGCATCCCCCAATTTTGTGATCTCTGTTTTTTGCCTCTAATTAACTAAAAACAAATATAGTATAAATGTTTTGTTGTTGTTGTTTGGGTTTTGGGTTTTGTTTGTTTGGGTTAGGTTTGGTTTTTTTGATACCAGGAATTGAACTCAAGGGCCCTTTTTATACTTTATTTCAGAACAGTATCTAAGTTGCTGAGGCTGGCTTTGAAGTGGTGATCCTCCTGCCTCAGGCTCCCCAGCTGCTGGGATTGATCACAGGCATGGGCCACGCCGCCTGGCTAGTATAAATGTTTTTTAAATCAACATTAATCCTCATTTTAAGGTAACTTTCAAGAAGAGCTGAACTTGGCAACTAGCAAAGTCCACTTTTGTGCCTGTGCCGTGTACCCTCTCCTGGGGGACTGAGGAGAACATCACAGCAGGAAGCTCACAAACTCTGCCCTCAGTCTTCTCTAGCACTTAGGTACTAAGGAAAATGACAAAGCCCCAGTTCCTAGAGACTAAATAGAATTTCAGTTGACAGCTCTGTACCTGTCCCTGAATATAACCACCACTTTGGCATCCACCCAGCAACCCCCCAAATATTCTCTACAACTTTCTATTTTATACAGACTTGTTCGGTTGACTTGGGTCTGTTCTTTTAAACCCCTGGACCCCTCCTTGCTGTAAATGCCAGAGGTCATTTTTTTATTCTAATTTGTTACATACGACAGTGGGATGCATTACAATTCATGTTACACATACAGAAAACAACGTTTCATATCTCTGGTTATATACAAAGTAGATTCACACCATTCCTGCCTTCATACATGTACTTAGGGTAATGATGTCCATCTCATTTCACCACCTTTTTTACTCCCAAGAGGTCTTTCTTTTTTTTAATGTCTTATTCCCAGCTGTCTCCTGAGACCTATTCCTTTACGTGCCCATCTGCCTTTACTTAACTCACCCATCTTCCAAGTTCTCGATGCTGTCCCCCACTCACACCCCCACCTCATCTGTGCAGGTTGTCACCGTCATCTCTCTCAGCACTAAGACTCTCTCCTCGGCTGCACTGCCTCAGGTCATTCTGACTAATGCCCTGTCAGGTTCTCATCTAGTTCCTGTCCCGCCTTGGTCCCCTCAGGCTCACTCAGTCCACCTAACCCGTGGGTGAGACTCCTGTGATTTCAAGTTTCAGAGCTCAGATTCTCCAAATCTCCATACCTTGGGAAAACATGGAGGAGATTTAGAGTCAGCCCTGGCTTTCATGTAGTTCTGAGAGACCATCTTCCCAGTTCCCCTGAAAAAAGCCCACCTGAAAACTCTGTGGCACCATCTTAGGAATTTCTGAGGTCTCAGCAGATAACCTTATAAACCACCACCCAACCACGTCCCCTCACCCCAGATCTGATATTTTCCCAGAACTCAATTCTTAGTCTGAGAGAATGAGAAGCAACTTTATTTTCAAACCCAATAAGCACTGACCCCTCTATATTTCTTTTAAAGTTCATTTGAAAGCTGAAATGTTCCTTCTCTTCAACTCCTCTCTCTTCTCTCACATTTTAGAAGCAGCCAGGGGGCACTGGCGTGCTGTCCAGAAAGTCCTTGGCAGGATCAGGGTTCATTACTTCAACAACAGTGTGGTCACTCATCTCATAACAAGGCCCTTTTCTCCAGCTCCTAATACATTTTCCCCTTTCCTATAAACTCCCCCAGGCAGCCTCCTAGAGGCCCTGAAGACTTCTGTAAAAGCTCCACTCAAGGCCGGTAGGCTTTCGCTCAGACCCCACCCTGGAAATTTCTGGCTTCTATCTACCATGCAATCCCAAAACCAATGTCACATGTTTTAGGTGTTGTTTTGTCAATTTCTCACTTCCAGTTTCCAAAATGTGCATGTTTTATTGCTTACAATAAAAGAACACAAAACTGAGCCTCTTAAAACAACAACTATCATTTATTTAGCTCACAGATCTGCAAGTTGGGCAGGGCTCAGCTGAGAAAGTTGGTCTCTGCTGCATTCAGCATCAGTTCAGTGGCTTGACTGAAGAATCCACTTCCAGGATGACTCTCTTCCATGCCTGGCAAGTTGGGGAAGGTGGCTGCCTGGAGGGGGCTGTGGCCTGGGGCTGGGGCCTGAGGCCTCTGTTCTTTTCCGTGTGGCCCTCTCCACAGGCTGGTTTCTAAGTGCAAGCATCTTAAGAGAACTAAGCCAAAGCCATGTCACCGCTTATGATCTAGCCTTGGAGAGCACATATAATCACTTTCACTGTGGTCACAGGCCTGCCCAGATTCACCAGGAGAGGACAGATACCCCTTCCTCTCACAATCACAAGGCAAGAACAGCACATGAGAAGGGGGAAGGGCCCGTCTTGGAGCGAGCACGGTCCACCACGTATCAGACTGAACACTGAGGCAACTGCCAGTCCTTCACAACTTGGAGCACCATGAGAGCCTAACTAGCAGTCCAACTGCTTCGCTTAGTCTAGAGCAGCAATTCTCAAAGGCTGGACCACACGTCAGTTCTGACTCATAACAGAAGTTCCATTGTACATGGCAAAATGACAACAAGAAATCTAACATAAAGTTCTAAAATAAAGCTTAATTTATTCAATCTAAAGGGTAATCTCCCCAACTTTTCTGATGTTAAATGTGTTTTATTAAATGAAAGTAGTATAGGCAGTAGTTGTTTTCTTAATGACATCATATCTATCTCCTCCCCCACCTTTTTTTTTTTTTACATTTTTCTGATCAATGAAACACAAAAGTCTAAAGAACCACTATCTAGAATTTATCCTAACAGAATGCCTCTCAAATACTGTGGAGGCTCTCTTGAGTTGTTAGTATGTACTCTGAAGTAGTAATTACTCTTGAAGTTCAGGAAAAGACATGCAGCTACCCGGGTAACTGTAACTGAAAGCACAAGGGACTCTAACTCGTCCACAAATCTATCTATACTTCAGCACAACAACAGGCAACAAGAAATACCCCCTCTCCAAATAGACAAAAGTTATAGATCTATAGAGATGAATAAATGTTCAGATCCCCACATCAAAGGAATCCTGGAAATGAGACCTAGGAATCCCTTGGTGTCACTGGGTTCACATGCCTAAAAGATAGGACACTCCAGAAAAAACTTAGGAAACAGGTCGCAGCAGAAACCAGACTAGAGTCACAATGCTGGATGTGTGTGACCCGTACTGTTGGAGGAGGAGGAGTTGAAATGGAGCACAGGCATAAGCAAGGTATGGAGAAAAGGTCTGGGAGTCATTTATAAAGACAAGAAGCTCCGGAGATGAATGAAGAGCTCATGAGTTCTTCTAAGAAAAAGGTCGTGTTAACGGTGATTTCATTCACCTACTGTTTACTAATTTACGATCTTACAGCTCTTTGGGTATAAGGAAGAACACAGTCTCTCCCTTCAAAAAGCTCTGAATTCACTTGCAGAGATAAAAGTGTGAACAATTGAATAGAACACAGAATGAGGCTACCCGCCTCATTAGTTCCTTATAATACTGGGGACAGGGAGGGTGATGGGGCAGAGAATTACAAATGCTTCACCAGGGGTCAGGACTGAATTCTGAGAGGTTCCCACGGCTGGGCAAGATAAAGAAGAGGAGGTGGTGAAGGGGGTGGAAAGGCAGATTGTAAGAAAGAACAGGAATCGTGATTGGCATAAAGGTGCCGATACAAAGAGTTTTATAAATCGAGCATTAGCAAATCTATCAAAAGCTACAAAAGGTTTAAGGATAAAGACTGAGAAACAAAAAAAAGGGGGGGAAAGAGGAGTTTATTTTATTCTAGGGGGTTTCCAGAAATGCTTCAGTGTTCTTTCAGAATCCCAGAGGTTAGACCCAGGATTCCCTCTACTCCCCAGGAACACGCACCTGGAGAGAGGTGCTGTCCTCAGGATCAAGCTCCGAAAGCAGAGTTAGAACAGAAACAACGAAAATACCCGCCTGCTCTCCCCGGATTATTGCAGTGCTTACAGACACCATGTGGACAGAGTGGAGCAGACAGAGCTCCTCTGTGCTGTTCTGTAAACCCCTGGGAGCCCACCAGAAATGGGGACATCGCCCTGTGCTGTCGCTCAAGGAAACTGGAACTGCAGCGCTCATGCATAAAATCATCTCAAATTTTAAAAATTTAGGAGACATTTAAAAGTTATCTCAAAATCATGGTTGAGAAAATGTTGAGTGGAAAAACATTACCAAATTGCTCATTTATATTCCTTCTTCCTAAAATGGAAAAACTAGCTTTCAGAGCAAGACAAAGAGGAAAAAGTCACAAGAGCAAGGAATAAATGGGATTTTTTTTGGTTAACATTTTCTTTTCTATTAAAATTTCCCTGAAGGTCACAAGGAAATAGAAGATTCAGGGGCTTCATTGAATAAAGAAATAAAAAAATAAGAAAAAAAAAAAGATTTTCCAATCTCCAATGGGAAACCAAGTATGACAGTTAAAATATAGGAAATATAAAACAGAACAGGAGGGATACTGGTATGGCGTTCCATTATTTCTATGCTGCCGAACCTACAGAATAGGGAGCGCTTCTAAATATAAAACTACACAGATGCGTGTTTATTAATCTAAAAATACAAAGAAGTTAAAGATAAACAGGGATTTTACTCAGAGACTATATCTCACCTTACAGGTGAATTTTAATTTGTAAATAAAAAGTAATACTAAAGGACCCTGATCCAAACAATTACTATTTCCTTGCTCAAAAATGTCTTCCCATAGATGTTTCTTTTGGTACCCGCGGATTGAACCCAGGGGGTGCTTAACCACTGGGCCAGATCCTCAGCCCTTTTTAAAAAAGTATTTTATTTAGAGACAGGGTGTCTCTAACTTGTTTTAGGGCCTCACTAAGTTGCTGAGGCTGGCTTTGAACTTTCAATCCTCTTGCCTCAGCCTCTGAGCTACTGGGATTACAGGCATGCACCACCATACCACGCTAAGATTTCCTTCTGAGAGAGGGAGAACATTTCCCGCCTCTGGGAATAACTATCTTTTTTAGATGGAATTCCCCAGTTGATAAAAATTTCTTGTTTCAGTTATACACAAAATTATTAAGTTTTCTAAGTGGTTTTCAAAGCCTCCATATGTCTTCGTGAATGATTTCTACCCAGTGAGTTCCTGAAGGAAGGAGCCTTTGAAAGCCGTGGAGCTGAGCTTGCAGGAGAGGGGCGAGGCCAGAGTCTGCAGTCAGCAGGCCCCACAGGGGAATAAAGCAAGGATGACTGAGTTTGTACCCGAGCATTTTTATAAAACCCCATATCCAGTTACTTGACCCAAGTGGCATCCATAGGTTTATCTTTGATACTAGAAATAAAATGTACGTTCCGTAGAAAGCGTGAGCTTGACTTCTCTTCTGACCACGCTTAGGTTACAGATTTGCCACTTTTCACTTGACCTGAAAGGAAGCAGATTTTAAAATTACATTTAATTAGCTGTGGCAGAAAACAGATGAAGCCAGTTTCTTAAAAATGAGCAAGGAGGAAGTCACTAGGTCCCGGCTGGTACCTCAACTGAATACTCTCTCCTTTGTTTTTCAAATATGCAAAGCAGGGAGGCACATTTCCCATATCACTGGCATTAGCCTCCCCAGTTTGGCGGCTGACTAGTCATTTTGCATACTCTGTGAACCTCTCTTGTCTCCGTTTCTTCATGTGCAATGAAGACCATTTAGGGGACCCATCAAGATCCCACATTCTATGACATGGAAGTGCTCCTTGGGGGATGTAAACCAGGGGAGAGAGGTGATCCTACTGCAGGGGAGGGTTTGGGCCATGCCAGGGGCAGTGGTGGAACACGTAGCAATTGAGGTCTAATCCACCCACTCCTGGACTGTACTAGTCTCTGTACTATATTCTCCCCTATTTAATTCCTCTCTCTTTACACCAAAGCCTATTTAACAGCACTCCACTGCCCAGAAAATAAAGCCCAAACATCTAAGCTTCCTATAGCAGATACTTTTTTAAATATATATATTTTTTTACTTGTAGATGGACACAATACCTTTATTTTATTTATTTATTTTTATGTGGTGCTGAGGATTGAACCCAGGGCCTCACACTTGCTAGGAGAGCCCTCTACTACTGAGCCCCAGCCCCAACCCCTTCCTACAGCAGTTTTAATAAAATGATCAAGAGTGAACGCTGCAGCCTTGTCTCCTGTTGTCCTGAAGGGATGACACGGAGCAGCTGGGCATGGGCTCCCCTCTGCTCCCCTCTAGAGCTTTCCTCCTTGCTGGGCTTCCATTCTGGAAGTCCCTTCATATCCCTCCACCCTGGCTTCAAGGGGGACAATTCCTCTTGCTTCGTGATGCTTTCTCTCCAGCTTCGGCTTCTCTGAATACATATAGCACTTACTTCACTTTTTTCAGATGTATGTGTGTTACCTACAAACTAGGGGACATTCCAAAGACTCTGTCTCCCTTCAGGGTCCCAAGGACAGTGCTACCTGAATGCTAACTAGGTGTTAATTAATGACAGTAAGAAATATTCTGCCACATCACCTAGAGGAGGTGCAGGGTCCTGACCTGTTAAAATCCACAACTTTTGATAAATATAAAAAAATCTTAGGTAAAAGAATGAAACCCCATTTCACATCATGAACAAAAGAAAAACCCACACAAGATGGCTCACAGAACTAAATGTGAAACTAAAACTAAAAACTCTTAGAAGAAAAAGTAGAATTAAATCTTGGTAACCGTGGATTAGGCAACAGTTTTTTAGATATGACACTGAAACCAACAAAAGAAAAAATAGATATATTATGCTTCATAAAATTAAGATCTTTCATGCTTTAAAAGATATAGTTAAGAAAATGAAAAGATAATCCTCAGAATTGGAGAAGATATCAGAATCATACTTCTGATAAGGGGTTTGTATCCAAAATATATGAAGAACTCTTACACTAAATAATAAAAAGTACTGGGGATGTAGCTTAGTGGTAAAGCACCCCTGGGTTCAATCCTCAGTATCAACAAAAATAAATAAATAATAAAAAGACAGGGGCTGGGGTTGTGGCTCAGCGGTAGAGCACTTGCCTTGCAGGTGCGAGGCCCTGGGTTCCATCCTTAGCACCACATAAAAGTAAATAAATAAAATAAAGGTATAAAGCAAGTATATGCTAAAAAAAAAAAAGACAAACCAACTTTAAACGATGAAGAATTAAACATTTCTCCAGAGAAAATATACAAAGGGCCAATAAACACACAAAAGATAATTAGTAATTATCTAAACGCAAATCAGAACTATGGTAAGATACCACTCCTCAAGATGGCTAAAATGTACAAAAAGACCAAGATGGAGAAATTGGAGACTGCTGGTGGGGATGTAAAATGGAACAGTTTGGCAGCTCCTCAAAAGCTCAGACACAGCTACCACGTGACCCAGCAAGTCCACCTCTATTTATATACCAGAGAAAACTGAAAACGTGTGCCCACACAAAAATTCATACATAAAAGCCCACAGCAGCATTATCTTAATAAGAAAAAAGAGTGGAAACTTAAATGTCCATCAACTGATGAATGGATTAAATTTGTATCCATACACAGAATGTTTTCAGTTATAAAAAGGAAAGAAGTACTGACACATGTCCCAACGTGGATGAACCTAAAAAACACACTAAGTGACAGATGTCAGCCACAAAAGGCAACACATAGTTTGTTTCTATTTATGAGATGTTCAGAACAGACAAATCCACAGATATATGGACAGTGGATTAGTGGTTGCCAGGGCTTGGGAGGGAGGGATGGGAAGAGTCTGCCAACGGTACAGGGTTTCTTTTGCGGGTAGTAAAATTTGTACTAAAATTAGAGAGTAGTGATAATTATATAGCTTTTTGACTATACTGAAAACCACTGAACTGGACCCTTCAAAAAGTTGACTTTTATGGTAGGAGAATTGTATCTCAATAAAGCTGTTATTGCAAGAATCTCAGGTATGCCTCCACCAAGACCCATACACCACCTTCCCACTCTTGAGCATGGTATTCCCACAGCAGATTTTCCTCCAATACATAATTAAAATGCTAAAAAAACATTTTTTAAAATTTTAAATTCTGTTACCCTCTCTCCCTTACACATTTGGAAATCACTGGCCAAAATCAAAGGCATAGTAATCACATAAAACTTAATGACGGATGATAGTCATATCAATATTATTATTAGGCATTTCCTATATAAAGAATTCAGTTGTTATTAGTAGTTTTTATTCATAATGATACCAGGAATCATCATGATACTGTGCCATGGATCAGTGCTGGTAAAAAGTTAATGACTACTTAACGGGTTGTTAAAATCACAGCATCTCAGAAATAACAACACTGAACCTAATTCCATCCTTCTTGACAGTCAGCATCACCTTTTACCTCAAACTTACGTGGCATAGTCATTTTTACAAGGATGGGAGTCACGATATCTTCCAATAGTTGTTTCTGCTCAAAAAGCTCATCAATGGACGCGTCCGGGTGGGTTTCCAGCCACTCGTTTTTTGCCCGACACGCACCGAGGACAATGTTCTAGGGATAGAAATAGAGACTGTATTTTCCACCTATTTGTTGAAAATCAAACTCTACAGTATCTCTAGGAATCTTTCTTTTTTTCCCTGAAGTACCGGGGATGGAACCAGGCACTTGCTTGAGCTAGGGTCCTCGCTGTGTTCTACCTTGGAGCTACAGTCCCCCCATAGTCTCCCCAAACTAGCACAATCCAGGCCTGTGGTTCTGCGTCTGCGTCGGCTAATGCAGTAGCCATTAAAGATGTCTAGCTGTTGAGCCTAGAAATGTGACTAGTATGACTGAGGAAATGGATTTTAAATTTTGTTTAATTTTAAATCATTCAAATTTAAACAGCAACATGTGGCTTGTGGCTGCTGAGCTGAACAGTGCAGCTCTCACATCGTGGGATAGGAGTTAATGAAACTCACCACCAAGAGGCAAGAAGCCCTGTGCTCTCTTCCTAATTCTCTATTTTCTTTAAGCCCTGTGACAAAGAGAAGTGGTTTGCAAAGGCTAGAAAAGGAGCTGATCTCTCCAATGGTTCACTCGGGGAGGAAGTTCATGACATCCAAGAAAAGCTCCGCCTCACCGGAAACCTCTCTTGACATGCATTGTAAAAACCACCTCACTGCACAATGCAGCAAACTTTTGGTGTCTGACTTAAGACATTTATCATGTCATACCTCATAAATATGAACAATGTGACAAAGAATTCAATTAAAAAGTGAAAACAGAGAAAAATGTTCATTGCACTTCGGTTTGTAATAATACAGGGAACTCAATAAGTGTGTGATGTGTCCTGTCCATACTATAAATCCATACTTTCTAAATCCACTTCTGCAACAGATGCAGAAGTGGATTTAGAAAGGTTTCATGAGATATTATTAGGAGCCCAGCATGTCCTCACACCCCTGTAAGCCCAACTAGTAGGGAGACTGAGGCAGGAGGATGGCAAGTTCCAGGCCAGCCTCAGCAACTTAGGGAGACCTTGAGGGCTGGGGATGTGTTTCACTGGTAGAATGCCCCTGGATTCAATCCCCTCTACCCAGAAAAAAGGGGGGGGGTGGATATTATTAAGAGGAGGAAAAGCAAATTATAGAATAATATGACTAGTATGATCCCATGTTTTAAAACATTTTTTATACACAATACCTTTATTTTATTTATTTATTTTTATGTGGTGCTGAGGATTGAACCCAGTGACTCACATGTGCAAGTCAAGTGCTCTACTACTGAGCCACGACTGCAGCCCCAATGATCCCATTTGTATTAAAAAAAAAAAAATATATATATATATATATATATATCCCTTATGGATCCCTATTATATATGGACATGCATATGTTTTTATAAGTGAAGAAAAAAATATGATGAAATTAGCACAAAATTATTATGAGATCCACATGGTAGAAGACTGGAAATTGAAGCAAGTGTTTTAGTTGTTTCATTTTTTTTTTTTTTTAGTGATTTCTGAGTACACATTTTGTAACTCAGATAACTAAATTTTAAAAAATTGATAAACTGACTTTTCTAATTGCTAACAAAGCACTATTCCTTTGTGCCAAGAAAGTTTTGTTTTGCAGATCTAATAGCTCCAGAAGCTATTCCAATAGAATTTTTCCTTTATGTTGTTTGTTTCACAAGAGATTCTGTAGAGTGTTTTATAAGATTCAAGTGCAATGTGTAACTTATCAAGTTCTCAGAATTGCTGATGTCTTCTTAGCAATGGCTAATTCTTTTTCATATAAATTGTGTCAGAGAAAATTAAATAAATTATGTCAGAGTATCCTGCACAGAAATGCATGAGGTAATTTGAAACCAAAATGTATTTCTGATACCTTGAGCATATATTTAACACACATCCAAATCAATAAACTAGTTCACAGACAGTACTTAAATATAGCAAGGTGGCAGGCTGGCTCCATAGTTAGCTACCTTCCTATCTATGTATCTTTTTTCCCCATTATGGAAAATTTGATACACTAAAAAATATGTAATGTATATGTGCATATGCATATATGTTAAAATGTATGATATACATCTAAGTTTTGAAGGAAAATAATGAAATGAACATCATTGGACCCCAAGGCTGCACCAGAACAGAGCCCTACCAGTACGACAAGCCCAGCTTTGCTTCCTGCCCCCCCACCCCGGGAGAGAAACACCATCTTTGCTCATCCTTTTGTTTGCTTAAAAAAAAAAGTTTTGCCCCCATATGTAGGCATTCCTTTATAAATATCTTTGGTCTGTGGTGAGTGGTTTCCACTCAACATTTCTGACCTTCATCCAAGCTGTCAGGGGTGATATTTAGCACATCTCTGTGTCACTGTTCAACATGACTTCATTCCATTTTGTTCAGTCTGTCCCTTGTCCCCAGTTTATGAAGGTCAGAAGCAAAGGAGGCTTCTCTCCGCCTTCTTTCCCCTTTCCCTTCACCCTCCTCCCTCCCTCCCGGTCTCTACAGCATTAGTGTGTGAATTAAGATGTGAGGCAAAATTCTCAGAATTTTCAGAACAAGAAACAATCACAGTACCGTACCTTGTCTTCCTTAAGAAGCTTCCCTGGTCCCTTTTCTGGGTCTGTAATTGTTAAAGTAACCTTTGTCATGTATTTTTTCAGAGCCAGCCTTGCATCTGAAAGACAGTAAGAGCAGGGTGTGGTGGTACACACCTGTAATCCCAGCTAATTGGGAGGCTGAGAGCCTGGAGAATTTAGTGAGACCCTATCTCAAAATAAAAAGGGCTGGGTTGTGGCTTAGTAGTACCTCTGGGTTCAATCACAGGTACCAATATACACACACACACACACACACACATACATACATATACATACATATATATATATATACACACATATGTATATATGCTTAACTGACCAACATATATATATAACTTTTCATAAAGTATATTACTTATCTTAATTTTGTAAAAATTGTGTGTCCAATATTTGTTGTGGTTTTTGGAGCACTCAATGTCTTCCTAAAATTATGCTAAGTTTTTTGAAAAACAAAAGAAATATAAAACATAAAACTGATTCCAAAGAGAATATATCTATTAAAATTTCTCTTCTGACAAAAGTAACAACAAAAAAATATTTCCGTCACTTGCTTTACTCCTCTAGATCCCCCCCACAAAAATTCAAAACTAGCTTTTCTCTTAAAAAAAAAACAACTACATTCACTATAGTGCCCATAGCAATGTTATCACAGCATTTGCAAGACCTGTTTAAATAAAGTTATATTTCTTTGCTGAGATAAACAAAAGAGTCAAATAAATCAAGGATTTATCATATTCTCAGCTGAAACCACTGAACACTGTAAATTAGATTAGTCCCAGATTAATTTAAATGCTGATGTGTCCGTCTTCTGTGGCTGCTACATAAAACCACCACATATTGGGTGGCGTGAAGTAACACAGACTCTTCCCCTTACACTTCTAGAGGCAGCAACCGGAGCTTGGGTCCACTGGTCTAAAGCCAACCTGTTGGCTTGTGACCCCTTAATCTGTCACAATTATAATTAATTAATTATACCACCTGACCCCAACTTCCACCATCAAATTACTTTCTCTTCTATGTCAATTTCCCTCTGCCTTTCAGTTATAAGGCCACCATGATTAGATTTCAATCCCTCCTGTATAATCCAGGATAATCTGCCCATTTTAAGATTCTTAACTCGAGGACCTGCAAAACCCCTCCTCCAGAGGAGGCTGTAGCCACAAACTCCAGGGATTAGGCCCTGGATATCTGTGGTACCCATCATTGAGCCTTCCCTCTTGCTCCCTCAGAAGTCACATCTATCCCACATCCAAAATACATTCCTGCCCGTCCAACATCCCTATAAATGATGACAACATCAACTCTATCCCAATCCTTATCTAAATAGCACAACTCAAAACTCTCAAACCCCAGACTCCAAATCATCGAAACAAAGTATGGGTGAGATTTGTATGATCCATCCTAAGGCAGAACTCCTCTCCGTCTGTGGACCTGTCAAACTAGAAAACTAGTTACCTTCTTCCAAACTGTAAGGGGGGATAGACAGAGACTAAGGCATATACACTGCCGTTCAGAAATGAGCAGAGAGAGGGAAGAAAGGCATCACCAATCCCAAGCAATTTTGAAACGCACAGGGAAAATTCCACTTGGTTTTAAGGCATGGGGATAATCCTCTGTGATTTAAGACTGCCCTCTGGGCCTGAGGTTCTACCCACTCACTAATCCTTCCTTTTTCACAAAAATTGCATGTGCTTGCGGCTAAATACCTCTATTAGTCTATTTCTTTAGAATTTTGGGAGAACAGTAACTTTATTACTTTGTCCTCTCTTTGCCCCTTTGTCTTAGCTGGAGTTTCTGCTGGTGTAACATTTTCAAAAACCTGTGAGTCTCCCAGCATGTCTCAGAGATTCAGTCTATGAGATGAGACTCCTCCACAGATGTTTCATGGAGAATCTCATTTCTACCCCTGACTTCTGCAGAGATGGCTGGGAGGATCCACAATTCACACTCCTATTCTCCAACATACTTCTTGACAGTGGCTTTCTTAAGTTCAAAACCTGTGTTAGTCAGCTTTCTGTTACATAATAAGAGAGCTGAGATAGTCAACTTATAAAGAGGGAAGGTCTGGCTTGGCTCGAAGTTCCAAAGGTTTCAGGCCACAGTCACTTAGGCAGCAAGGAATGGGTGGAGCAAAGCCATTGACCTTGTGGCCAGGAGCAAACACGCAGAGAAGAAGGGGCTGTGGCCCTGCTACCACCTACGAGGATACACTCCAGTGACCCAAGCTCTCCCATTAGTCCCCACCCTTAAGTTTCCACCAATTCCCAATAGCACCAAGCTGGGAACCAAGCCTTGAACACAGGCCTTTGGGGGACACTTTCCAAATGACAGCAGTACCTTTTGCAATCTGGATTGGCTGGGAATTTCCCAAACCATCAAGCCCTGTTTCCTTTGTGCTTAATAGTTGTTCCCTCAGTTTATCTCTTTCCTTTCACATTTTAGTACAGAATGCCTGGGCTCAATCCCCAGTACCACAATAAATAAATAAATACATTTATTTCCTGGTAATTGTGAGATGTCCTCTCTGCCTGGCCACCTACCAAAATTCTACTCATTCCTCAAGGCCCCCTCAAATAACACTCTTGTGAAATTTCCTAATTGTCCCAGGTAGAGCTCAATGCTGCCTGTTATAGTTTTATGTAGCTCTCTTCTTACTCTGTCTCTGAAATCATCTTGGTTTTCCTCTTACTTATAGACCATTCGCTCCATAAAGGCAAGGACTGAAGGCCACCATTTTGTCACATGCCCACTTCCTTGCCACCTTATCTATCCACATGCCATGCCATCTCCCTTGCCCCTTACCCACAGCCTGACAACACCAAGGGAATATGAGGGACTCATTCCAAGGAGATTTTATTAATATGCTGACATTGTTGTTGAATTTACTAATCAGCAAAATATTAGTAAATTCTTTATCTTTAAGAAAATTGAAGAAGCTCAAACCATTCTAGCCAAAAGCAACAAGAGGTAATTCTAAGAAACCTCAGGGGATTGGTCAAGTGACACCTCTCGGTTCCAGAGCCCTTCTTTATGACATCACCGAGCTTACCCCTGCATCATGAAGCTTTTCCCTGGTATCACCGTGACTGACCAACGATGGCACAGTGACCATTGCTGCATCTTGCCCACTGTATTTTGCTGACCAACAAGATTTTCTGAAATGCTTCAACTGAAGCATCCTATTAACCAATACTCAGGGCACATTCTGCTCTGTCTTTGATCAATTTTTTAGCTACAAATTTTTCTCCCAAGTGAGAAAGAATGGCGTCTAATGGAGGAGTATCCCTGGTTCTTTTTCTGTTGCTTACCTGCTTCTTCAGGGAGAGTGTCTGCATTTGTGATGGAACAATCTGGACAAAGGTTGGATGGGAGATTTTTCCAGAAGAAGTGCACTATCTGAAAGTTAAGCCTTCTCCCTCTCACTGTCTACCCTACCCTCTGGACAGACTGTGCTGCAGCTTCGCTAACATGGATCTACTTCAGAGTTGTTTGCACCTCATTTACATCATAGCACAAGCTCTCATTGTAATCCTGTCCGTCTTATCTGGGCATTATCTGTGGATAAAATGGAAGAAACACCAAAAAAAGGTGAATTCATGATATAAATGGTAACAGTCACAGCATCTCAGAGTTTAGAACATAAGGTCAGCCATTTCTGTGAAGAAGGGTTATTCCTTTTTGCCACCTGCCCCTCCCGCTCCTCCCCAGCATCCTGCAGAGTGACTTGCTGGTACCAGGTGCTCAACAAGTGTGTAATGAATAGAAGGGCCTTAAAATCACCTGGCCCAGCCCTTCTGTTTCAAGTCTCAAAGCACAGCAGAAACACAGGGTGTCACCACGGGAGAAAGGGGCACCGTCTGTCTGGGCTCTGTTCGCTCCTCCCTGGCTGCCCTGTAAAACCAAGGGTCTGGAACAACAGATCTCTTGGATGACAGTGATCTATATAAAAAGCTAAGTAAGAAAGTCGGCATGTACTTTTAAAATGGACTGTAAACTCATTTCTAATGTTAGGATGGCTTTCTGGGGAACAGAGCTCCTTAACTAATTCACTGCTTTGCCAGCAGATGACACCACAGTTTGAGACAATCTTAAAGACTCACTGGCCAAGCCCAGACAACAGACACCAACCAGAGAACCCCCTGATCTTCAGGAAAACTTAGACATCTACAAGTGTTACCCTATTTTAAAAATGCCTTTGATTTTATGGTCTTGCATGTTTAGGAAGGAAAACATTCTGCTAATATTGAAATAATTCCTCCCAGCAGAGTGCTCTAACACAGACAGCACTAGTTACAGGCTGACAGTGATCAAGGTCATGCTAGTCCGATACCGTGTGTGTATATAAATGAGCATTTCTTCTGCATTTATACTTTTCTTCTAGAGTAAGTTTTCTTTTACGTAAATAATGGATTGTGTATTTTAATAGAATTTAAGCTTATATGTTCAGAATATGAATTAAATTCAAACTAAGATGCAATCTATGTCATTCGCTTCTCTCCTTTCAGCTGAAAAAGCAAGCCTCCTTAGATAAATCTGGCAATGCTCTAGAAAGCCCATCCATCTATGACATTGACCAAATACTCTGCAGACTGCTGGCGACCACGTCAATGATGACCAAGTACCTGAAGCAGGTGTCCCACCATTCTTCCTCTAAGAAAGTTAAGCACCGCGAATTAAAGATGAAGGGAGGAGGAGGAGGAGGAGGAGGAGGAGGAGCCAGAGGACACTAAACACGCACACATGCAAATGTAGTTCAGTCAAATATGGAGATTGCAAAGGAATCTGTTGAGAGGAACTTATCTAAGGTTCTTTAGGAGCCTCAACCATTTTTTTTTTTTTTTGGCCACAATTATTGCTGAAACCAAAGATGTCTGGATTTCCATTCAACTAAGACAGAATCCATACTTACTAAAGTGCTCCCAGAACCTAATGAGAGCAGCTTGGCCTGGCACTCAGGGTATGCTCTGGCTGTGGTTGCGGCAGCAGCATTTTCCAAGCGTTGACCACATGACAGGTATTGTGCTCGGTGCTCTGCACCACCTCATTTCACTCTCAAACCCTCGAGAAAACACTGCCATTGCCCCTTTTTCAGAAAGGGAAACTGAGGTATAGAGAACTGAAGTAACTTGTCCAAGGTCACGGAGGTTCTGGGTGGAGACTCCAGAGGCCTTGTAGTTAACCCTTCCGTTATTCTACCTGTGCTACAGCCTACGTGTGCCAACTATGACCGGCTGCTCCAGTAAAGCGACCTTCCCCCGACCCCCACACGCCACCTTCATTCCGAGTCGTCTTTGCTCATGCTCCTTCCCTTTTATTGTGCCTTCAAATCCCACCCATCCCCCAAGGCCCAGCTCAGCCCCAATAGGTTGACCTCATCCTCTCCGACAGCCCCATGGCATGGACTACCTGCTCTGCCCGCCCTCATCATGATCTTCCTGCTGTAGTTACGTAACCGTTGGCTGTGTTTATCCAACAAATATCCAGAAGTGGGAACCAGTTGTACCCACAAGAAGACTGCATATGCAACAGTGCGCATTGAATAAATGCTTGCTAAAAACCTGAATGCAGGGCAAAATGCGTGCTGTGGGTTCCACAAGTACTAGGTTTTTAAGCCGATGTTTGCACACATACGAAGTTATGCGGGCATATTTTCCTAAAACTTCTTTCAGCTATATCTATATGGCCGTAGCACGTAGCTTTCTGAACTTTGTATTGAAGTCTGCAATATGCAAACAAAAAAGTGACAAATTATAAGTATACAGCTCAATAAATTTTCACAACCTGCATCCAAATTAAGAAAAAGACACTACATCCCAGAAATCCTCCATGCCCTCAGGGTAACTATTATTCTGATTACTAACACCATAGATCAACTTTACCCAAACAAATATTTTCTTAATTATAAAATTTTTTATCTGGGAAATTGAACATATTATTAAAATATGCTAATCTTTAAACAATTAAGGAATCATCTACTTTGCCTGAGTAAGAAAACAGCCTTGAACATGTTGTATGCATAGGCTTATAGAAAATAAGTTGTTAAATCGTTATCAGCTGGTAAGTCCACAATTTCCAATACATACAGCTCCTACTAAGTGCAATAGGTTAGGCCAATAGTGAAACAGAAAAGATTTCATGTTATTGCCAAAAGTTACTGTGGAGGTACCTACAATAAAACATCCAGATGGAGGGTGAAGATGCTAACTGTCCCCATCCATCAGATCAATCTGTTTCCACTGTGGAGCTTCCTCACCTGCCAGGTCCAGAAACTCAACACACTCAGTCTGGGAATACCGAGCAGCAACATCCCGAGCTCTTTCGTCGTTGTAGTTTAAAGCTTCTATGTCAACATCCAGCTCCACTAGTGCTTTCAAAGTTTCCAGACGACCCCAGGCTGCAGCACAGTGTAGCAGTGTGTACCCTGTCAGACAGAATGAAGATGGTCAGGTCAAACAGACTATGGACAAGTCCCCAACTTAGGATGGTTTGACACGATGTTTTGACTTTAAGATGGCGGGAAAGCTGTATTTGTTCAGTGGAAACCATACTTGGAATTTTGATCTATGATCTTTCCCAAGGCTAGCAATGGGCATCCAATACTCTTGTGATGCTGGAAAGCAACAGTGAGCCCCAGCTCCCAGCAGCCTGCAACCAGGCACTCTCCGGTGTACGCTGTTGATGAGCTGTGAATAGGTCGAATATGTTAAATGCCTTCTCCTTATACGGTATTTTACAATAAGTCTATTGGTCATGACTCCATCATAAGTCAAAGCACATCTGTATATTTTAGGCTATTCTTTTTTGCAGTAGAATATCATAATCACACGTATTAAACAATTACTATGGGCCAGGTACTAAGTACTTTACATATGGTGAACTCATTGAATTTCATAAAAATTTGATGGTGTCAGAATTATTGTAATTCTCTTCTTACAGATAAGGAAACTAAAGTCCAGAGAAGTTAAGAGACTTGTCAGAGGGACACAACCCGTAAACGATGGACACAAGGCACTGACACAGGCAGCCTGAGGCCTGAGCTCTGACACAGCGTCTGAAGAAGATAACTTCCCCAGTAATTGTCTATTTGGAAGAACTGAATCTCCTAAGTTAAGGAATTTTCATAGAATTCAAAGTACTCTAGCACTACTGATAACAGCGTCACACAAATTGCCACAACTGTGTGTGCTTTGGTTTAGAAATAAATAATTTGTATTAAAGCTAAAATTATGACTTACTAAATTAGAAAGTGATTTCTTAAGTCCTACGGAGGTGACCACCAGGAGGAATGAATTGTAAAGGGGGTGCTTCCTTACGACTTTTTCAGACTGTTTGTTTTTGAAAATAAAAGTTCACTGTTTTAACTTACTGTTTTGAGAGCCCCCAGCAGCAGAGCAACTGGCAACCAGGCCCCAGCAGGAAATGACGAGGAACCGAAGGCTGGTGTGCCTTTCACAGGACACTGCTTTCCCTGGTGGACAGCCTAAAGCCGTGACCAATCCATGACCCAGAGTCCCTCACACCTGAAGCGTGTTTACACTGGCATATGTCCTGTGGCTCTTGTGTGACGTTTCAGCCTATGCCTGCCTGACCATCACTCTGGCACTAGGACCCTGACCTCGCGTCCTCCTCAGTGGCCCCAGGAAAACTCCAGGGAAGCCCCAGTTTCCTCAGATGGAAGGAGCAAGATCAACACACCTCCACGTTGGGGCACATATTCAGGACTCTGACTCTCAGGCTCTGGCAAGAAGGGTGTAATGAGTCAGAGGACAGCCCTCTGTGCCCAAGTCACGCAAGGCAGGAATAAAGAGGCAGAGAGAGAGTATATAGGGACACAGGACGAAACTTCACATTTGTGGGCAAATGCTGGGCGGTTCACTGAAAAGACACAGTGAGAGTGGGGAGCGCACTGTGCTAGACAGGAGAGACGCATCTAAGTTCTTACTCTGGCCTCCAGCTCAAGCCATTTGGATGTGGAGCTGGTGTGGAAAGTGAATGAACCCTGCTTCTGGTACCAGAAAGTTAAACGTAGGTTCACAGTGAAGGCTGAGGCAACATGAAAGCATAACAATCCATTACATTGACCTGGATAAGGACACACAACTCCCTTGACTATATACTATACACCACAAGAAGAACTAAGCCGCAGGATGAACCATGTGTTGACTCTATTGAGTGCCAGTCACTCTTCTTTCACTTAATCCATAACACTGTGAGGTGTGGGTAGTATCAGCCCATCAAAGGGCCCAGTACAAAGCCAAAGTCAGAGAGTCCATACCTTCCCCAGGGCCACACTAACCAAAGCAAGATTAAAACCCAAGGCTATTGTCAGATGGAAGGTTTATAAGGGGCAGGAAACAACACCCAAATATTTGCCTCCGGTTCCGGAAGTTTCTTGACTCCTGATTTGCCACATTCCCATACTCATGGGACTATTTTAGACCAAGTGATGAACTGTCATAACCAGAAAGGATAATAGAGTTTATAAGAAATCCAAAGGAGATAAAATGAACTACATGAGGATCAGCCAAAATAGGAATCACCTCCACTTTTTGGCACAACATTTTTTTTTTAATATCAAGTGAGAAAGATTAAAATACTACCAGAAACTCACCCAAGAATTTTATTATGTCTTTATTCCTGTCTTAGTCGGTCACAGAATGCCACACACTGGTCATTTATAATGAACAGAAGGTGTTTCCTCCCAGTGGAAACTGAGAAGTCCACTATCAGGGCCTAGCATTCAGATGCAGGCTTTCTTGCTGGTCCCTCACAGTGTAGGAGGCAGAAGAGCAAGAAGAGTGACTCCACTCCCACGCACCTTGGTACAGTGTCACTAATCCATTCACGAGGGCTCCTTGTGACCTAAACACCTCCCCAAAGGGCACGCCTCCCAACATTGTTGATCATTAAGTTTTCAACAAATAAATTGGAGGAACACATCTGTCCACAGCACCTTCTAAAAGGGGCGGGTGCAAGAACTACCCAAATATCACCATTATTACTGCCTCCTGCCTAAAGTTGGAAGTCTTCCATCAGCTGAATGGTTTGGGTCCCTGGACTGCTGGGGAGAAAGACCTTACGTACAGGCCAGACACTGCTAACACGGCTGAGGCCATTCCAAATGGGGAAATATTCTCCCCACATTGAGTCCCTCTGGGCTGAAGTAATAGCCCAGTGCTGACATCTAATCAGAATGCTCTTAAGTTCACCTGCGACCCTATAAGGGTGGGATGGAGGTATTTTCTATTTTTTAACATAGTTTTTAAAAAATCAAATGCTGGGTGTGGTGGTGCATGCCTGTAATCCCAGTGGCTCAGGAGGCTGAGACAAGAGGATCGCGAGTTCAAAGCCAGCCTCAGCAAAAGTGAGGCGCTAAGCAACTCAGTGAGACTCATATCTAAATAAAATACAAAATGGGGCTGGGGATATGGCTCTGTGGTAAAGTGCCCCTGAGTTCAATCCCTGGTACCAAAAAAAAAAAAAAAAAAAAAAAGCAAGCAAGATTTCTAAACAGAGGCTTTTACCAGGTAGTAGGCAGGTTGTGAGAGACTTGAATTAAATAGGTGAAGTGGCAAATGATTTTACAAGGATTTGCAACTTTTACATGTTTTATCCCTTCTTGGGATGGTCTGTTTTCTAGAAAGAAACACACAGATCCTCATAGGGTATTAACCTATCACTTTCCCAAGAGACAGAAAACATCTAATTGAGATTATTTAAGAAAACATCCAGATAAGAAAGCGGTTTTCCTGAAGTTCTCCTGTAACATCAGCCATGAGCACTGGATTCCAGGAGGGGAATGCTGGGAACCCCCACAGGAAGCAAGGGGCCATGCTGGACCTGGGAAGCATTCGGATTGAGTCTGGGAGGAGAAAAACCTCTTTGTGGAAGATTACTGGAAAGCAGAGTAAATTGAGAGGCAGTTCGTGGTAGAGCAAAAGACCAGAGAGGAGCAGTGAACTTCTCCCCTGTGCAGAGATTGCTCTCCTTTAAACGCATGCTGATCCTGTGGCCTGGGCATCAGGTACCAGTGTTGTTCTCAGCTACAAAGGAGGAAAGGGAAGCCCAGAGCGGATGAGCACTTTCATATATAAATTAATGAGCTCCCAAGGAGGAGATCAAATCCAGAACAATCAGGAGCTAGTAGCGGGCTGTGCAGCAAACGATTCACCCGATTAGTTCACATCTCACAGCCTGCCCACCTCCAGCAGTACCAGACTATGTGAATTCCCCAACCACGCTGCTGCTCACTGCCAGGACTTCACAATGCAGTTCTTCTGCCTGGAATGGTAATTATAGTCCTAGAATAAAATGAATGTTCATTTTATGTTTGCATAGTATTACGCCAATATTTTACAAAACTGGGCTTGGAATGCTCTTCTAATTAGCATAACTAATACAGTCATTCTGTTAGCATTATAAATCATCAGATAAAATTAATAATAAAATGAAGGTTTAATGAAACAAACACTGTAAAGTGAATAAAATGTTTAACCATGGCAATTATAAATGAAACATTGGTTGATTTTTTTTTCAAGTATGTCAGTAGTATCACCAGGATATTTTTATACAAAATTTTTCAGCCACCGAAATTTTTATGACTCAATAAGAAGAATAATGAGAAGGTTGTTAATACTAAGACCAAACACTTTCCTTCAAATTATCTTAAAGTTATCCCATCACCAACTTGAAAACAGAAATGTGTCTCTTTGAACAGCTTTCTGCATTTCAGTTAGTGCTACAACCTTTTTATTTTTGAGAGTAAGCTCTCTCCCCACCAAAAATTACAGGTTTATATTTATCATTTTTACTTTCTTCACATACAAAAGAAAATTCCATTACATCTTCTCAACCAATTTCAAAACTGTAGGATTCACATTAAATTTTTTATAACCAATTTTGCAACATCACAATGTGGACCATCTAATTTTGTAGACCTCAACTTGCTTTCTGTAAACATTGAGTAATTAAATCACTGATACTGTTCTCAACCCATAAATGATTGAAATCTCTTATTTTTAAAATGCCATTGTCAGGCTGGGGCTGTGGCTCAGTGGTAGAGTGCTCGCCTAGCATGTGTGAGGCACTGGGTTCGAGCTGAGCTCAGCACGGCATAAAAATAAAGGCATTGTGTCCACCTAAAACTAAAAAAAAAAAAAAATCTAAATAAATAAAATGCCATTGTCACAACAAAAAATGATAACTGTGGATACAGTCTGAGTTTCCCCAAGGGTTCGTGTGATGGAAGCGTGGTCCCCGGTGTGGTAATATAAGAGGTGGTAGGACCTTTAAGAGGAAGAACCTAGTGGGTGCTGGTTGGGCCACTGCCGGTGCTGTTGTTGGAAGGGACTAAGAGACCTCCACAAGACTCTGAATTCGTTCTCATGAGAGGGTTGTACAAAAAGATCAGGTCAGGCCCCTACTCTGCCTTCCAGTCTCACCTTGTGGTCTCTCCCTCTCATACGTGCTCCCACCATGATGCCATCCAGCATGATGTCTGCCTAAAGTTGGAAGTCTTCCATCAGCTGAATGGTTCGGGCCACGCTGAGCCAATGCTGGCACCACCTCATTGAGCCTCCAAAACTAAATAAGCTAAATAAAGAGCTAAATAAACTCTTCTTTTTATAAATTACCCAGCCTCTGGTATTTTGCTACAGCAATGGAAAATGGACTAATACACAATGTGAGTTAATACAAATGTCAATTATCTAGACTTAACCATTCCTCTGTGTATACATACTTCAACACTCATGTTGTACATGATAAATATATATATTTTATCTGACAATTGAAATAAATCAATCAATAATACGATCATATCTGTTTCCTTAGAGACCACTATTTTGGTTTCTTAAAATGGTAGGTGAGGGGCTGGGGTTATGGCTCAGCTGCAGAGTGCTCCCCTAGCATGTGTGAGGCCCTGGGTTCAATTCTCAGCACCACATGAAAATATATAAAAAATAAAATAAAGATATTCTTTCCAACTACAACTAAAAAAAGTAAATATTTTAAAAAATGGTAGGTGAGCATTCCAGAATAGCAGAAATACTGGAATGCTAGTACCTGATCATGCGATCGCTGCTGCTTGCCCTGCCCCATCTCTCCCCTCTCCTTCAATGCTAGGTAAACTCTTAGACCTTCTTCAAGATTCAACATAAACATTTCCCCTCTATGAAACCTTCCCTGAACGTTCCCAACGCTCCCAGGTAAAGCTGGCTAATCTCGGCCCTGAGATGCCGCTGGCCCTTATCCTACCATGTGTCGTCATTTGTTTACATTTCTGTTTCTTGCCCAACCACAAACTCACCAAATGGCAATGGGGTTGGATTTGGTGACCAAAGCCTCGCCAGGACCAGACAGAGCTCCATGTCAATGAACTGAGTGATGTGAGGGCCCGTCCTCGGCTCAGTCATAAAACAAGCCACTTCCAAATAGGCTGAAAGCCGGCAATACACAGAGCTGAGACCAAAAACAGTTTCATATTCCTCTCTCTGGATCAAAACATCCAACTCTCCAAAATTAATATCTAAAGGAAAGGATATCCTGAATGCAAACATGATTCATCGCTAATCTTGAAAATGATTTTCCTTCTTTCATTTCTGAGTACCATCCACAAATAAACGGCACATATCTTCTCACTTTACAGAGACCCATACACTGCAGTCTTCACCCCAAAGTCTTTTAATTCTGGAGGATGGTTTCTTATGCCCCAACAGAGCTCTAGCATTCTAGATTCTGGTTGAGTGTATTCCACTGCTATCCCTGAATAACCACAGTCTTTCCTTAATTCACAGAAACTATAATAGTACAAATGTTCTCAATTTTAATTTCTTTCCCTTGAAATATTTTTCTTATGCTGAGTAGCACTTCAAAGTGACATAAAAATTAAACAAATAATGAACGTTATGTTCATAAATAGAAAAAAAATGGAGAGTGATATTAGCAGGATGGCTGAGCAGAATAGCCTATCACTCATCCACTGCCACAAAAAAGACCACAACAAAGATAAACATGTATATTCTGGCCAGAGGGACCGAGGAAGTTCACTAGAGAATAGCTAGGAAGTGGCAGGATCCCTGTGGGATGCAAAACCCAAGGGAACACCATAGAGAGGAGAGCAAGACACCCCGTCTCTCCTCTCCTGTCTGAATTCTGGATTGACTTGGCCAAGATGGACTTCAAGCTAGAGACCCCCAACAGTCCCTGTTGCTGCAGCAGATGATCACACAGGAGACTCCTCAGCCCCCACAGGCCCCAAATACAGTTTGGAGAACTTCCCAGAGTTCACATGGATGTATTGCCACAAAGGGAGCCCACACTGTAAATGCCTCCGACACCCTGCATGAGGTAAGCTGCTATGGTTGGCACCATCCTGAAACTCAACCTACTTCTAGAGGATACCCTATCTTAGAGGTTAGTGTCCACAGTGTATCTCCATTCCCAAGACTTGGCTGTCATTCTCCCGAGTACACAGCCACAGCACCATGACCCGGCCAAAGCACAGGCCTGGGAGAAAGACCAAGACCCAGATTTTCAAACCCACATTATACCCCAAACCCCAGAGAATTGGCAGATTTGCACAAAGGTGAAACTAACATGGCTGGTGGCCCATATGCACCCACACTCAATGTAACAGCCAGCCAAAAGTCAGCCCTGTCACACCAAGGAGCCTGTCAACACAGCCAGCCAAGGTGCAGCACCTGTGCATACAAGAATCCAGTCCACCATTTAGCCAAACAGGTTAGCTAAACTGCAGTGGCCCTGCATCTCCAAACCCAGCCTGGCAGCAAGGTGGACAGCAGCACACCCACCATAAAGCCAACAGCCCACGGCATTTGCAAACACCCACAAACGGCCCAGCAGCCAGCCCCGTACCAAATCTCCCCCACAAAATACAGTGTCATACCACCCTGGTTACAAACACTCACAGCACAGGCCACTGATGCTACTGCAGACATCACTACCAGGACTGCAGCTGAACGAATCCATGCCATGGGTCCATCCACAATCAAAGCTGATACACCCTACCCTCTGTTCACAAGAAAAGGCCTCTCCCTATGGGGGAAAAGACAAAATCATCCATTAAACTGGAAAAAGGAACTATTGCACTAGACGTGTAGATACCATTGTGAGAGACAGAAGAAACATAGAAAAGCAAGGAAAGTACCACCGCCAAGGACATACTAATTCTCCAGCAACAGACTCCAAAGAAAAGGAAATTTATAAAGTGCCCAAGAGGGAATTCAAAATAATAATCTTAAGGAAGTTCAGAAAATATAAGATCATACAGACAAAAAATTCAATAAAATCAGAAAGAAACTCATGATCTGAATTAAAAGTTCAACAAAAAGATAAATATAAAAAAAGAACCAAGCAGATATTTTGCATCTGGGATAGTCAATGAATGAAATGAAAAAAATATATATATACAACTGAAAGCAAAAAAAAAATAAAAACAGATCAGATGAAGCAGAAATAATTTCTTGAACTTGAAGTCAAGTATTTTGATGAAAAATTTAGAAGAAGGAATAAAGAACGAAAAAGAGTGAGGAAAGCTCACAGAATCTATGAGATACCAATAAAGGAACCAATCCACAAGATGGTGGCCTGAGGCAGGAGAGACAAAGAAAGGCATAAAAAGTGCATGGAAAGAAATGGTAGCTGAAAAAGAAAGAAAGAGTAGTTTAACACTTCCCAAGACAGATCCATGAAGCAAAGAAACCCCCATTAAACTCAACCCAAAAGGCCCTCTTCAGGGCACATGATAATTAAGCTGTTAAAAGCTAAAGTCAGAAAGAGAACACAGTCACTTACAAGGGAATTCCCGTTAGACTAACAGCAGACTTTTTAGTAGGAACCTGGCAGCACAGGAGAGAATGGAACGATATATTCAGAGCCCTGAAAGAAGAAAAACTGCCAGCCAAGAATTCTATACCCAGCAAAGCTATCCTTCAGAAACGAAAAACAACATCTTTATCAGAGAAGCAGAAATTGAACGAATTCATCACCACTAAACTGGCCTTATAAGAAATTCTTAAGGAGTGTTCCATCCCATCATGAAAACAAGTGAAAATACAAAGCTCATTGACAGGGAAAACATCCAAATGACAAGAGAGAGGACTCAAACCTTTTATCACTACACAAAACCACAAAGGTTTACAATAAGCCACGCATGGTAACATACACCTGTCATCCCACAGCTCAGGAGGCTGAGCCAGGAGTATGCAAGTTCAAAGCCAGCCTCAGTAATTATCGAGGCCCTAAGCAACTTAGCAAGACCCTGTCTCAAAATAAAATGTAAAAAAAGGGCTGGGGATCTGGCTCAGTGATTAAGACCCCTGGGTTCAATCCCTGGTACAAAAAAAGAAAATTAGTAGATCTTACCTTCACATTTGGAATTTGGTGGCGACATAAGGGCAAAAGAGACAGATTTGGATTGCTTATTCAATTTCTTTAATAACCATTGATCTAGTCAAGAATTCTATTTTTTCCTTGAATCAATTTTGATAATTAATGTTTTTGGAAATATATCCATTTCATCCAAGTTTTCAAGTGCATTGTCACAAAGTTGGTTATAATAGTTTCTAATTATTTTTTTAATCTTAGGCTTTTATCTGTTCATATTCCATGTTTTCAATTCCAAATACAAATTGTGTTCTCTCTATCTTGCTTGATCGATATTATCGCTGAGCCAGATTTTGGCTCCTTATTTCCAGTGTCATTATTCCCCCTACTGCTTTGTTCCTTTCATTTCCTTTGGTTACTCACTTGGTCTTTGTGCTGGGGACTGGGCCCAGGGCCTCTGCATGCCAGGCCAGTGATCCACCACTGAGCCCCTCCCCGGCCCTCAGGGTTGATTTTTTTTTTTTCCTTCTAACTTCTTGAGTTAGATGCTTTTCTTATTGATCTTAACTGTTTCCTACAGTTTAATATATGCATTCAACTAGAATTTTAATACATAGTGATCCTATCGTCACTTAAAGATTTCTTAATTTCCATGATATCTTCCGTGACCAACAGGTTATTTAAAGTGTTTGTTTCCAAAATTATGGTTATCTTTTGTTACATTTTCTAAGTTTATTTTGCGATGGCCAGAGACCACAGACTGCATGCTATAGATTTTGTGATACTGCTGAGATGTCCCTTATGACTCAACATATGATCAGTTTTTTCAATGTTCCACGTGAGTGGGGAGAGAATATATAATCCTTATTCACTGGAGATGATTGTTTTCTTTCATTTTCCACCAAGACCATGTATCATATTTGTTATCAGAAAAAAAATTACTGAATTAAAAGAGATAATCCAATAATGACTGCTAAAAGTTAATAAATTTTCAAAGAGAAAACAGTAATACTATTGGGCATTTACAATATATCATTTCACTATGGGCCACGCACAGTGATATTTTTGTATTTATTAGCTAAGTTAAATCCTCAGAACACCCTATAAGAAAAATACAACTATTATCCTCATTTCTGAGATGAAGAAATAGAAATGAAAAAGCTTAGGTAATTTGCTAAGCCACAGAGATAATAAATAGTGAAGTCTGTGTTCTTAAAATACTATGCAACACGATATCAACACCAATATATTTACAGGTATACACCATACACATGTTCACATACCTGCATGCATATATGTAAAGTATACATCAGGCCCATCGAAATTATCTAACCTTAAAGACAGTACCTGGCATCTTTAGGTAGTCATAAGGAATACTGACGAGAGAGAAAAGACAAAATACCTCCAGTGGTTTTCTCGTTCAGATTCACACCATACTTTGCCAAGGCTCTAATGACGTCATTTTGCCCAGCCATGCAAGCTGCGTACAACAGATTTCTCCCAACGATGTCTTCTTCCAAGAGTAGCTCCATGGCATGGTCATGATGAGGATCTTCAGGGTCCTCGAAAATCCTACGCAAGCCTTCTATGTCCCCTGTGAGAAGAGGCCGCAGGAGAGGGTTCTCAAGGCTCGCTGCCTTTGATTGTTGGGATTCTTCATCTTCTTCTGGCTGTGAGAAGACAGATTTTTCTGAACTCTCTGGCTCTAAGTGTCCTTCTGGCTCCATTAACTCCAAAAATACCTAAACAAAAAAATGGTAATGATAAGGAATAGAGATTCCAAACCCATCAGTATTTATTTATTCACTTATTTAATCAATTAGAAAATGGGGTGAAAATACTTAATCACTTGAAAACAATTATAAAATTGGATATTTTGGCTATCCAACCAATAAAGCTTATTGTGCATCTATAATGAGTAAATTCATTAAGTGTATACTAAAATGCTAATGTATGATATAGCAGAGGTCAAAGATCAAAGTGAGCTGAGTTCCTTGGGAAAAGATTGACAGAGAAGCCTGAAGAGGCCTACTGGCCTAAACAAGGGCCTCTCTTGGGGAGAAGTGAGATATGTAACTGATCATTAGAACAAACTTATCAATAGGATAAGACCATATTTGATTGGCTCCTGTGTTCTGACCCTCCAGAGCGCCCTGGTTCCTGCTCATTTCCAGCCCTCCCCACCCTCCCACCCCCGTGAAGGGCAGCCCCTGGAATGGGACTCAGACTCAGACTCCTGGTTGTCCTCCCAGGGTGTAATCTCCCCTTGTTCAGGGATAGAATTCGTGAGACCGTAACGAACGCAAACCTCACAATCAGCTCAGGTTATCCTGAGGGGTGGTCTGGTGGGCACCCAGGGTCTGGGGTTTGTTCATCTATCAGTGAAGGGGTCAGTTTGAGTGCTTAGGAATTTGAGCTCTTGGGTCAGAGTCTGTGCTCCGAATCTGGGAGGATTTACTCCAAGGAAGGTCAGTGCCCTCAGAGGCCATCACTTTACTATGAGACACCTCCTTCCTGCCTACAATTAGCACAGGAAAGCATCTGTCTTGGGAGATGAAAGCTGTCAGTGCATGGCTTTCTATTTTACTCCCTTTTTCTCAGACCACATTATTTTGGGGATTTTTCATTTTCCATACCTATTAGAATTTCACCTACTTTTCTTGTAACCAGGTTTTTTTAAAACCAGCCTTTGTTGTGGAATAGAACTATCTCCCAGTCTCTCTTACAACATGGTGTGGTCACAGGTGCAAGTGGTAGACAATAATATGGAAGTAGATATGCAGGATGTAACTTCTAGGAGAGCATGATCCCTTCTCACTGGATTATAGGCATGATGGCTGAAGCCTGCACAACTAATTTAGACCATGAGGTGAATATCCTGTCCAAATACAAATATGTTATTTTTACATTGCTTATATTATTTCTATTAGATATATAGTATATATTATTTGTTTTAATCATGCATGCAAATATGTAACTTCTATTAATGGAGTCACTTTTGGGGGTTTGCTTTATTTTTTCCTTAGTACTGGGAATTGAGTTCATGGGTGCTCTACCACTGAGGTACATCTCTAGCCCTTTCTATTTTTATTTTGATTCAGGATCTTGCTAAATTGCTCAGACTGGCTTCAAACTTGTGATCCTCCTTCCTCAGCCTCCTGAGTCACTGGGATTACACGTGTACACTACTGCACCCAGCTCCAAATAATTTATTGTTCATCAGCTATTACTGTTTTGCCCTGGGTACATTGCATGAATGAGTATATTTACATACATATTTTAAACAAAATAATATTTCTCTTTACTACATGTGACATATTGGTTTTTTTTTTTTAAGGCTGGGTATCACCTACTAAATTGATTTCTTAATCTAGTAAATGTTTGCAATCCACAGTGTGAAAAAAATTAGTCTTGAATATCCTAAGAAACCAATAGGAAGGAAACTAACAGCAGTGCTTAAGGATAATAGCTTGAGTGACAAATGTCACAACATAGCCAGGACGGTACCACATACTGGTAATTTTTAATGGTATCCACCTCCACTCTCCAACATGTCCGTAACTACCAGACATTAAATGATCTGGTCACACTATTAATAGCAGCTGTGACCGTCCAAAACATTTCTGCAGCAGATCTCTATTTTCAAACCTTTGACAAGACAGGCAGGAAGTGTCTGGAATGCCTTTCCTTGCTGGCCCAGCCAGGGCCCAGACATGAGACCATAAAGACACCAGAAACTCTATTTGAACCTCAGAGGCACTCCTGCTACTGGGCCTAGAAGAGCTTTTGATCTCTTCCATTCCAACTAACCAAATCCAATCTAGGCCAACCATAAAACCACCTTCTTCCCTGGGCTGCTCTCTTAAAACACCCTGGCCTCTCTCCTCTGCACTCCAAAGGCTGTTATATAGAGTCTATACCACACAACTTATCAAATATGGTCTTATACTATTTTTAAGTTGTTTCAAGTATGTAAAGACAACCCACTTAGATTGCTGGGGACAGGAATGAAGCCTCATATCTCTTTTCTGTCACTTCTAGACGTAGGACAATTCTTTTTTTTTTTTTTAATAGTATTTATTTTTTAGCATTTAGCAGACACAACATCTTTGTTTGTATGTGGTGCTGAGGATCGAACCCGGGCCCCACGCATGCCAGGCGAGCGCGCTACCACTTGAGCCACATCCCCAGCCCCGTAGGACAATTCTTGATAAGTATTTATGTTCAGTAATTTCCTCCCTCCCAGATGGTACTGGAGACTGAACCCAGGGCAAGATGAGGTCTCACTAAATTGCTGAGGCTGGCCTCAAACTTGTGATCCTCCTGTCTCAATCTCCCAAGTCGCTGAGATTACAGGCATGCTCCACCACACCTGGCTGTATTTGGTAATTATTAAAAGTAAGGTTTGCAATTCCCAATACTTTTCTTCAGACAAAAAGACTCAAAGCTCCTTTTGGTATACCCTTCAATAGAGCTCAATCTCCGTATCAGCCCAGAACCAACAAGATCAGGACAAGTGGTTCTAAAATTGTTTGATCTCAGGGCTTTAAACAGTCTTAAAAATTGAGAACCCCCAAGGAATTTTTGTTTATGTGGGTTATATTTATCGATATTTACCATGTTAGAAGTAAAAACTGAAAAATCCTTAAGTACTTATTAATTCATCCTAAAACAATTTTATGTAAACATAAAAATATATAGTTTATAAAAAGCAACTATATTTTCCAAAGCAAATAGAGCAGTGAGCAGAGCCGCATCATTTTACAGTTTTGCAAATCTCCTTAACATTGGGCTTAGTAGAAGATGCGGATCACCAAGTCTGCTCTGCACTGAGACTGAGACGGGCGGTGCTGTAATGCTACTGGACATCCATCACCCTTGGAGAGCCACATACACACGTGAGTGATGTGCAAAGGCTGGAAATGTCTCACTGGTGAACACTTCTTATGAAAAAAAGTTGTACTGGTGGACTTCCTGAAAATGCCTTGGGATCCCCAGGGATTCAAGACCACTGGACCAGGGACAACCCTCAACCCACTGCAGTCTATGGTCAACCCCTTAGGACCAGAAGAATGTCCCTTTTTTTTTCTTTTCTTTTTTCTTCTTCTTCTTCTTCTTTTTTTTTTTTTTTTTTTGTATTTTGAAATATTTGCATAGGCTTTACTGGATTTTGAAGCATTTCAAATTTCTGATTTGGGGATTAATAAATCTTTTTTATTTATTCATACACACACACACACACACACACACACACATTGTATTGGTTCTGGAAAACATCAACTAATACAAAAAAACTTGTATTGGCTAGTGTGACCATAACAGTTCCCCAATATTGTTCTGTGATTAGTGGTGATACTAATGAAAGTGTTTTTTAAAAAATATTATAGCATGACATATGCTAACATTTGGAAAACTGATATAACTAAGTGAACCATTATTTTATCAAATCTGATTTACTCTTCACCATTTTCCATGATGTCACAAAATCAGGAACAGGTAAAAATCCAGTATAAGACAAGCCAGGAATGGTGGTACACACCTATAGTCCCAACTACTAGGGAGGCTGATGCAGGAGGATCTTATGAGCCCAGGCAACCTAGCCAGACCTCATGGCTTAAAACACAAAGATAAGACAGAGAAATAGGTTTTAATGAAACACAGTATGAAAATCTCATTGCTAGAGCTTCAGATTCCACATTGCAACTAGCTTTAATAAACTACCACTTTTCAAGTTTCTGTGCAATCAAATGAAGAACATGCACAATTATCTGAAAATACTATTTAAATGTTCCTTTTTCCAACTATATCATATGAGAAGGAATTTTCCTTATATATTTCAACTAAAGCAACATATTGCAACAAATGACTAGAGAAGCAAAAAGAAAACCCTGTGCTCTATGAGACCAGGAATTTAAGACATCTGCACTTGTGTAAAACAATGCCACTTTCTTGTTAAATTTTTTAGAAGTCATTTTTTTTGTGAGAAATGCACAATTTATGTTATCATATGAGTTTATTTATTGTTTTTAAAAGAATAATTTTTAAGATTCTCAGTTCAATTTCTAATTTGTACTATATCTCTAATATTGATGATAGATAGAACCCACAAAAGGAAAGCTCTTAGAGATCACTAATATTTAAGAGTATAGTGGAGTCCCGAGACCAAAATGTTTGAGGGAAGGCTGTGTAGAAAATACTCCAACCAGGGCTGAAGGGAGTCACAGCAGTAGCTTGGTGCAGCCTGAGAGCCACCAATGAACCACAGGTTGTATCTAACCAAGAGCACCATCAAGGCAAGAAACACCAACTGACTAAGAGAGCGGCCCCAGAGACGGCATATGGCTGCCACTTCTCCAGCACCCATATATATACACAGAGCACCATCTCAAGGAGGATCAGAGACGTTATCTAAGAACCTAAGCATTTGAACCTAAGAAATTAAACACCAGTTTAGATTGAGCTAAACTTTAAAACCAATTGGACATTTAAATTCTTTCTGTCCAAATACTGAATAAGAAACTAGAGGAGTAATAGACAAAAGTAAATTTCTTTGCCCACCCAAGAAATAATATGTAACAAAATTGCAACCCTGCTACATATAACAGGTTTCATAGAGAATATGAGCACTGGAGGGGACAGAGAAGGAACTACAAAGGCATAACGCAAATCTTAATCCTGATTATTAATGAGGCAACTTTTCTGAAATGAGGCAACAACGCTGGGCCTCAATGACTGCCTGGGGGGCAGCAAGTGCAGCACCTTTTCCTTCCACCTACACGCTCTGCAGCCTTTTGAGACTGCTGAGGCTCCACAATAGGAAATCACAGAGGTCAGGCCTTCACAGTTTCTAGGGAAGACTCCAGTTCATGAGCAGCGACCGCAGACGCGGGACGGAAAGCCAAGCGCGATGGAGGGAGAAGAGGACGGACTTCCACACCAGCCGGGTGGAGAGGTCCCGGCGCGCCTCCCCGGAGAGGGGCTGCGGAGTGGAGGGAGGAATCTGGGGCTCGGCAAAAACAAAGGGGCAGGAGGCGACGGGCGGTCTGAAGTTGTAGACCCCGAAGGGTCGTTCAAGACAATTGAATTCTTTCTTTAAAAAAAGAAATAGAAAAAGTCTCCCGTTGTGGTCTCCCCGGACCCCGAGCCGCGGCTCCAGGAGGCCGTGCGCCCCGCTCTGCGCGCCCAGGCGTTGACGCAGGCCCGCGGCCAACCAGGGGTCCTGCGCGAGGGGCCGCGGCTGCGGGGTGCGGGTGGCCACGGCCGCGAGGGGCGGGGGGCGCGGAGCCCGGGCCGCGCAGAGGCCACCGGCCCGGCCCGGGCAGCCCCGAGACGATGCCCGCCACCCCGCCGCGACCCCCGGCCAGCGGCCCGCCGGCCCCACTCACCGCTCGCCCGCGCGGCCTCGCGTCACCATGGCGACGGCGCCTCCCCCCGCGCCCCCCGCGCCAGTCGGCGCTGCAAAGGTGCGGGGCGCGGCGCGGGCGCGGGAGCGGGGGCCGGGGCTCGGGGAGCAGGGACCGGGGACCGGGGGCGGGGAGCCAGAGCCGGGCCAGTGACAGGTCGCGGTCCGGACCCTGGCGTGCGGGTTCGGTCTGTATTCTGTGAATTCTCTGTAATCTGATCTTCGTTTATTTTACGATTTAAAATGTGACACTAGGTCGAAGAGCAAGAGAAGAAGATTAGCATTAAACAGGGATGAGAGGTGGGAGGGAAAGGGAGAGAGAAGGGAAATTGCATGGAAATGGAAGGAGACCCTCAGAGTTATACAAAAGTACATACAAGAGGAAGTGAGGGGAAAGGGAAAAATAATACAAGGGGGAGAAATGAATGTCAGTAGAGGAGGCAGAGAGAGAAGAGGGGAGGGGAGGGGAGGGGGGCTAGTAGAGGATAGGAAAGGCAGCAGAACACAACAGACACTAGTATGGCAATATGTAAATCAATGGATGTGTAACTGATGTGATTCTGCAATCTGTATATGGGGTAAAAATGGGAGCTCATAACCCACTTGAATCAAAGTGTGAAATATGATATATCAATAACTATGTAATGTTTTGAACAGCCAACAATAAAAAATTTTAAAAAAAAATTAAAAAAAAAGAAAAATAAATAAAATGTGACACTAAGGGGTGCGCGTGGGTTGGCCGCGACCTGTGAGGATGGAAGCCTTTGCCGCAGGGATGATGCTTTCTGCAAACTGCGAGGGATCTGATGGCAACGGCGAGCTCGACTCTAGGTCCTGGGGCTCTTTCTCCTCTGGTTATGGTCCTCATCACCTCCCAGGAGCGTTTCCTGGCTTCAGAGTGCCAACTGGGTCGGAGCAAAGGAACCTGGACACCGGATGCCTCTGGATTCAGGAATCTGAGATTCAGAACACCACGGGGGTAAGGGGAGGCAGAAGAGGAGGATGGGGTATAGAAAGAAACCAGCGGAGAAGGGCCAGGCTTGCGCAGTGAGGTACATAAAAGCTCAAGTCAATCACAGGGTGAAGACTGGGAAATTTTTGTGCTGAAGACAAGTGTGAAGGAAAGAATTTTTTTTCTTTCCTATTTTTATAAAGAAATCATTAATAAGGTAAGAGTTTAGAGGGGTCCTGAGGTCCTGAACATTGAGTCAAAGGTTTGAATAACTTCGTTTTTCGTTTTGTTTTGAGACAGAGTCTCCCTAAGTTGCTTAGGGCCCCATAAGTTGCTGAGACTGGCCTCGAACTTGCAATCCTTCTGCTATTTATTTTTTTTATTTTTTTTCCAATATTTATTTTTTTTAGTTTTCGGCGGACACATTTAGTTTTCGGCGGACACAACATCTTTGTATATGGTGCTGAGGATCGAACCTGGGCCGCACGCATGCCAGGCGAGCGCGCTACCGCTTGAGCCACATCCCTAGCCCAACAGCTTAGTTTTAAAATGAATATTTGGCCTATGGCCCAAGCAAAATATCACCATTGTAAATATGAAATTCTGGAATATAAGAACAAATCTGAATTTTTAATGTAATTATTGTTAAACTTTTCTTAAGTAAATGGTGGTAGTCAAGATCTTGGAATTCAGCATTATAGACAAGAACAATAGTCTAGAAGTTCTGTCAGCTGCAATCTTGCTGCTGATATTACCGTGCAGCTCATTGCTCCTCCATACACTCACTTCCTACTGAGATTGGTGATGAGCAAAACTTAGTTATTTCACTTTTAATATGTTCTTTTTTTTGTGGGCTTTATTTTTGGAATTTTTAAATATTCAGACAGAAGATAACTTAGATGAGTAATTTTACATGATTCTGTTTTTGATTCAACTTCACAGGACATGAAGAATTCCCAAATACAAGTGTTTCTTGAAATCTTTTTAAAAAATATTTTTTAATGGGCTGTGGATGTGGCTCAAGCGGTAGCGCGCTCGCCTGGCATGCGTGCGGCCCGGGTTCGATCCTCAGCACCACGTACAAAGATGTTGTGTCCGCCGAGAACTAAAATAAAAACATTAAAAAAAAATTCTCTCTCTCTCTCTCTTTAAAAAAATATATTTTTTAGTTGTTGATGGACCTTTATTTTATTTATTTGTATGTGGTGTTGAGAATCGAACTCAGTGCCTGCTAGGCAAGCACTCTACCGCTGAGCCACAACCCCAGCCCCTCTTGAAAGCTTTATGTGTCATTAAACAACTCAAATTTAGAGTTCTTAAAGATTATTTTTAGAGCTCTGAATGCCAGTACTACAAAGGTGGCAAGACACTAAGTAGGTCTGAGAACCCTAAAAACAAAGCAACCCTGTTCTCTGCTTGAACTCCATGTCAAATAACCATGTGATACATTTAAGTAGGTCAGGTTAAAAATAGGCTTTTGCAGGAGAGTTGAGCCCAGGTGTGGCCCAGATGTAGCAGGAAGGCTCCCTGATCCCCTCCAACCCCTAGCCATGCCCCCTCCAAACTTGACATGAGAGTGCTGTTTTGGAAAAAGCCACTGGATCTGAAGGGGCTAAGTGCAGTATGCAGGAGACACCTCAGCAATAACTCTTGGGTACTAAGTATGGAAATCCATACAAGTCAGTGAAGTCCTGGTGAGCAGATGGCTAAGGAGCAGATGATGTAGGCACTGTTCAGACATTCTGACTCAGAAATTAGATCAGCTCCAAAAAATTATTACCAGGATAAACTAGTTAAGAAAATTACTCCAAGGTAACTTTACATGCTAAGATACGAAAAGTTATTTGAAGTTATGTTAAGTAGATATAAATTGGTGTGTGTGTGTGTGTGTGTGTGTGTGTGTGTGTGTTGCTAGGGATTGAACCCAGGGCTTTGTAAATACACAGTAAATGCTTTACCCTTGAAATGCATCCCCAGCCCTTTTTTAAAAATTATTTTATTTTGAGACAGAGTCTTGCTAAGTTGCCCAGGCTGGTCTTGAGCTTGTGATCTGCCTGCCTCGGCCTCCCAAGAAGCTGAATTTCAGTTATGTGCCATCATGCCTGGCTTCATGCAAATTTTCTGTGATCTTTGTAGCAACCCTGTGAAGGTGATGATGTTCTTGAAACTGATACTTAGGAAGGTTGAGCTACTACCTAAGATCACACAACTAGTAAGGAACTGGACCAGGATTTGAACCCAGTTCAATCTGGTTTGAAACACATGAAAGATTGCTACTGCTTAACTATAAATTAATTACATATTAGAAGATGCCTACCCAAAGTAGTAATTTTGTGTCAAAATGGTTTATCTTAAGCAAGTCTTTCCAGTAGTAATTAGATAATATTAAAGCCACTGCCCTGGTGTGTCCCTACAAACCTGCTTATGCATATAGCTGATGTCCACAGCAGGGGAGAAGGAAGTGGGGGACACCATTGTCTTCACCTGCCCATCCTTCCTCTCCTGAGGAAGGGCCTCATGCAGTTAGGCCACCCAGCCATTCAGCCCTAGCAAACCAATACATTGTCAGACCCAAGTTATTTTGTGACTTAATTCTAATTAATGGCCTAGTGGCAAGGAGGAGGGTAACCTACACCTGTAATCTCAGCAGCTTGGGAGGCCAAGGCAGGAGGATCTCAAATTTGAGGCCAGCTTCAGCAATTTAGCAAGACCCCCAGCAACTTAGTGAACCCCTGTCTCAAAGTTTAAAAGGTCTGGGATGTTACCAAAAGTATTATACAGATTCAATATCCCATCAAAATACCAATGTCATTCTTCACAGTACTAGAATAAAAACAGTCTTAAAACTCATTTGGAAGAATAAAAGACCCAGAATAGCCCAGGCAATACCGAAGAAGAAGAGTAACACGGGAAGCATTACAATACCTGATCTCAAATTATACTACAGAGATATAGTAACAAACACAGCATAGTATTGACTTCAAAATAGATATGAAGACCAATGGAATAGAATGGAAAACACAGAGACAAACCCACATCAATACATCCACCAATACTTAACAAAGGTAAGTAAACCCAAAATATATGTTGGAGAAAAGACAGCCTTTTTAACAGATGATGCTGTAAAAACTGGATATTGGTGTGTAGAAGAATGAAGATAGATTCCCACCTCTCACTCTGCATGAGAAAGAGAACTCAGAGTAGATGAAAGACCTAGGAATTAGACCAGAAAGCTTGTGATTGCTAGAAGAAAACATAGACTCAATACTCCATCATATTGACACAGGCACCAAATTTCTTAACAAGACCCCTAAAGCTCAAGAAATGAAACCAAGAATCAGAATGTGGGCATCAAATTGACAGGCACCTGGGTTGGTTCCATAACTCGGCTGTTGTGAATTGTGCTGCTATAAACACTCATGTGTTTGTTTCACTAAACTATTACCATGCCCAGCTTCTGCACCCGAAAATCTCTAATGGCCAATGTTTCCTGAACTCTGAGCATAGAAAAATAATCCCCTCCTCCCTAGGGTTATGTTCTTTGGTTGCACCAGCCTTTCCAGGATGAGCCCCTAATCTTTTCCTTCTGCGTAACAAAGGAAAGGAAGAGAGAGCCTACAAAAGGGAGAAAATCTTTGTCAGCTGCTTCTCTGACAAAGTATTAAAGGGTATTAATATCCAGAGTACATAAAGAATTCAAAAAACTTAAGACCAAGAAGACAACCCAATCAGTAAATGGGCAAAAGAGCCAAACAGACATTTATCAAAAGAAGAAATAAATGCCCAGCAAATAAATGAAAATTCAGGATGTTCAACATCCCTGACAGTCAAGGAAATGCAAATCAAAACTACATTATGATTCATCTCACTCCAGTTGCAATGGCAGTCATCAAGAATACAAATAATAATTGCTAGTAGGGATGTGGAGGAAAAGGTACTTTCATACACTGTTGGTGGGACTGCAAATTAGGGCAACCACTCTAGAAAGCAGTATGGAGGTTCCTCAAAAGACTAGGAATGGAACCACCATCTGACCAAGATCCATTTCTCAGTAGTATTCCAAAGAACTAAAATCCACCTTAAGTGACACAGGCACATCAATGTCCATAGCAGCACAACTCACAATAGCTATTATGGAACAGCCCAGGTACCCGTCAACAGATGAATGGATAAAGAAAATGTGTTAACACACACAGTGGAGTTTACTCAGCCATAAACAAGAATGAAATTTCACCATTTTCTGGTAAATGGGAGGAACTGAAGAACATGATGCTGAGTAAAATAAACCAGACTCAGAAAGTCAAGGGCCAAATGTTTTCTCTCATAAAAAGAAGCTAGAACAAAGTAAGGAAAAAGGTGCGTGGGGGGACAGATCCCTTCAAAATAGAGGGAAGATAAATCGTGGAGTAGAGGAAGATGGTTGAGGAGAAGGGAGGAGGGATTGGAAAAGGGAGGAAATGCAGAATGAAATGACAAAATTATGCTATATAGGTATATGTTGTACCACAGTGAGTTCCACCTTTCTGTATATCTATACAGCACCAGTTTAAAAAATTAAATAAATAGAGGGAAGACCAGCAGAGTAAAGGAAGGGGAATGGGGGAGGGAGAAAAAGAGGAAAGAGGAAGCCCTGGGACTGAAATGGAACAAATTACATTCCATGCATGTGTGTCGAAATGTGCCCTGGAAAGCATGAGGCTTGAGCAAGCAGCAGGCTTCAGCCAAGAGGCACCCAGAGAGGACTGATGCTGAGCCCCTCTGTCAGCACCACCTCCAGCCACTGGTGATGTCCAGATGTCTGGGTGTCACGTGGCAGCATTAACTTTATGCCACCAGTTTGACACAAACTTGAGTTCATTTATTTTTCAACATTCAGGAACTGCTTTTTTTCTTTTTTGACTAAATTTTGTTTTAAAATTGTTAAGAAACATTTAAAGAAAATGTTTTTTAATTTGTTAAAATAAATATAATGTTAATAAAATAATAAGCTGTTTCTTAACACGGATTTTGCTTGAGTGATTTTTAAATTATTAAGACTATTTAATATTAAAAAGAACGTATACTAAATATAGAAAAACTAACATTTTCAAAGCAATCCAGCTTCCATTTTTAACCTTTCTACCTCATTTCCTCCTTCCCCTACAGATGACCCTTTTTATTAATTCTCCATTTATCTTTCCATTTTTAAATATGGAAGTAAAGATTTTTAAATATAGGTAAATACATATGCATATGTACATGCTCACAGGTTGTATTTCTATCCCCACCTTAAAGTTAGCATGCTGGTCAGGGTGGTGGTGCGCGCCTGTAATCCCAGCAGCTCTGGAGGCTGAGGCAGGAGGATTGCAGGTTCAAATCCAGCCTCAGCAAAAGCGAGGCACTAAGCAACTCAGTGAGACCCTGTCTCTAAATAAATTATAAAATAGGGCTGAGGATGTGGCTCAGTGGTCAAGTGGCCCTGAGTTCAATCCCCAGTGCCAAAAAAAAAATAAATAAATAAAAAGTTAGTGTGCTGTGAACTTCACTTGGTGCTATTGTTTGGATGTTCAATGTCTCCCAAAGGCCATGTGTTAACAGTTTGGTCCCTGGTTCGTGCTTTTGGAAGATGGTGGGACCTTTGGAGGCAGGGCCCTAGCAGGTCCTTAGTTCATTGAGACAATACCCCTAAAGCCTTTCCTCATTCTGCTTCCTGGCAATGATGTGAGCAGCGGTTTTGCTTCTCCACGAGCTCCCGTCATGACGCGCCTTCTCACCCCAGGCCCCAAAACAATTGGGCCAATTGACCATGGGCTTGAACCTCCAAAACTGTCAGCCGAAATAAAACTCTTTCTTATAAGTTAATTGTCTCAAGCATTTGGTTATAGGATGAGACATTCCATTTTTAATCACTCAACAATATACCTGAGGAGCACGCAATATGTGGATATCCCCTGGTTATGTAATCAGCCCCCGTTGAAAGGCTTTTGGATTATTTCCACTTTTTGCCATTACAAAGAATCCTGCAACGACAAACCTTATGCATAATTTTGTATTTTGTTTCCTTTTATTTACACTTTTTTTAAAATTTACTTTTGCACGTGTTTCCTTAAGATAACAGAATTGCTAGGTTAAGGAAAACAACATTGCTAGGTCAAAGAGTAAATATGAATGTAATTTTGCTAGATCTTGCCAAATCTCCATCCATAGACATTTTAGCATTTTTGCACACACACCGGTCACAAATGTATGTCTGCTTGCCCACAGTTGTGTCAACAAAGCAGGTAATCTAATTTTGGATTTTTTCCTACTTTGTAGGTGATAAACTGGTCCCAATCTAGCTATAATTTTCATTTATCTTATTGGGAGCAAATAAACATTTTCAAATGAGTAAGGACATTCTATTTTAATGTGAACTGGCTGTTGGTGCATTCTGCCCACTTATCTATATTTTTTGTTCTTCCTCCCTTTTAGAAGCCTTTTTTTATATGCCATTATGAACCCTTTATGATAGATATTGCAAATACTTTCCTATTGTCATTTTTTTACTTCATTTGTCTTTTTTCTGTGCCATTTTTTAAATGTTTCTTTTTAAATTTTTTTTATTTTTTAGTTGTAGTTGGAAACAATACCTTTATTTTATTTATTTTTATGTGGTACTGAGGATCGAACCCAGGCCTCGCACATGCTAGGCGAGCGCTCTGTCACTGAGCCACAACCCCAGCCCTTTCTGTGCCATTTTTGTATGCAAATTTATCAATTTTTTTCTAAACTTTTAAAGATTTATTTATTTGTTCTAATTAGTTATTCATGACAGCAGAATGCATTTTGATTCATTGTATACAAATGGAACACAATTTTTCATGTTTCTAGTTGTGCAGAGTACAGTCACACCATGTGTGTCATCATACATATACCTAGGAATGTCCATCTCATTCCACTGCCTTTCCTACCCCCAGGCCCCCTCCTTTCTCCTCCCTCCCCTTTGCCCAATCCAAAGTTCCTCCTTTCCTCCCATGCCTTCCCTTTTTTGCTAAATTGAGTCATGATCAGAGAAGTGTTTCTCAACTCTTAAGAAATTCATCCATGTTTTCCTAGTTTTTTAAATGTTTGTATTATTTGTATTCAGATTCCTAATTCTTTGGTTGTCATACAATACAAAGACTCAGGCTTCTCACCCCATCCCAGCCTCAGAGCTTCCCCTGCGGTATTCAGAGAGCTTTGGTGAGACTGTGGCGGAGTTCAGCCTTTCATATGGAATAAGAAATCAATCCAGTTTCACTGGCTTCCCCAGCTGTCAGCATCATTTATGAAACAGTGCCTATCTTCCCCTCTGATTTGAGATACTGCCCTTATCACATACTAAATTCCCTTTGATCTTAAGTCTATCTCTGACTTCATTTGTTCATATGCTAAAATCACAGTTTCAATGATAGAGGTTTTATAATATATTCTGATATGTTTTTATAAAGTCTAAGTTAACCCCACCCTTTGCATCTTCTATTTTTAGGGCATTTTGGGGTATTTCCATTTGTCTATTCTTCCACGTAAATTTATAATCAATTTATCTAGCTCTGTAAAAACTGATGTTGATTTGACTTGATGCTATGGTTTGAATGATTGGGTTCCCTCCAAAATTCCTGGAAACTTGACCCTCAATGCAATGTTCTTAGGAGGTGTTACCTTGGGGGTGATTAAGTCATGCAGGGAATGGGATTAGCTCCTTTATAGAAGGGCTTGAGGTGGGTGTAGTGGTGCACACCTCTAATCCCAGCTACTCAGGAGGCTGAGGCAGGAGGATCATAAGTGCAAGGTCAGCCTCAGTTACTTAATAAGACACTATCTCAACATGAAAAACATAAAGGGCCGGGGATGTGGCTCAGTGGTAGAGCACCCCAGGCTCAATCCAGTACCACAAAAAGTAAAAAAATAAAACGACTTGAGGTTGAAGGGTGGGAACCTCATGTGCGCACAGAGCATGCATTCTGCCCAGAGTTGCAGCAACAAAGTGGCATCTCAGAAGTAGGGAACAGACTTTGTCAGTCACCAAATGCCAGCTCCTTGATCTTGGATTTTTGAGCATTCAGAACTGTGAGAAAACAGAGTTCTGTTCTTCATAAGTCAGTTTAAGGCATTTTGTTATAATAGCACAAATGGACCAGGATACTTGGAGTGTGTTGTGTTTATATAAATTAACTTTGGGGATGGTCGGGCTTGGATTTGGTCGAGTGTATCCCTGGAAGGCTCATGAGCATGGTGCTCAATGTGCCATGTTGAGCGGCGGTACAGTCTTTAAAAGGTGAGGCCAACAGGTGCAGTGGTGCATGCCTATAATCCCAGCAGCTCGGGAGGCTGAGACACGAGGATCACGAGTTCAAAGCTAGCCTTCAGCAATTTAGCAAGGAGTGCCCAAGAAATTTTGTGAGATCCTGTCTCTAAATAAAAAACTAAAAAGGAAAAAAAAAAAAAGGTGAGGCCAACTGCAAGATAATTAGATCACAGGGACATCACCCTGGGCAAAGATTACTGCTTCTCTTGCAAAGAGAGTGAGTTCTCTCACTTGAGTTTTTGTAAAGGGAGCAAGACTAGCCCCTGAATCTCTGGCTTCCCATGTGTTCTCTTCTGCCTGTGGAACCACTATAGTGATGCATAAGCTATGAGATCCTGACCAAAGGCTAAACATATGGGGACACACAACCATGTACTTTTCAGCATCCCAAACTCTGAATTAAGAACCCTCTTATTTTATATTCCCCTGCCTCTGGTATTTTATTATAGCAACAGAAAACAGACTGATACAGGGGCACTGTTATCTTTATGAAATTGAGTCCTCCTATCCAATAGCATGGAAAGTTTTTCATATATGTTTGAAAGCCTACTTTTGTCTTTTTCAGAAGGGTTTTATAACTTGCCTCATACAAGTCTCATATAACTAATAACTATTGATTCAGAGGTTGTAAGGATTCAAATTTCAACTTACAGATGAGAAACTGAGGATTAGAAGGACTAAGTGATTGCTTGACATCACAGGGTCAGCTCTGAGACCAGGTCTTCTGGCTCCCATCATAGCACTTCACGTTATACCACCGGTCTTTGTCAGTTATGCGTTGCTCTGACGGAATGCTGGAGGCTGGGTGTTTTAAAAATAAAACAAGTCTGTTTAGCTAATTACTCTGGTGACTGGAAAGTCCAAATAGCCTAACATCTGGCGTTTTGGTGCACTCCTTCCCACCCCATACTCCACCCCCCACTGCGTTAAAAGAAGTGGGAAGGGAAAAGACCATTTTGAAGGGACAAAAATGCACCTGCAGAAGTGGAGGGACATCTTACCACACTTGCCCTTACCCTCTGGTGTAGATAGGATGCCCTGCTAGCTGGTTCTTAGCAGCCGTCTGTCACTTTCAATTGTGTCTCAATGGTAAACAACTACGCAACTCATGGTTCAATTTTTAATGCCTATCTTCTCAAGAATGAAAATTCCACAAAATAAGGGGCCTATAGGTCTTGTTTACCACTGAATCTTGGGCCCCTGCACAGTATTTTATCCTCCAATGGCCTGTGTCCTCCAACCACACCCTACCTGCCTACAGTTAAACAAGATGTGATTTCTAATCGAAAGACTATGAGTTGATGAAATTGAAGGGAGATCAGTAGAGTAGAGGGGAGGGTGAAGGATGGGAGAGAGGGAAAGGGAAGTGCCGGAAAGTGACGTTAGCCAGATTGTACAGTTACATTGTAACAACAGATCCCATCATCCTGTACAACTACAATGCATGGTAGAAAATGGGGAGAAACAAAAGACAGAAAGACTAAGAGTTAGCTCAGCAACCCCTGAAGAAGTGCTAGGCTGCTGCCACTGCCTCACACTGGATCTAGGTAACATCTATTTTGGGTGTATCTTCAACTAGAAACTCAAGGCCTCCAACAGCATCATCTTTCTAAAATGATGGAGGTCATGTACTTATTGTAAATGCCAGGTTTGCCATATGTATATTTCTAAAAGGAGTTTCCTGCCCTTAACATAAGTAGAAAGAGTGGATTCACATTGAACTGCTCTACTTTAAAAAGAAATAGAGTAGCAGAAGCAGAAGCCAGATTGCAGAGAGTTGGAGAGTGAATCACAGATTCACAAAAGGAGGAGGGACTGCTCTTATCTGGCCCGGAATTTAAAAATCAGTCTTTGGTTTGCCGTATTCCTTAACATTTTCTTACCTTCTTCAATATTATAACTACAAATAATTTAAAATGTAATTCATATTTTGGAAAAAGCCTAAGGTCACTTTGAAGATGTTTTTTACTATAGACAATTCACATGTGAAAACCTTAAAGCCAGCTTTTCACACATAAAACATGCTTTACCCAAATTACATTGTTCTATTGTGTGCATGTAGAAATATGTAACAACAAATCCTACTGTTATGTGTAATTATAATGTACTCCGTTAGTCTGCTTTTTTGTCACTGTGACCAAAATATCCAATAAAAATTGATTTTGGCTCATAGTTTTAGAGATTCAATCCATGGTCAGCTGACCCATTTCTCTGGGCACAAGGTGAGGCAGATAGATGTACGGCAGAGGGCATGGCAGAGGAAAGCTACGTGGCAGTCAGGATGCAGAAAGAAAGCATGAGGTGCTTAGGACAAAATATAATTCCACAGGCATGCCTCCAATGGCGTACGTCCTCCAACCACACCCTACTGCCTACAGTTATTGCCCAGCATAGACGCCTTTCAGATTATCAGTCACTCAAACGGATTGATCCACTGATTAGTTTACAGCCCTAATAATCTAATTGTGAGCCTTCAGCGGACACCTCCTATCCAAACCACAACATGCACCAATAAAAAAAAGTGTAAGACGAAATAATTTTTTTAAAAATTAAAAACGTGTTAGCAAATGATAACATTCAAAGATATTTCACTAGTTATCAGAGAAATATACATCCAAGCCATTTTATACCCATAAGATTGGCACAAACAAGTTTAAAGTTGGGGAACACCAAGTCTGAGGATGATACAGACCAACAAAACTCTAAACCCTTCTTGTGGGAGAGGCAACATAATACTGTGGCTGAAGGCAGGGAGTCCTGAGCCACTGGGCACGGCATCCAGTCCCGGCTCTGCCTCTGCCTTGCTGTGTATCCCAGAAAGGTGTTTCCCAGATCACCTGACTTTGGGCAAGTTATGTATTATCTTGACATCATCCGTAAAATCCGAATGATGATATTAGAACCTTCCTCAAGAGGACTAATGGTTATTGATGAGATAACAAAACATGCTATATTATTTGCTAATGTTATTAGAACAACTTTCACTAGTGCTAGTAAAGTTGAAGCTGTGCATAGCACACTCAGCAATTTTACTTTAATTGCATACCCTAGAGACATTCTTAGAGGTGCATACAGGAGGCATATGCAAGAATTTACATTGCAGCATGTTTGTAATGGAAAACTGAAAACAGTGAAAATATCCATCTGTGAATATTTCAGAAAAAATCATTCTTGGTGTATTAGAACTGGTTGCCAAAGATGGAAGATGTTGTGAGGCCAAAGAAAAAGGCAAAGAGAGGCAGAATTACACGTTTACTTTGTTAAGAACTGGCAGAGAGCAGTGTGACTTCAGTGGCAGCAAGACAGCAGGATCCCTGCACCCCTAAACATTAGGAAGGGGGTTGTATGTTAAGGTAGGCAAAGATAGGCTATGGTCAACTAGAATGTATGTGGGGTTTTTTTTTCAAAAAGTATTAAGTTAAATATCAGTTAAAAAACAGTCTGGGCATCAGTGGCTGATAAGGCACGTTCAGCCAACTATCCTAACTGACTTTGTCTCACAGGGTTTGGGATGAGTGCTATTGTCACCAGGTGGGAAAAAGGGTGATTATAACCCAGATGGCTATAGATATGTCAACATGGAACCCTACTGTAGGATAATGGATTTATCAAAATCTGTGGGATATTTATAAAAGAATACCATATAGCAGTGAAAAAAAATGTTATTGCAGTGGTTCTTGAACTTTAAATGCATTATAATCACCCAGAGAACTTGTTAGAATACAAGTTACTGGGTCTCGGGTTGTAGCTCAGTGGTAGAGCACTTGCCTAGCACATGTGAGGCCCTGGATTCAATTGTCAGTACCACATAAAGATAAATAAATAAAATAAATGTATTGTGTCCAATTACAACTAAAAAATAAATAAAATTTTTAAAGTATTGTGTCCATCTACAACTAAAAATATCTATTTTAAAAAAATTACAAGTTACTGGACCCCACTTCCAGAGTTTCTGATTCAGTAGATCTGTGGTGACCCCCAAGGATTTGCATTTCTCAAGTGATGTCGATGCTGTTGATCCAGGACTACATTTTTAAGAATTCTCTGAATTGAACAGCCATTAATCAGCATGGACAGATCTTACAAACAGAATGTTAAGTGGAAAAGACAAGTTGCAAAATATGGCATACAATTTGATACCATATACGTAATTTTAAAACATAAAAAAATTTACATGTGTACATGTAGTGATAATCACAGGACTAGGACGGGAAACTATAGTTCTTTGGACCTAAACACCATTCATTCCTCATCACATGCTTATTAACAAGAGGCATCCTTTCCCTTTCAGAAACAACTAACTAAATAGACCTAGGTAGATTTCATGTAAAGAACAGCAAAAGAAAAATCAGTTAAACTAACGCTTAGCCTAGGATGGTTATCAGGAAATCAGCAATGATCTTTTTCTGATATTCTTAAATTTGTAAAAATATCACACCTTACCTTTGCAGCATTTATTTCCTTTCAAAATATATACAAATAAAATCACAGGGCTACATACTATGGGGAATTTGAAGAAAAGACAAATTGGAAGGGGAACACTATGTTTTCCTGTAATAGGAAAGTGAGTCCACAGAAGCTGTGCCTGGTGGTAAATACTAGGCAGAAAAGGCACTGCCTTGGAGTCTGGATAAAATCGTGGTTCCTTGAAAGCTATAGTGTGGGGAATGTGGAGGGTAAGGTCTGTTTCTGATTTGTCTGTGTATCCTGAGCTCTTCACATAGTAAGGGCCTGAGATATAATACACATATATAATATTTTTATATATAACATCATATACATATCTTCATAGAAAGGAGGAAGCTTCAAATACTACCAGTTCAGCAGTAAACTAAGGGGTCACTATCCGGGTACAAGAAAGGGACCGAGCACTGGTAGTCTTTGAGGTTTTTGGAATTTCCAACAAAGGGCGCGGCTACTTCCGGAGCGGCGTCGGAATCTCTTGCCGGCATCTGTGAGTTTCTGCGGGAAGGATTTAGAGAGAGGACCACTTCCTGCTTCTGGTTAGGGGAGGGTGCAGGGAAAGGAAATAGTTCGCGGAGCGGCGTCCTGCCTGCGCTAGCGGCGGCAGAGGCGGAGGCAGAGAGGAGAGGAGGGCGGAGGAGGCGGAGGAGGCTGCGGCAGAGAAGAAAGTGTCAGAGCCGGTAAGTGAGCTGCGGTAGAGCCGCGGACACCGGACGGCGCGCCAGGTCTCGCTTTGCAAACGCGGGATCCCAAGTTGCCGAGCTGCCCGCTCGGGTCAAGCCAGAGCGTCGTCGGTCGCCCGTCAGTGGGCGCCGAAAAGAGGCTGTTGGGGCGCCGGGCCGGGCCTCGCGGGGCGCCAGGCTGCGCGCTCGCTGGCTGACAGCCTGTCCTGGACCCGGGGGAGGTGCCGGCCGCCCTGCCGGGGGCGCTGGGGGTCCGCGCCCCGCACGGCTGCCTCCGGCGGTGCGTGAAGGCGGGGAAGGAAGCGAGTCCTGGGCGTCCCGTGGAACCCTCGGTCCGGCGAGATCCCGCCGAGTGGGTGGCCAGCAGCGTTTCTGGGGCCAAGGGAAGGGCTCGTGAGTCCGCAGCCGTCCTCTCCCTGCCCTGTGCCAGCTGCCCGGGGCTTCGAGACGAGAGGTTGGGTAAAGGCGGTTGCCGCCCCCTGTGCCTTGTCACTTAGGAGCAAGTTCACGCCCTTCAGGTCCCGTGTCAACCCGCGCATCCCCACCCGGTCCGTCCGGTGGGCACTGTTGTGGGTAGCGGCGATTACCCTGGAAATGCACTTGTTGGCGAAGGCGGAATTAAGAGTCTCTGGGGAGTTTTTGAGGAGGGACAAGACTTATCTAGCAATCAGGACCATTTATCGCACTTTCCTGCACCTCGCAGGTGACCGTCTGAGCCTGCAGAGGAAGGATAGTCCTCCTACCCGCCCTGGACTCCGTGATGATTAGAAGTCTGAGGGATATTACTATATGAAGTTCTTGATTGCTGACAAAATAAGTGAAATTATTATAAAAGGTTTTTTTGCTGGAAAAATCAGAAATAACTTTTATTAAGTTACTGGTTTTTGTTTGTTTGTTTGTTTTAGGTTCGGCTTTAGAGTGTAGTGAAGGATACTTTTCATGGTGCATGGAAGGAAAGCCAATGCGCAGGTAGGCATTTAGGAAGAAAACCATAAGTTACACTAAACGAAATTCAGCATGTTTAAACTCGAGGCTTTTTTTTTTTTTTAAAAGGTTCTCAAATCTTATTAAATTTTGCTTAGAACAAATGATTCTTGTTCTAAAATAAATCATATTCTTCTTTGTTCAAACATGTTTTATGGTTACTGAACTCTATTTAATCATTTGTTATTTAACAGCAAAGATAACTCTTGGAGCCCTTTTTAAGAGAACCATTTCATGATGAGGGTATGAGTAAGAACTAGGAACTAGAATCAGAATATATTTCCTTTTCTAGTTCTCTTATTTTCAATGGACCTTAAGCTTTGCACCTCTGTAGCCCAGTTTACTTTTCTAGTATATCTGACCAGGATGTTGGTAATTCGTGAATGTTTGCTCTTGTTTTGATATTACTAAATGAAAAGATGTTGTGGAAGTGACACATTCTGTTTTCTTATATGTCTTTCTCTACAATAGAAATATTTGTAAAGTACAGGAAGAAACATTAAATGTTTCACTTCATTTTCTAACATTGCAAAAACCATTGATTGCTTCTCTTCCTCATCTGCCATAAATATCTTATGTAATTGCTAAAATTAGACCTTTTTAAGGAAAGGCAGTGTGTGTGGGAATGTTTTTGGTTTATTAATAATTTCTCTATAAAATATTCACTTAATTACTCATATCTGTTTTTTTATCTGTTCTTTTTTTTTCTTGCTCTATTACATAATACTGTCAGGTATTCAAACTCCTGTTGGATGATTCCAGTGCCATTGTTAAATAACAGCTCTTTCTTCATCACTCTCACTTGGCCAGAGGCTGGCCTGCCTGTTGCTCTCTAGTCTTACTTTTACCTGCTGCCTATTAACTTCTGTCACACTTCCCTACCTTTCTTTGTTTGGCTGTCAGTTGCAGCTGCATCCCAGAAGTCTCTGTAAAATAACATTGGGTTTATACTCAGCTGCTATTAAAGAAGCTTTGGATGAGAAGTAACTTTATTGAGATTATTTGAATACAAGTTCATTCTCCGTGTTAGATTGGGAGCTGAGTTTCATAGGTCTTTATATGTTTGCACCCCTAACACCTAATGATCACTGAATAATTGAATGAACAGCTTCTGCAGACAATCTGTAGAGGGCTATGAAAAAGAAGAGACTGAGCTATGCACAGTGACTCAGGTATACCAGCTATCAAGAGGCTGAGGAAGATGGGTGACAAGTTTGAGGCCAGCCTCAGCAACTTAGTGAGTCCTGTCTCAAAATAAAATTTAGAAAGAGCTGAGGATGTGGCTCAGAGGCAGAAAGCTCCAGTGCCATACACACATATGCGCGCGCGCGCGCACACACACACACACACACACACAGAGTTTCAAATTAGTATTAAAGGTATTCTTTTTGTGTGCTTTTTTTTCCCCACTCAGAATTATTTTGAGTTCATATTTATGGAGTACAGTGTGATAATTCAATACATGTATACAGGTGTAATAGGTTAATCAAGGTAATTAGCATTTCCATCTTCTGATGTGAATTAGTATAGCCATTATTAAACAGTATGGAAATTCCTCAAAAACCTAAAGCTACCATATATCCAACTATCACCTTATGAGGTATGTATACAAAGGAAATTACTACATCAAAGATATATATATATATGTATTCCTGGGCTGGGGTTGTGGCTCAGCGGTAGAGCACTCGCCTAGCACGTATGGGGCTCTGGGTTCAATCCTCAGCACCACATGAAAATAAATAAAATAAAAGTATTGCGTCCAACTACAACAAAAAAAATACTAAAGAACAGATATATGCATTCCCATGTTTATTATAGCACTATTTATAATAGCTAAGACATGAAATCAATTGAGGTATCCACTGATGGATGAATAGATACAGAAAATGTAATAAACACATGTACACACACAGGAATGTTATGTAGCTATAAAAAAAGAGTAGAATCTTGTCACAGCAATCTCAATGGAACTATAGGACATTTTGTTAAATGAGATAAGCCAGGTACAGAAGGACAAATGTTGCATATTCTCATTCAAACGTAGAAGCCAAAAAAAGTTGATTTCATAGAAGTAGGGAATAGAAGCTGGGCAAGGTGGCCCATGCCTGTAATCCCAGCAGCTCAGGAGGCTGAAGCAGGAGGATGGTGAGTTAAAAGCCAGACTCAGCAAAATCGAGGCATTAAGCAACTCAGTGCGACCCAGTCTCTAAATAAAATACAAAATAGAGCTGGGGATGTGGCTCAGTGGTAGAGTGCCTCTGAGTTCAATCCTCAGTACCCCTGCCCTTCCCTGCAAAAGAGGGGGAGGGGAAGGAGGAGGAGGAGGAGGAAATAGTGGCTAGGAATTGGGGGAAGGGGAGAGGAATTCAGGGAGGTTAGATAATGGGTACCAAAATACAGTAGATAGGAGGAATAACTGTTTTACAGCACAGTAGGATAACCATAGTTTACAACACTTTATGATATTTTATAAAGAACTAGAAGAGAAGAATTTGAAGGTTCCCAACACAAATAAATGATAAATGCTAGATATTCTAATTCTTAATTATAAAGATTATGAAATTAACTGGCATTTTTAGTAAAGTTATTCACTTAAGTATTATGTGTACATGGGCAAAATTTTAAAAATATACTAGCATATTCAGTGAAAAGTGAATCTCCCAGTGTTGATCCCAGCTCCTAGTTTTCTTCTCCAAAGGCAACCTTATACATTCTTTCAGAGGCATTGTAATACATATAAAACATATGAAGAATATCTGCCCTTTATAAAAAAAAATTGATGTAGGCATATTATGTACAGTTTTCAATAAATAAATTATTCAGATATTTTGCTGTTACAACCAGTTCTGCAGTAAATATCCTTTGTTGTTGTTGTTTTTATGGTACCGGGGATTGAACCCAGGGCCTTATGCATGCTAGGCAAGCATTCTACCAACTGAGTTGTATCCCCAGCCCTCCAGTGAACATCTTTGTAGATGGTTTTTACTAAAATGTGTAAGAGTAGAATAAATTCTTAGATGTAGAATTAACCAGGCAAAGTATATGGGCATTTTAAGTTGCTGAGGCTGGCCTTGACTTTGACATCCTTCTGCCACAGCCTCCTGAAACTCTGGGATTACAGATGTGTACCAGTACCACTCTTGATGAGTATGCACATTTTAAAATGTTGGTAGATATTGACTAATTTTCCTCCTCAGAGATTGTACCAATTTGCAGTCTTACCAACAATATTATAATAACACTAATAATGTCCTAAGATGTTATTTTTAATAATTTAGAGAAACTAAAACATTTTATAATATAGTTTTCCATTTTTCCATAAAAATATAAATTGGAAACTGAGTCTAATTCTATTAGAAATTGGCTCATTTAGTCATCAAGTGTTTATAAAATACCTGTATGTGTCGGTATACTGATTGTATACAGATGAAGTGATAGAAACAGACATCAGTATTTTAATAGAGATGTAAATCCTGAGGAGGGAACTTCTGCTCTGTGGTGATGTGGAGAGCATCACAGAGATGGTGATATTTAAGCTGGATCTTCTAGAAAGGATAATAACTTACTTCTGAAGAAGCAAGTAAATTAATGACACCATAAACAGAAGGAAGAATTTGTAAAGAAACAAAAATAATGGCACCCAAAATCAGACATGGATAGAATGTGAGTTTATGGAGTGTAAGGTATATGGGGAACGAAGTGGAAACCAGAAAAACATGGAGAACAAAACTACAGCCATTGGAAAGAGTTTGACCTTTATTCTTTACATATTTAAGAGCCAATAGACCTTGTCTCAAAATATAATAAGGACTGATTTTCCTCCTCAAAGATTGTACCAATTTGCAATCTTACCAACAATATTATAATAACACTAATAATGTCCTAAGATGTTATTTTTAGTAATTTAGAGAAACTAAAACATTTTATAATATAGTTTTCCATTTTTCACCCTGAGTTCAATCCTCAGAAACACCAAAAAAAAAAAAAGGAAGAGGATAGGTTTCAATAAGCTATGAATACAGTCTGTTTTGTTCACTTGAGGATTATTGTGTCTGTATTCATCTTATAACTGGATTATGGGTCTGGAACTGAAGAGAGATTTGAGCTAGGAATTTCTTTTAAAAATTCCAAGTCATCCTCAGTGGCTAGGGAGGCTGAGGCAAAGAGGATCACAAGTTCAAAGCTAGCCTTAGCAAAAGCAAGGTGGTAAGCAACTCAATGAGACCCTGTCTCTAAAAAAAAAAAAAATACAAAATAGGCCTGGAATGTGGCTCAGTGATGGAGTACCCCTGAGTTCAATCCCCCATAGCTCCCCCGCCTCAAAATTCTAAGTCATCAGTATGCAGAAAGTTCTTCCGGCTATTGACATGAATGAGGGTAGAACAGGAAAGGAGAATGCCAAGGACAGAACCCTAGGCAGTACCAGGGGTGTTTAAGGTGGAACCTAGGAGGAAAACCCAATAAAAATTCTAAAATGGATAGAGACATTAGGTGCTTTGGGTATTATTTACTTGTATCTAGAGATTTTACTGATAACTTTTTGCCCATAGTGAAAATCATATAAGCTATTTCATGAATTTAATTACAAAAGAAAAAAATCTATTTAGATCTCTTATCTTTAAAGATTTTCTAAAAGGTATACTTAAAAATAGTGGAAAATAGATCTGCTTGATCTGATGTCCCCTGGCATGCATAAGCAGTAGGTCTGCCTGCTCAGCACTGCTCCCCTTCCCACCTTCACGAGACTCATGAGAAAATTAAATACTGTGCTCTACTTCTTAAGCTTTTTTGCATTTGGGGGTGGCTATGTTATACTATGTTGCCCACAGAGTGTTAGCAGAAGTTGCTGAGAGGTATTCTAGGGAGGTTTTCCTGACACACAGGGAGACTAGCTTGCTGGCACGGCTTCTTGCCCTTCCTCCTCCTCCTTGCCTTGATCCCTGGCCCAACGCTTATACTCATTTTATCTAGTAAGCAGTGATGAGGTATCTTGAGGCTAAAACATTCACAACCTCTTTTCAGATAAAGGTTAGGCAGCCTGGCTTTTTAGTATGAAATCAGAAAAGGCATACAGTGCCTAGTGGACACCCTTCATATAAGCAGAAGTGGAAGCATAGACATAGAAGAGGGATTCCAGTAGACGGAGCACAGTTCCAGTGGAAGGACACATTCCACATGTCTTTGGACTAAGAAATGAAATTTGATTACAAATGCCTTAGAACCAAGATATGTTTTCTAAACTATTGTGTTTAATTTTAAAATTATCTTAGCCACTTACAGAAAATGATTCAGTTCCTTAATTAAATCATGGATTAGTAGATCTGAGAGTATGATGCGACCTAATAACTCTGAAATTTGAAGTTGACTCTCTCAGGGAGGGTAGAAATGTTATTTGCTGAGCAAGATATAAAAAAATTGTAGCATTTCTTTGGTAGAGGTGAAGTAGTAATTAAGATATTTGATTTGTGGGGCTAGGGTTGTGGCTCAGTGGTAGAGCTCTCGCCTAGCACGTGCATGTGAGGCTCTGGGTTTGAGCCCCAGCACCACATAAAAATAAATAAATTAAATAAAGGTGTTATGTCCAACAACAACTAAAAAAAATTTTTTAAAGATATTTGATTTGTTCTTCGGTTCATGCTTTGTACTTGCACATGATTTAATTATTCTCCTCACTGTCATTTTAGGACACATCATGGGATAACCATCTATTTACCCTGCCCGCGTTTCCTTGTCTTCCTAAACTCCTGACTTTGACTTCTGTCATTTCAACAGTTCACTTCATCACTCAAAAATCTCCCTGAAATTTTAAACACGACTAATTTGTCCTCTGACTAACCCTTCTTGAATGTATACTCCATGTCTTCTCTGACCAGTCAGAAACAGCATGCCTGCACTTTTCCTTGTGGTACCTGGGTAGAATCCAGGACTTTGCGTGTGTTAAACGTGTGCTCTGACTGAGCTACAACCCTCAGTGAGCTACAACTGCTGAGCTACAACCACTGCATCCAGTTTCTCATCATCACCCAACTCCTTAGTTTGTCTGAGGCATTTCCCAACTCTAGATTAATCCATGAGTTTATATTCTCTTATCTTGGCTGTTGGGTATTGCTGAATAAAACCAACCACAGGGAATTCATGCTGCTGTATCCATGCTCTTCAAAATCATTTGGGCCAACAGTGTCATCCCGCAGTGCTGCTGTAAGTCCTGGTTATTGCTTACTTGTTCCACAGCAGGTATTTCACATCCTTACCCATCCTCATGATCCCATCACCACTCTCACTGGGAGCAAATGACGTGTTGCTCCCATTTTTGGACCTCACAGAAAAGAAATAGAGGCCATGAGGTAATGAACTTCCCCAATTTCCTGATGCCTCCCCAGAATAAACACGTCTTTTTTCTGCATTATTTTCCCTATTATATCCTTCCTTTGATCTCCCAAGGTGAGCTCTTCTTCCTTTATTCTAAGATTCATTTCATCTGCATTTTGGTTATGTGCACTCCCACTCTTCAAGGATCTTGCTCCAGCATTTATTCTCTCCTCCTTATATTTTTAAATTTCTTTGCATCAGTATTTATTCATTTTCAAGTCCTCCCCTGCCCCAGTAGCAAATGGACATCTTACTATATGTCTCCCCTTTTCACACCAGTTTTCTCCAAAAACACTCCATACTCACTGTCTCTCCTCCTTCATTGATCACTGCCATTGAAAGTTTGGTTTCCCCATCACCATGACCTCGAGGCTCTTGAATACCTTGGGGAGGTCATAGATCACTGTCTGCCACCATTTTTAATCAGTTTTTCTCTTCTTGTTCTCTCTTTCGCCACCCACAACTTTTTAAAATATTTTTTTAGTTATAAATGGACACAATACCTTTATTTTATTTATTTACTTTTATGTGGTGCTGAGGATCGAATCCAGTGCCTCACACGTTGTAGGCAAGTGCTCTGCCGCTGAGCTACAACCCCAGCCCTCCACCTACAACTTTATCCCTCCAAATTACTGTTATGCGCAGTTTAGTTCTCTTTATTACAATCCTGATATCTCTAGAATAGAAGTCTTTTAAATCCTGGTATGTCTTTGGCTGGTGAAATAGCTCAGTGATAGATCTTCTCATGTTTTCTTTTCATCTGTAAGAAAAGGCGCAAATTCAAACCATAGTTCTAAACTCTCAATAGTATCTATAGAAAAACACAGCAATTATAGATGGTGGGGGGCCCCTCTGGAAACAGCAGTAATTAACCAGTCAAAGCAATAATAAGTTTCTGTACTTGGTTGGTTAGTAAATTTAGAATACGTGACTAGTTTTGCTGTTTCACATTTTAGCTGCTGTATTTTGGATGTCATAATGTTTGGGGCTGAAAGTCACACAAAGTCTTGATGCAGCCCGGCTTCATCCCTGGAATAATTTATTTACTGCAAGACCAGAGGTAGGGTGGGCTTCAGGGATGGTTCATGCCATAGCTTGATGATACCATTTAGACCCAAATTCCTTCCTTCTCTCTCATGTAGTTGCTATTGCATTAGTTTCCTCTCAACCAATCCTTTCTACCACCACTACCAATGCTGCCTTCTTGTTAATGCCCAGAATCATGGAATGTAAGTCTTTTCCTTTGTGTTAACTGCCATCTTGTATAAGGGAATGCCATCAGTTAATGATTTAAGAGAACTGAGAATTCATCCTTAAAACTGGGTAAATAGTTAAGTTTTCCTTGACGCCTATGGTGGGGTAGAGGAATAAAATCAGAATTATTTTAAAGCTTGAAATAATTGTTGGTAAAATGTCATTACTAGAGTTTATCTTGAAGTTATGTTTCTTATAACTTCTAAAAGAGTACAATATCTGCTGAAGTTATCATTAGTAGATTTTCTTCCCTTTGATTTAAAAAATACTGTTTCTTTCACAAACTTGACATTTACTAAAAATGTTACTTGAGTTTAGTTTCTTTTCCTTTATTTTTATAATGTCATTAATTCAGTTTTTGAATAGAAATCCACAGATTGAAAAAGCAAGTAATCTGAGACCCCCTGGTTTCTCTAGTTGAATTTTTACTTGGACAATAAAGCTTGCTCCCTCAAGCCTTCAGTGAAATCTTTCCTAGGATTCTGCTCCATCCTGGGGAGGGGAGCAGTTAAAGCTTCAAATCAACACCTCACCCCTCAGATCTTTAGAGCATTTATTCCATCAGACTCCAAACAAAGAAGTTGTGAATGTAGATGTGGCAAGGTGTGAACACAATCTATTTCTAGGTCTCTTATTATAATTTCCCTTCAAAGGCACCTGGAAAACATATAGAAAAGAATTACTTTCTACCAATAAAACCTTCTGGACATAATGAAAATGATGAAAGGTGTGAGCTTAGATTTTTTTTTTTTTTTAAAGTGTGCATTTATAGCCAGGCATGGTGGTGCATACCTGTAATCCCAGCAACTCAGGAGGCTGAGGCAGGAGGATCCCAAGTTCAAGGCCAGCCTCAGCAACTTAGCAAGACCTAGTCTCAAATTTTTTTAAACAATGGACTAAGGATGTGGCTCGGTGGTAGTGAATCCCTAGGCTAAATCCCCAGTCCTCCCCCGCCCCCCAAAAAAAGTGCATTTAAAAGATGAGTAGCACAAATACAGGAAAAAATAACTTTCTGTATAGAATTAAGTACAACTTCTTGTAATATTTGAAATGAGGTGCCCCTTAAATTTTCAGCAAACTGGTGATCCCTGTTCTTGTGCCCTCTCATTCTCCTAAAAGAGTAGAGTGGTACAATCAAGTGGCTATGTGTTTGCTTTTTCTCCCATCGGAGAATAATAGCAACATAGACCAGATTTCTAAAGTCATTTCCATTGTAAATACTCAGTCCCATTGCCTAAGAGAGTTTGGGATAATAAAGCACAGAATTTGGAGTAAGAGGACCTAACATTCAGACAAACTCAGCATTGTCATTCCTGGGAGGTACGGAAGGTGATTTCCCCAAGATTATACCTAGTATGAGATAGAGCATAGTAGTTTGTCCGATGCTTGCCTGGCTTCAAACAGAGTACTTTTTCATGAGAACTAGACAAGTAAATTGATGGGTATAACTTATTTTGACAAGAAAAGTTGAATTCATTAGCAATTATTTAGCAGGCCCTGGACTCAGATATTAAAATAAAGGAGTGAGCAAGCGAACAAAAGCATTTGCCCTCACCAAGTTTACATTCTGGTTAGGGGAGAGAGCCAGTGTATTATGTCAGGAGGTGATATATTCATGAAGAAGGGTAAAGGAAGTAATTGGAGTAAGAGTTGGGATTTCATATAGGGTGGTATGTAAGTTGACAATTGAGCAAATATCTGAAAGAAATGAGGGAGAGAGTTCTGCAGATGTTTGGGAGAAGAACCTTTCTGGAATAAGGAGTCAAGCTCTTAAGTAAGAGGAGCTGGGTAACAGATTATGCCAAATGAGGAAGCACAGTTTGCATACTTAAAGCTTGTACAATTTATAGATGTTGATACATATATATTGTACCCTGGTCCTATAATTCAGTGTTCATTGAATTTGGGTAATTTACAGACACTCCTCCAAGGAGTGAGAACCTGTCTCAAAACAAAACAAAACAAATAAACAAAAATGAAATAAAATAAGAAGGGCTGGGGATGGGCTTCGTGGTATAGCATCCCGGGTTTTAATCCCCACTACAAAAACCAAAACAAAATAAAATACTTATGTCAGTTTTTTTCCTCATATCCCTTTTTAAAATAAAATAATTATTTCAGCCTCTGAAAAGTATATCTTTTAACACAGGTAGGCCACACACACTTGAATATACAGTTTATAGTCTTCCACAGTGATGGAGACAAGTATCAGTGTCAATTCCCCAAGCGCCAGTGTCACCCTAGCCCAAAATGTTTTACTTAAAAACCAAAAACAATAGCAGCAAAAAAATCTTTGAGGGCTGGGGTTGTGGCTCAGAGGTAGAGCATTCGCTTAGCAAGCAGGAGGCACTGGGTTCAGTCCTCAGCACCACATAAAGTAAAAGGAGGACCTTGTGTCCACCTGTAACTAAAAAAAATAAATGTTTTTTAAAAAGTCTTTTTGAATAATCCAAAAAAAGAAATGTTCTATTTCTTTTCCTTTTTTGTATCTTTTGGCCCTTGTGGCTTAGAACTTTAAATTTTTTTGGCCAGAATTATACATAGTGACTTTCAAACTCATTTTATATAACCTGCAATTTACAAAGGGAACCAGTTATGAAAACATACATGAACGTGTATATGCACACAGTTGAACATACTTAACTAAATGGAATGTATGCCAGTATTTTCTCATCCTGTTTCATGTTTAATGCTTCTTATAAGGCACTGAATTTTTATAACTAAACCTTGTTCCTATTCATAACACTCTTATTAGGAAAATCTAAACCTCTAAACTGCCAACAAAACTCAAACCTTTGGAAACTACTTACTTACAAATTAAAAAGTGTATGTGGGTTTATTCTTTTCTCCTGTAATCAGAGTAAAGCTTCACTAATTCAGACTGATCTGGAGGGAGAATTTGACATAATGTAGTTTTTTTGTTCTGTTTTGTTTTGTTTTGGTTTTTGTAATGGGGATTAAACCCCAACTCAAACGGGATGCTATTCCACTAAGCCCATCCCCAGCCCTTCTTATTTTATTCCACTTTTTTTTTTTTTCTGACAGGTTCTTACTCAGTTGCCCAGGTTGGCTTCAAACTTGGGATTCTCCTTCCTTAGCCTCCCGAGTCTCAGGGATTATAAGCAGGTACCACTTGCACAGCACATATGTAGTACTTTTAAATGAGGCTCATTGTCATATTTAATGTTTCCAGACCCAAATGAATCTCAAACAATCTTGCTCTAAAGACTCTTCTTTTTTAATTTTTTTAGTTATAGATAGGCATTTATTTATTTATTTATTATTTATTTATTTATTTATTTTTATGTGCTGTGTGCATCGAGCCCAGTGCCTCATACATGCTAGGCAAAATTTTCACCACTGAGACCCCACTCTACAGGCTCTTAAGAGTCCTGCTAAATAAATCAGTACTTTACTGGCCATCTTCTTTACTGTTTTAATATCATCTAAATTTTTCTGGTTATTTTCTGATACTTCTGGGATGAATTACCCTTTATTTTATGGGATTATGTAGTAAAAGTGCTCTGACTTGGAATTAATACCAATTTAAGAGACTTTGAAGAAATTTGAGCTTTAGAGTTCTTAGAAAAGGAGTTCTTTAGGGGTGCGTTTCTTTCTCTCAGTAATTGCAAGTTTCCTTACCTCTTGACTTAGGAGCACTTTAGTTAGGGCAAAAGAGAGCTTCTAATAATTGTCACCTTCTCTCCTGTTCCCCATTCCCATAGGTGTACCAACATTCGCCCAGGAGAGACTGGAATGGACGTAACAAGCCGCTGCACCCTTGGAGACCCCAACAAACTGCCAGAAGGGGTTCCCCAACCTGCCCGTATGCCCTATATCTCAGACAAGCACCCTCGACAAACCTTGGAAGTGATTAACCTACTGAGAAAGCACCGGGAGCTATGCGATGTGGTGCTAGTTGTGGGCGCTAAAAAGATATACGCTCATCGAGTCATTTTGTCAGCCTGTAGTCCCTACTTCCGAGCTATGTTTACGGGAGAGTTGGCGGAGAGCCGTCAGACAGAGGTCGTGATCCGAGACATAGATGAAAGGGCCATGGAGCTTCTGATTGACTTTGCGTATACCTCCCAGATAACTGTGGAGGAAGGCAACGTTCAGACCCTTTTGCCAGCTGCCTGCCTCCTCCAGCTGGCAGAAATACAGGAAGCCTGCTGTGAATTCTTAAAGAGACAATTAGATCCTTCTAACTGCCTGGGCATTCGGGCTTTTGCTGACACACATTCTTGCCGTGAGTTGCTGAGGATAGCAGACAAGTTCACTCAGCATAACTTTCAAGAGGTGAGCTGTACATGGTTGTTTGAATGCATTCTTAACCTATTTGTTGGAAGGACAATATGGGTTCACAATCTCCAATAAATGACATCTGCTTGGATATTTACTACTGGTTCTCAATCATAATATCAAGTTGTTTTAAATTCTAAACCTGGGTCTTTTTGTTGTTTTGTTTTTTGTTTTTTTTTTTTTTTTTTTTGGTATCAAGAATTGATCCCAGCAGAGGTTAACCACTGAGCCACATCCCCAGCCCCTGTTTTACTTTTTATTTTGTTACAGGGTCTCATTAAGTTGCTGAGCTGGCCTCAAACTTGAAATCCTCCTGCCTCAGCCTCCCCAGTTGTTGGGGTTACAAGCATGCACCACTGCATCTGGCTAAACCTGGTTTTTACTTTAAAGGCCAATGTTGTGTTTTGCCAGTAAAAGTCATTTCTCACTAGCCAATTCATAAAGAGCTAATTTATAAACCAAAATACAGTCCATTAATTCATAAGAGGATCTATCACCTGATAGAATAACTGCAGTCAGTCATTTGCTTAAGGCCTTTTCTTCCTGATTATATGAATTAGTCAGCAGAATAAATTATAGACCAGAGGTTATTTGTGAGTAACCAAAATACCAAGCAATAATCAGAAAAATTTATATGGTATCAAAGAATTTTTCAGTGAACACTATTTTTCACTTATTCATTGAACAGATCTTTATAAAGCCTATTGTGTTTCATCCACATAGGCTATACAGTAGTAAACGAACACCCGCAGTCTCTACTCATGGAGTTTATAATTTAGCTAATCTAGATGGCTATTGTGGGCCTGTTACACAAATAATTATCATCACTGGGGTCTGCAGAGAAGGAAGCCTTGGGTGATTTGGAAGTGTGTAGAAGTATTTAACTTGGATTCTGGAACAGCTCATGCAAAATTCTGAGACACTAAACAAGTTTGAAGAACTGAAAAAAAAACAACCTACTCTAGACCCCAAGACCTGGGGTAGGATGTTCCCTCATGATTTCACAGAAGGAAGAAGGCCCAATCACACCAGAGTTGATAGACCATGGTAAGAATTTGAGACTTAATCTTTAGAGTAATATAGTTTTAAATTGCATTTCTCTTAAAATAAGCAAAGTCAAACATCTTTTATGTGTTTAAGGATCATTTTTATAATTCTTGCAAATTATGTTTTAAATATCTTTTGCCCATTATTCTATTAGCTTTTAGGGTTTTCCCCCTATTAACAATAACAACCTTTTATCTATGATATAAATAATATAAATATTTTTTCCAGTTTACATTTGTCTTTCAACTTTGCTTGTTATATTTTTGGTCATGCAAAAGTTTTTGGTTTTGAGTTTGTTTTATTTTGTTTATTGGGGATTGAACCCAGGGGTGCTTAAGCACTGAGCCACAACCCAGCACTTTATATTTTTCATTTTGAGGCAGGGTCTCACTAGTTTTCATACAGCCTCACTAAATTGCTGAGACTGGCTTCAAACCCACAATCCTCCTGCCCTAGCCTCCTGAGCCACTGGGATTACAGGCATGTGTCACCACATCCAGCAATTTTTGCTTTTTTTAATGTTGTCAAATGTATTGGTCTTATTATATTTAGAATTTCAAGACAGAATTCAAAAGCCTTCCCCTATATCAAGTTACAGAAAAATTCACACAGATTTTTTTTCTACTATGTATGTAGTCTATTTATCTTTGTGTATTGTGTGAAATATGAGCCAAGTTTTGTCTTTTTCTAAATGGTCAACTAGTAGTGTGAGGTAGACTGTAACTCAAGGTAGCATCTTTATTATGTACTAGATTTCTGTATGTATTTGCTTTTGTACCTTTGTATTTGACAATGTACTCCACTGTCTTCTGTAAGGGTTTATTTATTAAGGCTTTACAATATATCCTTACATGTGATAGGCCTAGTTTCCAGTGGTTTCCAGCTTTCTTGCTTGTTTACATGTGACTCCCATCACCACCACCCTGCAGTGCTGGGCTATGCATGCTGAGCAGGTACTCTTGTACCTGAACTCTTTTTGCATGTTTATTTTCCCAGATGAACTTTAATATCACCTTATCCAACTCTAAGAAAAAACTTGTTTATATATTTATGGAATCATATTAATCTATAAGTTAAGAACAGTCCTGTATATGATGTCATATCAAAGAACAAGATTTCATTTCTTTAACTATTTTGAATCACTCAGGAATGTTCTATCATTTTCTTCATGTAGGTTTTACAGATTTCTTTTTTAAGTAGATTTTTTTTCCCCTCTCCTATTTAGTTTTTCTCCTCCACTATATCTTCTAACTGGTTATCATTAATGTATATGAAAGTTACTTACTGAATTTCTTATTCTTTGAGTTACTTCTACCATTTTTTTTTTAACTGGGAATTGAACCCCGGCACAGTGGCGCGCACCTGTAATCCCAGTGGCTCCGGAGTATGAGGCAAGAGGATCGTGAGTTCAAAGCCAACTTCAGCAACTTAATGAGGCACTGAGCCACTCAGTGAGACCCTGTCTCTTAATAAAATACAAAATAGGGCTGGGGATGTGGCTCAGTGGTCTAGTGCCCCTGAGTTCAATCTCCAGAACCAAAAGAGAAACTGGGAATTGAACCCAAGCACACTTTACCACTGAGCTATATCCCTAGCCCTTTTTGTTTTGTTTTGTTTTGTTTTGTTTTGGGAGACAGTCTTGCTGAATTGCCCAGATTGGCCTGATCTTGTGATCTTCCTGCTTTAATCTCCTGAGTAGCATCATCAGCATATACCCTGTTCTTGATTCTTTAGAGTGTTCTTGGCATCCTGTCTTATTGTGTGCATATTAATAGTTTATATTTCTTATTTTTCAGTCATAAGTTGATTTTTTTAAAGTTCTGCTTTAACCATAACTTTTTCTTAGATCAGAACACTATTAACCTTAAGGAAATTCTGCGGTCTCTTCTAGTTCTGAGCTTGCCTTTCAAGGGAATTTGATACATACCATAATGAAATTGCAGTGTATTAGTCCACATAGGTGTAAAACAAGGATCACCGTTTGGGGGTTAACACTTATGACACATTTAAATTACTTCTGAACTTTATCAGATTTATCCTTAATTTCCTTCTGTTTTATTAGACCTAGTCTAATGCATACAGTGTCATTCTTATTCAGAAACAAATTTTAAAATTGTCTTTAAACTCAGCAGCACAAAATTCACCATATACTCCATTAGAAAAAGTCTAGGTGACTTTGCTTATTCACTCTGCTTGTTTTTAGCTTTGTTCATTTCTCAAATAGTATCTGCGTTCATCTGAAGAAACGGAAAGCAAACTATGATTACCATAATAGTGTGGGTCTTAAAATTCAATCTCCTCTAAACTCTTAGTTAAGAAAAATTTTTAATCATGTTTTCTTAACCTGTCATTTGGTTCAAGGATAGATTTCAGTGCTAGATTTGCCCTGATGATATATTACTAATATCTATTTCTTGTTGCTGAAAAAGAATTGGCATTTTAGCAGACTTTGTCTATCACCAGTATTATTTTTTTTACTTTCTGCTCTTCTTTTGTGCCAAATATATTTTTACACAAATTTTCATGCCTTCCTGCTATGTCATGTTATTGTTAAATAATTATTAGTATCATAGTGGTTTATTCATAAACTTTAAACCTGGTGATATTTCAGTAACATTTGGTTTTTAATCAATATGTTGGGAAAAGGAAAAAAATCTTAACTCTTTGACAAGATCTTAAAAGAATGTTAAGACACTTTACAAAGATACATGATACCATACTTGTACTTAAGAGAGGACATCAGAAAATAAAAAAGGGGAAAGGAAGATTCAGCCATGGCTAAAGTTGTGCTTGATATGAAGCCAACACACTAGGAACTAGACTCCAAACGGTTCTCTATGTTGTAGCCCTCCACCCACTCCCAACACAGGGAAGCCAGATAAAACAGTGCTGTCCATTAAATTTAAATTCCAGACAAACAACAAATAATTTTTAGTATAAGTATGTGCTATATTTTTATTTGCTAAATCTGGCAACCCTACTACAAAGAATAAAATGCAACCATTCTACTTATTGTTGCCTGACTAAGCAGCCTTAGCTAATATTTATTTCCTGAACCCTGGAAAGTATTTCACAGAGATCATTTGAAAACTTGAGCTATTAAAAGGTATAACTGACCTAATGGCCCTTAACTGTTTCTTTTTGAGATTTGCGTTTTTTCTAATGTGTTTGAGGAAAACGACCAAATATTCAAATTATTGTTATAGCCTTATATATCCTGCTAAATAGTCGGTTGACTTTGATGAGGATGAAAATAACCCAATCTCAAGAGAAACCTTGGTCTGCCTCAGGCAGCACAGGGGGAACCAGCTCCCTGCCAATCCTGCTGGACCAGCAGACATTCCAGGTAGCCCCGTCTGGAGGGATGGAGCAGTGGCCGCTACCTTTTCTGCTGCATCCTGCCCTTAGTCACACCCTGAGGAGTACACTCAGGAGGGCCTGGAATCTGTGGCTGCCTGCGTCTCCATCTTACAGTTCCCTAGACTTGAGTAAAGATAAATCCTGGCAGTTTGTAATTCTCATTAAAATATGTATCAGAGTAGTGTGGTCCTCAGAGGTTGGTCTCCTGCTCTCCTCATATTCATGTTGCAGAATTGTAGGCAGCCTCATTCTTTTTTTAAAACTGACCCTTTTGTATTTCTACCCTAAATACTGCTCTTTATCAACTAATCTTCCTCTGAAAGCTTTTCCTGACTCTTTATGTACCTCTGGACATTTGTGGAATTTTAATTGGATATAGTTAATTTGGCTTATTTTGATCTTTAAGGGAAAATGTCATTTTTCTTAAATTGCTTAATTCACAAGTGATTATTTTTGTAAAATTTTGATTGTGATCTCTATACTTTATTTTTAATCCTTACTTCAGATATTGTTTTAAACTTATATTCCATTGTGGAATAGTATTGCCATATAACCCTGAAGAAAAATTAAATCAAATGTGCTCATAAGTTTTCTTTCTTTTCTTTCCATCCCCCTTTCATTCTTACCTAACTTTGAACAGGTAATGGAGAGTGAAGAGTTCATGTTACTTCCAGCCAATCAACTCATTGATATCATATCTAGTGATGAGCTGAATGTTCGCAGTGAAGAGCAAGTATTCAATGCAGTGATGGCGTGGGTCAAGTACAGTATTCAAGAAAGACGCCCTCAGTTGCCCCAGGTAATACTAGAAACACTTCTCTAAACTGCTTTGTACCAGAAGAAACAGTATGCACTTGTCTTGCAAAAATGAAACCGTTGTATTAGACTCCAAGACAGTTTACCTGTTTCCAAGGAAGTGTTTAGAAGCATTTGAGTGCTTATCATAGTGAACTTTTTACTTCTTTGCTTCCCTTCTATTTTGGACTCTACTTTTGAGCTATAACACAATTCAAAAATCTAAATTATATAAAATGAACAAAAAGCAAGGATGCTTTTCCGATAGCTTAGAAATCCTACCTTACCTTGAATAATAAATGGGTAAATTGGGGCAGGAATGATCACTTGTTATGACTATACAGTAGACCCCTTTTATCTGCAGGGGATACACTTCAAGATCAGCTAGATGCCTGAAACCTTCAAACCCTATGTATACTAATTTTTTTCCTATACATTGCATACCTGTGGTGAAGTTAAATTTATAAATTAGGCAATGTAGAAGATTAACAACAATAGTAACAATTACAGCAATATACTGTGATAATAGTTATTTAAAACTTATATTGAATTGTTTATTTCTGGAACTTTCCATTTAAAATTTTCTGCCAAGGTTGACTACCAGTAACTGAAACCACTGAAAGTGAAATTGCAGATAACAAGGGACTATTATATTCTTTAGTAATTAACAGAATATTTTTTCAGATTGTGAGTGAATTTGAGTACAGTTACAGAAGAGCTTATAACATTGTTAAAACCTAAAATAACATTCTAAAGTGATGTTAGTGTATTTCAGTCATTTCACATTACTGACTTGTTAGTTAGAATAAGTCATTTAGTTTTAGTGTTTGTGCCTGTCATCCTTCTTCCTTGTTTATCATGTTCAACTAGCTACCAAAATACTTGGAAGCAGAGTAGGGGAGCATGGGTCTTGTATTTCCTTGACAATCTTATGGGTAGACTTCATGCCTTTAGTATTAATAGTATTTCTTATCTCATAGGTGCTACAGCATGTCCGTTTGCCCTTGCTTAGTCCCAAGTTCCTGGTGGGCACAGTAGGCTCTGACCCTCTCATTAAAAGTGATGAAGAATGCAGGTATGAGTGGCCCTAGAGGAGAAAAATAAACATTAATGTTTTCTTTTAATCTCCTATTGCTTCTAAAATGTTATATTTCTTAGTGCTGAAACCGGGGCGGTATTTAACAGGTTTTTCTTCTGGGCTAGGGTCAAGAGGAAGAGAATGAAGAAGAGAGGACTGAGCCTCCAGTATTCCATTCCGTTAGTTTTTTATGTGTGGTGCTTATTGGTGTAGAAGTGGCAATAAAGAGGTAGATTTCTAAGATTTTAATGCTAGCTTGACTTTGAAGAGGCAATCTCTGCTTTTTTCTCTTGAGATAAAGTGGACAATTCTGTTGACTCTGTGTTAGTGAGCACTCTTTCATTCCATCACATACGTCTTGTTGGGAAATAGGACCAGACTTGCTTTCTAAAACTGTGGACAGAGTTAAAGAGTTAAAGACCAACTCCTAAAGTAACTTTGGAAAGATTTCCACTGGAGCTAGTTTCCAAATGTTTTTTTGACTAAAACATAACGAAACAAAAAACTATTTTACTAGACTGTCTCTGTAACAGACACAAAATTTAACAAATTAATTTTCCAGTTTGAAATATCTTAAGATTTAGGTTCAAGTTTGAAACCATTAAAAATGAAATCATTTTTAATAATTTTTTTCCAATTATGAAGAATGTTCTAAATAGAAAGGTGAAAGAACAAGTCAGGACTCTTTAAAACTACACTCATCTCTGTGCCTCTCTTGGTGATTAAAGAAATTTGGGATTAACCCTAATTCTACAACAGAGGTAGGACATGCAAATTCACTGCATTTCTTCTATAATCCAAGGCCTGTTGTTTAACAGGAGATGCTACAGGGGATTTTAAGATATCTGTCTTTTAAATTTTAATTTTAATTAATTCCCCTAAATATTTGCAATAGCAAAAAAAGGAAACCATATGAATTATATGCACTGAAATCTGAAGAAACAAAACAAAACACTGATAACTCTCCTCCTTCGTTAAGCATAATCAGATTATTTTAATTCTGATGTAGAAATTTAATGATACTTGTGAAGTTACTTTTAAAAGAGCCTTCCTGATATCTTAACCTCACAATTTACTAATTTTGTGACCTTGAGCAAGTTACTTTAACCTCTCTGTGCTACAGTTTCTTCATCCAGGAAGTAGATTAATAATAGTGTGTATTCCATAGGGCTGCTATAAAGATTAAATGAGTTAATATATATGAAGCATGTAAAATAGGGAGCAGCATGTTACTACATTGTTGTTACTATTAATTTTGCATTGGCTTTCTAAGTATTAGCCCTGTAGTGCTCTTTCTATACTGACTTAAAAACTGGCAATTAGGAGATCAAAGTCTTTCAAGTATGGAGCTTGAAAAAACTTTTGGCTTTTTGGAGTGGGTTTTTTTTTTTTTTTTTTTTTTTTTTTTTTTGGTGTTTTGGTGCCAGGGATTGAACCCAGAAGGACTTTACCACTGAGCCATATCCCCAGCCTTTTTTATTTTTTCATTTTGAGACAGGGTCTGGCTAAGTTGCCTAGGTCCTTGCTAAGTTGCCAAGGCTGACTTTGAACCTAGATCCTCCTGCCTTAGCCTCCTAAGTCTCTGTGATTATAAGCGTGCACTGTTGCTCCTGGCCTTTTTGTTGTGTCAATTTTTGTTTTTAGAGTAGATAACTCAGAAGGAGCTTTAACAAAAGCTTATGTTGGAAAGTGCATTATTGAGTAATTCCTGGACTGGTCTGACAGGAATAAATTAACTCTTTGTAACATAAATAATAAGAGAAATCAAAATATAGAGTATTTTAGGCAACACTTTAGTTAAAGAAGAAGAGAGGAACAGAATTTGCAATAAGAAGGCACTGCATTACATGAAGGACTCAAGTGAAATAAGTACATACACTAACAGTTTGTTTTAGAGTACTGTATTCACAAGCATAATTATCAGGTTCTTAAAGCAACTTAATTAGAAGAAATTTTTATTCATCTCACTGTGCTTGTTAAGATTAAATTATTCATATGATACCAGATAATAAATTAGTATTAAGTAACTCTAGACTATTTCTTTTTAGCAATCCAATATTTGACCCAGTTCTGTTACCTTAATTAATGTAGCAAGTATCTAGTGCCCCGGCTAATGTGCTGCTTTTCCAGTATTCTGCAGAATCTAATAAAACTCATTAGAAAGTAGTAACTATGCAAGCTGGTAATTGAGTTGTAATTTTTAGTTTTTCATAAGTTATTGTTGGCTGTAAGCATGTTGAGCTTTAGGCTAAATCTTCACTGAGATATTAAGTCATGATGGAAATCCGATGAATCCACAATTCATAGTGTGACTGGCATCACTGCTTCTATGTTTGTGCCAATTTAATATTGGCTGGCATTCATGATTTGATTTGATTTATGCTTGCTCCCTTTTGCCAATGTATATATTCCTAAACCATATTGGGACTTGAATGGCAATGTATTTTTCTACATTAGAATAAAGGCAAAATCTTTTTTCTACAGAGACTTGGTGGATGAAGCTAAAAACTACCTCCTGTTGCCTCAAGAACGACCACTAATGCAAGGACCACGGACAAGACCACGGAAACCTATCCGATGTGGAGAAGTACTCTTTGCAGGTTGGAATTTTAATATTCCCATAACTAAGTCAATTATTTTCCAATGTGACTTGAATAATTGTTTAGACACTTGTGATATCGACTGTACCTATTAAGTCATCAGGTAGCTTAACTCTAAACCCATAATACAACAGTGGTAGTCTCCCAAAGAGTGATGTATTTTTACTGGGCATGGTGACACACACCTGTAATTCCAGCTACTTAGGAGATAGACAGGATGATGGCAAGTTCAAGGCCAGCCTGGGCAACTTAGCTAGACCATATCTCAAAAGAAAAAATAAAAAGGGCTGGGGCTATAGTTCAGGGGTAGAGAGCCCTGGGTTCAGTCCCCAGTACTGAAGAAAAGAAAGAGTGCTCTATTTTTATACTTCTAAAAATATCATGAAGGTATGTTTCGTTAAAATAAGTCACATGCAGGCTGGGGTTGTGGCTCAGAGGTAGAGCACTCGCCTAGCATGAAGCATTGGGTTCAAACCTCAGCACCACACAAATAAAATAAAGATATTGGGTCCACCTATAACTAAAAAATAAATATTAAAAATTTTTAAAAAAATGAGTCACATGCATTAATTTATGTACCAGTGTATGTATATCAACTCGTAATTTCATGGAGTTGCCAAACAACATCACCTTCACCTTATATGACACAGACTCTTTCTTGGCTCTGTTATCTTACATTGAGCTCAAGACAGCATGCTATATTATTTTACTCCTTCTATCTGCCCCTGTCTTTGAGATCTTCCAATTTCATGTGCTTCAGTTCTGCCCTGCAGTCAGCTCCCTTACCCACCTGAATAACACGGAATAACAGCTTTCTTACTATCTATTACAACTTCTTACATCTTGAGTATCCTTTATCGAAAGTCAAAAAATGCTCCAAAGTCATGTCTGGACTCAAACTATTTGTATTTTGGAGCACTTTCATATCTCAGATGTTCAGATTAAGGATGCTAAGCTGGTGATCTATGCAAATACTTCAAAATCTGAAACACTTCTGGTCCCAAACATTTCATATAAGGGATGGATACTCAACCTGCACTCCAGAATTTTTTCAAATCCTGCTTCATCAAGCTGGCTGTAACTTATTATAGCCTTTTTTATTTAAGCTTCCAGATTTCAGTAATTCCATGCTCTTAGATATGGCCATTCTCTGATTCTGCTCTTCCATTTTGATATATGAAGTGATCTCTTCTTTTCATCAGAGAATTTTATGCAGTCTTTAGGTTATAATACCCTTTCCTTCCTTCCTTCCTTCCCCCTCCCCCTTGGCATTGGAGATTGAACCCAGGGGCTCTATTCCACTGAGCTACATCCCCAGCTTTTTTTATTTTTTATTTTAAGACCGAGTTTTGCTGAGTTGCTGAGCCTGACCTTTAACTTTTGATCCTCTTGCCCAGGTTGCTGGGATTATAGTTGTGCACTACAGACTGGGTGACTAGTTTTCTATTTGTGACTCTCCCTAATAAAATCTCAGTTGCCTCTTTTGATTACATCATGATGATTTTATTTTTGTACTGTGGATTGAACTCAGAGGTGCTTAACCACTGAGTTACATCCCCAGCCCTTTTTGTATTTTATTTAGAGACAGGGTCTCACTGAGCTGCTTAGGGCCTCACTAAGTTGCTGAAGCTGGCTTTGAACTCGCAATCCTCCTGTGTCAGCCTCCTGAGGCACTGGGATTACAGGTGTGTGCCACCACGCCTGGCTACATCATGATGTTGATGAAGCTTCACCTTCTTCAGAAGCCTGTTAAATTGGATCTGTTTCATGGTCTCATTGTTGGTTATTGCTGATTTGATGTCTGGTTCCTCCACTGTATTATCATTAAGTACTGAGGTCAAGGACCATTTCTAATTCGTTCTCATAGTTTCCAGATTGCATTTTGGACTTGTCAGAGTAGGCACTCACTGAAGAATAACTGAACATGAGGAACTCTAGTAAGAAATTAGCCCTGATCCTTCAAAAGTATTGGAAAAAGAAAAACCAAAGCCACGTTCTAGCAGTAATTTATGAATTCACTTATAAATGAAAGATGGCCTGTTTTTGTAGGTTTGTGGGGTTTTTTGCAGTGCTGCAGTCAGATAACCTACTTTTAAATAACACATTTTTTTTCTCACTATATAAGTAAATGTGCAAGTAGTATAGAAATTTTGATTAGCACAGAAAATATAAAGCAGGAAAATAAAATCATCTGTCACCTTTCTTACACTAGTCAGGTTTCATTTGTAGAAAAGAGCCATTAGCTCTTTTCCTTTACCACCAGTATAGGTTTTCTGAACTCTATTTTTTTTTTTTTTTTTTTAATACTGGAGATTAAACCCAGGGATGTTTTATCACTGATTTTTTTTTTGAGACCAGATCTTGTCGTGTTGCTAAGGGTCTTCTTGCTAAGTTGCCCAGGCTGGCCTCAAACTTTGCAGTCCTCCTGCTGCAGCCTTCTGAGACACTGGAATTATAGGTGTACACCACCAAGCTTAGCCTGAACTCTTTTTTTTTTTTTTTTTTTTTTGGTACCAGGGATTGAACCCAGGAAGCCACATCCCCAGCCCTTTTTTTATATTTATATTTTATTTAGAGACAGGGTCTCACTAAGTTGCTGAGACTGGCTTGGAACTCGTGAACCTCCTGCCTCAGCCTCCCAAGCCACTGGGATTACAGGTGTGTGTCACGCCCAGCTCAACTCTGTTCTTGACCAACACTGTTCAACATAATTTTAGATCTGGACCCATATGTCTGTAATGTTCAGTTTGTTTTAGTTTTTATTTTTATTTTTTTAATCTTTGAAATGCCAAGTCACTAATTTTCACATATCCTTGGAAAGTGGAATCCATCTTTCTTCATCACTCTGTGGAAATAAACACTGGAAGCCTAAGAGCAAATGTGTAATCTCAGTAGTTTTTGACTCAGGAGCCTTTTACATCCTATTGATGTCTTTGTTTCTGGCTTTTCCTCTTATTTTCTCCTAGTCTTATTGACATCTGTCAATTTTCAGTTGCCTTCTTTAACACTTTTTGACCAAATCTTTGTGAAGTGCTTCTTGTTAGTCAACATCTCATATGTATAAAACTGTATATCCTCCTTCCCCAGTGTTTTTTCTTCAGTATGCTGCTTAACACAAATTGAGAGTTCCAAGAGAGTGACTTGGATTTTGCTAGCTACAGTGTATAAGTCTCCTTGGGCTACCATAACAAAGTGTCATAGCCTAGGTGGCTTAAATAATAGAAATTTATTTTCTCACAGTTTTGAAACTGGAAGTCTAAAATCAAAGTGTGGGCAGGGTTGGCTTCTGCTGAGGAATCTCTCTTCAGCTTGCAGAGGGTGTCTTCTGTCTCCTTTTCACATGGCCTTTTCTCTGTGTGCAGAGGTAAAAAGAGAACTCTGATGTCCCTTCCTCCTACGTGTACACCAGTCCTAGCAGATAAAGGACTCACTCACATGACCTCATTTAACCTCAGTAACTTCCTGAAAGGCCCTGTGTCCAAATACAGTGGTCATGGGGCTTTGGCATCAACTTGTGAATTTTGAAGGACAGTCCGTAACACCAGTTATGACATCAGTTGCTGCCTTGGAAATCACAATGCACAGATGAATTACCACAAGGCAGTGGAATTTAACAAACATTTTCTTGCTTTCCTAAGTCACATGAAAGATTTAAATTTGGTTTCCTAAAGGCCTGTTTTTCCCTTTGGTATTGAACATCACCATTTATGAAATATTTATTTGGTTTGGAGCAGTATAAAGCATTGAACAGCTGTTAGGCTATTTGATAGGTCTCAAGTATTGTAAACCCTCACATTTCCAGTCTGACTTTAGTTTAGAGTTAAGAATGCTTTCCCTGATACTGAAATTCCTGGTATATATTTAGTTACAGAATTCAAACTTAACAAATTGCTATTCAAAAAACTTGCTGTGATTTAGTATTAGTTGTATATTCTGATTTAAATGAAAGCATAATAAAGTAAAATTTGTGTATCACATTGAAATTTGAACTTTAAAAAGTGAATTTTTAGATTTATCTTGAAGATGACTAGGAACATTATTGCCTTAGTAGTCTGACTCAGGAATTTACCCAAGACCCTAAGAAACAAGTCATTTTCAAAGGTTTAGAGGTTACAATACCATGACACTTTATTTTTTAAGAATCCAGCTCTTATTTTGGATTGAAATAGAGATGATTTAAAAGAAAAACATGTTAAGCTAGGCATAGTGATACGCACCGACAATCTCAGAACCTCAGGAGACTAAGGCAAGAGGATCATAACCAACCTCAGCAACTTAGTGAGGCCCTGAGCAACTTAATGAAACCCTGACTCAAAAAATAAAGAAGGGGGCTGGGGCTGTAGCTCAATGGCAGAGCACTTGCTTCACATGTATGAGGCACTGGGTTTGATCCTTAGCACCACATAAAAATAAGCAAATAAAATAAAGGCATTCTGTCCATCTACAGCTCCAAAACAAAATTAGTTGTTAAAAAAAAAAAAAAGGTACAGGATGTGATTCAGTGGTAGAGCATCCCCAGGTTCAATCCCTGAGTGAAAGAAGAAAAAAAAAAAAGCAAATTAAGCTTACCTACTATAACTCTACCTTTTTTTAAGGGTCCTTTAGAGGAGCTTCATGGAACTCAGTTTGAAACTGTTATTCTGAACACTACCTACTCTATTAATATGTTCAGTCTGCCATAACAAAATATTGGGTAATTTAAACAAAAAGAAATTTATTTTCTTACAGTTGTAAAGTGGAAATCCACGACCAAGGTCCAAGCCAACTGTCCTATGGCTGTAATCTACATTTTAATCTGCTTTTAGACACATTTGTTAGTCCATGCTTTAGGTCCCAGGAGGCTAGCAGGGATATATTCTGCCTTTAGGACAGGTACTCTCTTAACCTTCTTTCCTTCCCAGTTGGTGGTTGGTGCAGTGGAGATGCCATTTCCAGTGTTGAACGATATGATCCTCAGACCAATGAATGGCGAATGGTAGCTTCAATGAGCAAAAGGCGATGTGGAGTTGGGGTCAGTGTTCTTGATGACCTATTATATGCAGTAGGAGGCCACGATGGATCCTCTTACCTAAATAGTGTTGAAAGGTGAGTGAGGCTAATTTGAAATATTTTCATTTTAGATATCAATCCAGATGTGACTTTACTGTTTCACTGTGGCACCAGTTAGCAACCTAGACCACTTAGCATGGCATACAAGTCCTTTATGAACTCACTTCCCCCTGCTTGTCCAGCTTCTCATTGTCATCGCTGTTCTCTGCACATGCTACTGCAGACCCAGCAAGTTCCCTGAAGTCCTTTGGGTGTGCTGTGTTTTTCATACCTTTTCCCTACAAGTAGGCATGCATGCTCTTCTTTCTTCCCTAGAAAATCTCTGTCCCTTAAGGACTTAGAAATCCTTCAAAAACTCAACTGTTTCTTTCTACATAAAATTTTCTCTAACTATACAGAAGAGTTATTCATTCCTCTGCTCCTCCATGAGTGTTTTAAACATGCGTGTACATATCACATCATGCTGTAATTGTGTGTTGAAACGTCTGTTCCCGTTTCCACGTGTCACAATGCCTAGCACACGGAAAGCTGTGTTTGAGTAGCTTCTTGTTCTCACACACCTTTTTTCATTCTACCATGTTGATTTATTGTGGTTTTTTATATTTACATAATACATCTATGAAACCCTGTAGCATAAAAAAGCTGGGGCGGAATGGGACAGAGGACTCCGTTGAATGGGGCAGGGTTGCAGGGAAGAACTCTTAAAAATAAATTGATGAATAAAAGAAATCAGAGTAGAAAAAATTGAATATTTATAACTTAACAGTTAAGCCTGTGCAGGTCAAAATATATAGAATGTAATACAAAGGCAAAGGTAAATGAATGTTAGCTTATATTAATTCATACAACTTGTTACCTGCATTTGAAAATAAGACAGATGAAAAATGAACCCTGTGTTTAAATCAAGAAGGTATACAACAATGAGCAACAAAACAGAAAGAAAAATAATAATGAGGAGAAAATATTAACAAAATTGAAAAAATTAAAATTGAGAGAATTAGGGCTGCGGTTGTGGCTCAGTGGTTTAGCACTTGCCTCACACATGTGAGGCACTGGGTTTGATCCTCAGCACCACATAGTCTACAACTAAAAATAACTTTTAAAAATTGAAATTACTATTGGCTGGGCATGGTGGCACACGCCTGTAATCCCAGCAGTTTAGGAGGCTGAGACAAGAGGATCGCGGGTTTAAAGCCAGCCTCGGCAAAGGCTAGGCACTAAGTAACTCAGTGAGACCCTGTCTCTAAATAAAATACAAAATAGGGCTGGGGATGTGGCTCAGTGGTTGAGTGCCCCTGAGTTCAAACCAAAAAAATAAAATTAAAATTAAATTGAGATAACTGTAAAAAAGAGCAATTTGATAGTTTGGGGTTTAGTTTATTTTGTTTTTGTGTTACTAGGGATGAAAGCAAGGGCCTTCAAGTTCTCTACAACTGAACTACACCTCCAGCCTAATATTTATTGTTTTTCATAGCAAAAATGTCAAACAGCCTAAGATTCAGTAAGAATTCCTACTGATGTTAGTAGGAATATGATTAAAAAATGGATGGCACATACTGTATAGTTCAGGGGCTGAGATTGTGGCTCAGTGGCAGAGCGCTTGCCTGGCACTTATGAGGTGCTGGGTTCAATCCTCAGCACCACATAAAAATAAATAAATAAAATAAAGGTATTTATAAAAAAAAAAATAGTTCAAAGGAAAAATTCTAGAGTTATATTAGCATAATAGATGTCAAAAATTATTGAGAGAAAAAGATAGTGCTTACTATGTGGTATTATTTTATGTAAAAAAATGCTTGTGCATAAAGAAATACATATGTAGGTACATATTTGCCTTTTTAAGAGCATTTTACTGGAAAGTCTTGAAGATATGTGCCAGTTCAAACTGGATAGAGAACAGATTTCAGGTGGAACTCCGGGGATTATAGCTTTATTAATAACATTCTGATTTTTCAAAAAAGAAAATATACTCATATGTAACTTGTTTAAGTAAAAATAAATTTCAGAAAATAAAAATATAAATTAGATTTTCAAATGCTTCAATTATTAATCCACCCATATTTTGGGGAAAGAATATATAAATCCTTTGATTTGAAATATGTAAACATAGCCAAGCTTCCGTTATGCAGTATAAGCTCTGCTCTTGATATGTTCTTTACAGATATGACCCCAAAACAAACCAATGGAGCAGTGATGTGGCCCCTACAAGCACCTGCAGGACCAGCGTGGGGGTGGCAGTCCTCGGAGGCTTCCTATATGCTGTGGGGGGCCAGGATGGTGTGTCTTGCCTCAACATTGTTGAGAGGTAATTTTTTTTAAAGTCACTTTCAATTAAAAAAAAGAAAAAAACAATTACAGCTGAATTTAGGACACTGATAGATCCACTATTTAGTAGATTTCCCATACGCTTTCAGGAAAATGTTTAAGTCTGGAAAGATGAAAGACATAAAAAAGATTTTTAAATTTTATGTTTAATCAACAAATTATATAAGGTCATGTTGAACAACATGATGTTTTAAAATATGTATACCATGTAGAAGACCTAAGTCAAGCTGACTGACAGCGTATTACCCCAAATACTTACCATGTTTCATGGTGAATGTACTTAAAATTTCACAGCAGTTTTGAAGTATACAGTATATTATTATGAACTGTAGTCACCATTATTGAACATTAAGTCTCTTGAACTTATTCCTGAAATTTTGCATCCTTTGACTGCATCTTCCCAATGCTCCCAACCCCCCACCCAGCCCAGCAGAGAATAGAGCACATTCTACTTTCTGCTTCTGAGTTAGACTTTCTTTTAGATTTCACATACAAGTAAACTTGTATAGAATTTATTTTTCTTTGCCTGGTTTATTTCACATAATATAATGTCCTCCAAGTTCAACCATGTTGTCACAAATGACAAGACTTTTCTTTATTAAGAATAAATGCTTGGGCTGGGGATGTGGCTCAAGCAGTAGTGCGCTCGCCTGGCATGCGTGCAGCCCGGGTTCAATCCTCAGCACCAAATACAAACAAAGATGTTGTGTCTGCCGAAAACTAAAAAATAAATATTAAAAAAAAATTTAAAAAAGAATAAATGCTGGGTGCTGGGGATGTGGCTCAAGTGGTAGCGCGCTCGCCTAGCATGCTTGAGGCACTGGGTTCGATTCTCAGCACCACATAAAAATAAAATAAAGATATTGTGTCCGCCTAAAACTAAAAAATAAATATTAAAAAAGAAAAAGAATAAATCCTGGGGCTGGGGTTGTGGCTCAGAGGAAGAGCACTTGCCTAGCATGTATAAGGCACTGGTTCAATCCTCAGCACCACATAAAAATAAAATCAAGGTATGTGTCCACCTACAACTAAAAAATAAATATTAAAAAAAAGGATAAATGCTATTGCATGTGTGGTAATATGATTTTTTATACTATTGTAATTTAAATATCCAGTATATCTTAGTGTTATTTCAGACCTTATGGAAACAGCTTCACTCAGTAAGAACATGTACACATCCTGGTCTCTGTCACCATAGGTATGACCCAAAGGAGAACAAGTGGACTCGGGTAGCGTCAATGAGTACCAGAAGACTCGGCGTGGCCGTGGCCGTGTTAGGAGGGTTCTTGTATGCCGTAGGTGGCTCTGATGGGACATCTCCACTCAACACAGGTTAGTCCCTCCCAGAGGCCTTCTGGTTCCCCCCAAACAGCACATATCCCTGAGGAGACTCCCCCTACAAAAACTATTGAAGGTCCAAGTTATGCTGTAGTTTACTAGGAAAATGTTTTCTCTTCCTTCTAGGAGGATGCAGCTCTTAGCTCCTTCTGCATCCATACTCTTGTATACATTCCTGAAGTGTTTCTTTCTCCCTCGGCTTTGCAAACTGATGAAAATTTATAATGAATTAAAACTCCTTTCTGAAAAATTATTTTCACCTCCCCCCACCACAGTCTCCACCTCTCAAAAAAAAAAAGAGAGAGAAAGAGAAAAGAATAATATTACAGTCTGAGAATAAATAAATAAAATTTTAGAACCAGAAACTTTGTGTGTCGTCCTTTCTATTTAGAAGCAGTGGGCGTCTTTGCCTAAGGATATTGCCAGTGGCACTCTCTTCAGACCCCGATCACAATCACGTAGCTTGTCCTCTGTTGGGTGGCTTAAACTATAGGAGGCTATAAGCAAGGGAGGCTGTCTATGCCAAAATAATGAGTAGTGAATGGCATTTATGGCTCCTGTAGTCCGGTCCCCTCTGTAAAGGTCAGGAGAGCAAGGCTGAGGCTACCATTGCTAATTAATTATAGCCAAAACGAGAGCTGGAGTATCGTGGAGTATCGTGACTCCAGCACGTGCCCTTTCCACTGTAACACACCTGAGGACGCTAGTCTGACGAGAACAGATGTGGTTTTGTCCAAAGTCCACAAATCCTACTCAGAAGCAAGTATCAAATTGCTTCTTGGAAATAAGTGTTATCACTGTTTCAGGAAAACTTGCATGAGAGGAAGCGGTTGAATGGTCACATCTTGGTCTTTCTTTTCCCTGCAGTGGAGCGCTACAATCCTCAGGAAAACAGATGGCACACCATAGCCCCTATGGGGACCCGGCGGAAACACCTGGGCTGTGCAGTGTATCAGGACATGATTTATGCCGTGGGAGGGAGAGATGACACCACAGAGCTCAGCAGTGCTGAGAGATACAACCCCAGAACTAACCAGTGGTCTCCAGTGGTGGCCATGACATCCCGCCGCAGTGGAGTAAGTGCCCAGCTGCCAGGAGATTGGAGCTGTGGAAACCAGGCACCAGGGGAGCACTGTGATAAGGGCGCGCTGGTCTGTGAATCCACTGTGCTGCCACAGGGGGGTGGTGACCTGCTGGTGCCTGCAGATGTTAAGTCTTCAGCTGCATCACCCGATGCTGTGGTGCTTTAAGACAAAATGATGCCTGCTGATTTTATACTAGAAAAAATTCTTTTGATTGCTTTCAACTCTAATAATTATCTTATATCCGTTCATTTCTTTTATTAGATAATTAGTTTCTTCTGATTTACTTTGAATCAGGTCATTCTCTGGAAGGCATTTGCCTTTATTACTACTACCTCCTCTAATTTAAGATCCGTTAGAGCTCAGTATTCTTACATAACATTTCTAGCCAGTAGTCCAAAAATTTACATACATTAGTATGCATATATTTAGGCAAAAATGTATCTGCCCCACCCCCCACTAGTCTCCATAGCTGGTTTGAATCAGTCCCATCCAGAGGAGAGGCCAGATCTGGCTGGCCCATGTCATGCTGTAAACCATTAATGACCTCTGGCTACATGCAGCTTCCAGAGTGGAGTACCCAATTCACCCACCCTGGAGCCAGGTGCAGTGGTGCACGCTTGCAATCCCAGCAACTTGGGAGGCTGAGGCAGAAGATGACAAGCTTAAGGCCAGCCTGGGCAACTTAGTAAGACCCTGTCTCAAAATAAAATAGCCCAGTGGTAGAGTAGAGTGCCCCTTGGTTTAGTTCCCAGCACCAAAAAAAAAAAATAGAATTCATCCATCCTGGAACATTTGGCTTACTGAAATGTAACCCACATGTAATGACCATGTCAGGAGTCCATCACTATAGGACACAGCCATAAGAGAAAGGACTGGAGACTCCACAATCTGAGGATGAAATGAATAAATTCAAGTTTGCAGAGATCAAGGACCACAGTGGGAGGTGTCAACAAGTCAAAGCATTCACATGTGGCTTTTCATTACTGGTAACAGCTTCTTAGTCACATTCCTGTTATTTTCACTGCTATATCCTGTTGACCATATTTTCCCTCATTTAGCAAGCCTTTATTAAGTGCTCACTGTGCTGAGGAAGTGGGCTTCTCTTCAAGGAACTCCTAATTTAGGGAAGGAAATTGAAAGGTTTGCTGCCGACTGTAATAAGCCAATGCAACAGCACAGTGGCGTGCTGTTGGAGAGCATGGCAGGAGATGCCTCGGGTTGTGTGGAAATGCATCCGAGTGGGCGGGTAGTGAAGCGCCCAGGGACAGTCCACATAGGCTGGGTCATGAAGAAAGAGTAAGGTTTTCCAGGAGGGACAGAAACACCAGTCAAGAAATGACATGTGCAAAACCACGGAGGTATAGAAATGTACTTAAAGAGACCATCAGTTAATCCAGTATTTGTGCAGCATGAGTCATGAAGAGGAAGAAGGGGACAGTATAGGAGGCTAGACATACAGTGGCCTACAATGGGTTCTTGAAAGGCCTGAGTCACATAGTAAGGACTTCAAACTTATTTTTAGCGGGGAGGGATGCTTAGAAAGTTTTTGTTTTAGGAGGCAGAGGTAGGAGGATTCCAAATTAGAGTCTAGCCTCAGCAACATATCAAGACCCTGTCTCAAAACTAAATTTTAAAAAGACCTGGAACGCAGTGGTCGGGTGCCCCCATTTCAGTCCGCAGCACTGTGAAAGGGAATCTTAGTAGCAGTGTAGAAAGTGCATTAGAGCTGGTGGGTACCAGAGGAAGTTAGCAGTTCAGGCCTTAGTGCTTTCTTCTAATGAACGTTTCTTCTAAAATTTAAGAAATATGTTTTGGATTCTATAAATATTGTAATTGAATATATAATTTTATGGTTCCCATATTTCACAGATATTCATTGTTACTCTTTTCCTCTGTGTTCAAGTGAACCAGGATGTAAAACCATAAAGAACTAAAGAGATCAATGTAGAAGCAGGGCTGACGTCTCCCAGTAATTGTCTAGCTCTTCAGCAGCCACTATGCTCTCGTTCCGTAGGTGGGCCTGGCCGTGGTCAATGGACAACTTATGGCCGTGGGAGGTTTTGATGGCACAACCTACCTGAAGACCATCGAAGTGTTTGACCCCGATGCCAATACCTGGAGGTAAACCTAGGCTGTGTGCAGTTCTGCTCACTCTGACTCTGACTTGAAATCCTTGAAACTGGGATGGTCAGGGCTTTGAAATACCCGCCGTTGTACTCTAAAGAGGGCTGAAGCCCAGCATGGTGGCTCACACCTGTGATCCCAGTGGCTCCAGCGGGAGGCTGAGGCAGGAGGATCATGAGTTCAAAGCCAACCTCAGCAAAAAGCAAGGCGCTAAGCAACTCAGTGAGACACTGTCTCTAAATAAAATACAAAAGAGAGGATGGGGCTCAGTGGTCGAGTATACCTAAATTCAATTGCCAGTACCCCCCCCCCCAAAAAAAACGAATCTGATAGAGGCCCTAAAATGCCAAATTGTCTTAGATATTATAAGAACTCAAATTTGTAAGAGTTAGTTCTCAAACTTAATAAAAAATATTTTTTAACTAAAATTCTAATTCTTCCAAGAGCTGGGTGTGGTAGTATATCCCTGTGATCCCAATTAAGCAAGACCCTGTCTCAAAATTTAAAAAGGACCGGTGAAGTAGTTCAGTGTTAGAGCACCCCTGGGTTCAATCCCCAGCACCACACAAAAAATAAATAAATAAATAAAATAGAAATAAATTAGTCTTCCAAGAAAACAAATTCACCTTCCAAGCAATTAAGGGTTCTCTTCTCCACAAATTGAGCTTCCTTGCCTCAGCAAATTTTAAAGTTCCCAGCTCAGTGACTGAGGCAGAACATCAAACAGGGTGACGAGTGTGAATGTGAGGTCTCAGCACACTCCGGGAGGTTCTCAGGTCCATCCTGAGAGACAAGCTGAACTCATCTCAGAGGCCATTCCCACTGGGTCCCAGCGAATCACTTCATAATGTGGAGCCTGCAACTAACCACCAAGTTTTTTCCTCTCCCCGTTGGATCAACTAATACGTTTACCGAGTTGTTCCCAGTCTTCACCTCGGGAATATCTTACAGATGTTTAAATAATTTGCTTTATCTGCATGGCTCTCGCAGCTCTGTGTGCCTAAAGTACTAAAGCCAGCCTGCGACACTGGAGTATTTTGTGCTCCAAAACCTCATATTTTCACCACCCTGTTCATTGAAGATTTACTGAGTATTCCAGGCCCTGGGGATCCAAAGGTGAACAAAAAGAAGTTCATTGCCCTCCTGGAGCCAGCCTGTGCTCAGGCCAGCTGGGCTCACAGGAGGTGGAAGTGCAGGTGAGCAGGAGAGTGGGGCATTCGGAAGCTAGGGAGGAGTCTGCTGCCAAGGGCCATCGAGGGCCTCGCTGACAAGGAAACATTCTGGCAAAACCTACCACAAGTTAAAGGCTGCAGGTTTTCATGAATGGAAGCCTCCTTCTCCTGGGATTCTTCCATATAGAGTGTTGTATTTTTTGTAAGAATTTGTGAGTAAGAATAATTTGGGAAAATAGCCAAATTTACTTTTGCTACTTAATCAGGTGTAATCCAGTTTATATAAGGACTTGCTGCTCAGTAACCACCACTGGAGTTGTAACATGATGATATCATATTCATGAAATTGTGGAGGGTCATCTGTAGAGAGATTAATGTCTAAATTTTTGCAGTTATAAATGCCCATCTTAAAACCAGTTTCACCTCCCTGCTAACTGAGGATCTGGCGTTGTCCGTGAAAGTCTGTAGTGTTGAAGATGATCTTGTTCACCTCCTGGCTGCCAACACTCTTTGCTTGACTCTAGTTGTGTTCTCTTCAGGATTTGAGAAGAGTCAAAAGAGTGCATGGAAGACAAAGAGATAAAAGGAAACCACTGAGGAAGGCTAGGCAAAGGGAATGGGATAGGAAAGTCAATGTAACAGGGCAAAGTTAGACACAAAGCTACAGGGCAGACAGAAGATTCTCTGTCATTGTTGGGTTTGTATTTTTAACTTTTTATGTACAATTTTTAGAAGCCATTCTAGTTGTAGACTTGTAAGGTTCTGATGCACAAAGTAAATATGGTGCTCTTGACTCTTTAAAGAGCCTGTGAATGAGAGCTTTTCAGTCAGTGTCTGATATAATTCTGCTCCTTGCCAGTGCTCAACTCTGGCTTCAAATCTTTGGAAGAGTTGTATGAAGCTGGAAATAATAGTTGTGGTGTAAAACATAGACATGTGTTTGACTTGTGGTTATAGTAGAAACAGTGCTTTTCCCAGCTAGAAAATCTGATTTTGTTTCTATCTTTGCAGGTTATATGGCGGGATGAATTACCGTCGGCTAGGAGGGGGTGTAGGAGTTATTAAAATGACACATTGTGAATCCCATATATGGTGAATATGTAGAAGACTGTCTTGAACCTGCTTCTCTGTATTCTGGAGAGCTCTGACTTTGAAGCTTTGTACAGCTTGAGAAAACATTAGAACAAATTTTATTCTTTGCCGGTGCCTCAACATATGGGAATGCAACTCTGATGACAGTGCTTCACCTGCAAGATGCCACCTTTGCACAATAATTTCCAACTCTGTGCAGAAGAATATTTATTTTTGGTTTTAACTTATCATGGTGTTTTGGTTTGGGGGTGTTTGGGGCTTTGGTTTTTTGTTTTTGTTTTTTACTTATCCTTCCTCCCAAGAAAAGAAGACAACGACTACAGTTCCAAGCTTGCTTTGATTTTTAAGGTATTAACTTAATTTTGAAAATACAAATACTGATAAGGGCAGAAGGGCTATTATGGTCTGGTGGTCGTATCTACTGGACACTCCATCCATGTCCTCCACCACTTACCAGGACTCCCGGTGACAGAGATGGGAATGCACAGTGTGTGAACTACTCGTCATTCTCATACTCAGCACCACAAGACTTGAAAATCTAAAATAAAAAGGAAACATCTCATTAAATAGTACAATTCAGAAGGAATATTAAATCATCAAAAGCAGGAGTCTAATGCGACAGTTTTCAGAAGTGGAAGCTTTCATCTTATTTCCTTCTAAATGAACTTGTTTTCAACTCTAGTTACTAAAGTCTTTTTTTATCATAATATTCTCATGGAGTTTCTGCTAGACCTATACTTTGATCAGTGCCTCTTATAAAAATGGGAATGCATCTCATTTGCTGTCTTGAGACCCCCCCAACCACATGCAGCTCTGCAAGAGTTTTCACTCACAGACTTACCAGTGGAAGCCACTTCCCTTGCTGTTTCCTCATTGCTGCCCAGGATGGCAGGGAGAAATGTCCTCTCCCCAGCAGTGAATTCTGTTGTGTAATTTACCCTTGATACTCAGGCCTGGTGAAGCTGAGGCTTACCTTTAATAACGGCCTCCAAAGGAATGAAGTCTTCAGTTCACGTAATCAACTGAGACATTTTATCAATATCTGGGTTCTTTTATGCAAACTATACATCATTAGCTTCACTCTATAAGGCCACTGTTAACTATTTCTCTCAAATTGCATTTTCTGGTGAAAAAGTTAAAATTTTTAAGGAAATAAATGATATTCAGTGGTTAAAGTTTTTTTTCCCTCATTATATTCATAGACCAATTTTTTCAATTATTTTGCAGGAAAACCTTTGAATAAGACTTTAACCGCACACTGGGCATGGTGGTGCGCGTCTGTAATCCCAGCTACTCGAGAGGCTGAGGCAGGAGGATTGCAAGTTGGAGGCCAGCCTGGGCAACTTAGCAAGACCCTGTCTCAAAATAAAAAGGGCTGTGGATGTGGCTCAGTGGTGGAATGCTTGCCTGGTGCAAGGTCCTGGGTTCAGTCACCAACACCCACAGCAAAAAAAAAAAAAAAAGACTTTAACCACAACCAGAAGGAATAACCTTTGCTTTCTCCTCTACAATAAAAGAATAATCTTCACTTTCTCCCCTACAGTAAAAAGTTTGGCAACTTTTGTGTTTACATTTAAAGATCATTTGCACCTTTTTCAAGGAAAAAAAGTATTTGGTAAACAATTGTTTACATGTATCATTTATGCTTTTTTCTAGCATGTATAACTTTTTTAAATAAAGGTAGTATTTACCATAAATTCTAATGATTGCTTTTTAATGCTTGTAGTACCTTTGCAATTTAATTTGGGTTTTCTATTTCTTTATCATTTGTATTACTTTTATGTAAAGTTGGTTATGAGACCTTAAACTTGAAAGAACAAAGAGGTTGCCAGCTAGAATTAGCACTTATTATATATTTTATATTACCTGATCTATAAATATATTTTCTGATGTAAAACTTAGAGCCATACAGTTTTAAGTTAAAAAGACATTTAATCCAAACCGATCTATTACGTTGATCTAAATCTGAAAACCAAGTAAGTCTACCTAAAATTAAATAGTCAACTAATGACAGAACTGACATTAGATCCCCACCCCATCTCTCTATATGCCCCCCTGCCACTACAAGCCTACCAGGAACATGGCCTGGAACAAAATAAGTCATTAGACTGCTGTAGTGTGGATCTAAAATTTCCCCAGCCCCTGGTACTAGTTGAAGGTGATGAACCCTTACAGGAGTAGGACCAAATTGGAGGAAATTAGGTCACTGGAGGTATGCTTTTGAAGGGGATATTGGGACCCTACCTCCCTCCTCTCTTCTCCATGTGGTGAACAGCCATCTTCACTATATGCTCCTGCGTTCTATGTCTCAACTGGCCAACCGTCCATGGACTGAAACCCCAAGCCAATTATAACAAACCTTTCCTTGTTTTAGGTTGATTACCTCAGCTAATTTGTCACAATAACAGAAAGGTAATACAGACTATAAGTAGTATTTAAGTTAGTCTGGCTAAACATTTTTAAACTAAAAACTTATATGAGATCCTTACTATAGTACATCATTATCATTCTTCAAAGAAAAATCATATATTTTTCAAGACTTTATGATTGTATATATTTGAGGAAAAGGGAAAAAATGATAAAAGGAACATAGTTCTCTCCTTTAGAAAGTTCCCCGTGGAAGCAATTAATATGGCAGTGATTCAAGAGTGGAGAGAATTGGAGAATCACAGCCTGCAGATAATATTTTTTAACCACCGAAGAAGAGGATGCTCTGGAACAAGCTATGAGAGTTGGGGTAGAGTCTTAGAAACTTTGGTAGGAAACAGATGGGAAAAGGAAGCAAAACTGGGATGAGGAAAGAAGTACAAGAAAGAAAAGAGACAAAAAACAGAAGGCAAAAATGGTGCTTCCTGGCCGTGTTAAGTAGTTTTGACGACTGGCTTTTAAGTCGAAGGCTCTTCTATTCTGGAAATGATTGATATGAGGGGCCCCAAGAAATGACAAAACTCTTCAATCAAATTGTCTCATTGATTTTTAGTATTTTAGTTATTTAGCCACTTAAGTTAGGAACTTAGATTCTTTTATTTGTATTGTGTGTGGTGCAATTGGACCTAGAGCCTCGTGTGTGCCAGGAAGCATTCTACCACTGTGCTACATCCCCAGATTCTCTTAAATGTAAAGAAATGGTATTTATTGTACTAACATTAAGTATTTCAGGTTATTCCAGTAACAGTGACCTGTGATTCTTATCCTAGAAAGATGTGTAAGAACGTTTCATTAGGTTTCAATTCCTAGAACAGATTTGCAGTGTGATTTTAGATCAAGATCTGGACTTCTGCTAAACAAGAAGAGTCCTTTTCTTCTAAAAGCTTACAGTTGCAAAACTAAGGTTGATCAAGCCTCTAAATCAGTGGTTCTCAAAGTGTGGTCTAAAGACCCTTAAAGTTCCCAAGATTCTTTGATGAAAGAATCCATGAGTCAAAACTATCTTCTTAATAATACTAAGACATGTTTGCCTTTTTTATTGTGGTGATATTTGATGGTGCAAAAGCAATAGTAGGTGAGACTGCTGGAGCCTTAGCACAAATCAAGGCAGTGGCACCAAACTGTATAATTAATTATAGTATCCTTCTAAGTGCAAGATAGACCAATAGATCTTATAGGAACAGTATGATATGGTTTCAGATTTCAACAGACACTTGTCAAGTTTTGATAGACATCCTTATCCAAAGTACATGTATGAGGACATGAATTGGGTGTCAAAACACATTATATACAAACAGAGATATGAAAAATTGTATATATGTGTAATATATATGTGTAAAAATATATATATACAACATATGTATATATTTGTTATATAAATATATATACATATATATTTACACATACAAATATGTGTAAAAATTGTATATATGTGTAATAAGAATTGTAATGCATTCCTCTGTCATTTTTTTTTAAAAATCAATTAAAAATTTTTAAAAAATAAAAAAAGAATATCCATAATTGTCAGGAAAGCTATTAAAATACTCCCTGTTCTAACTTCATGTTTGTGTGAGCCATGCTTTCTTTATATACTTCACCAAAGTAATACATTGCAAAAGATTGAATGCAGAAACAGATATGAGAACCCAATTGCCTTCTTTTAGGCCAGAAATTACTGGGATGTGTTAAAAAAAAAAAAAAAGAATGTAACATCACTAATTTTGTTTTTGAAAAAATCATTTAAAAATGTTAATATGTAGTAAGTTTAATTTTTAATTTTTTAATTTCTCAGTTTTAAATTCTAATATATAGACATCACTAGATATAATCCTCATAACCAAAAGCTCTTTTAGAATCCTCAGTAGTTTTTGAGACTATAAAAGGATCTCAGTGAAAAACTGTTTGAGAACTACTGCTCAAAATCTTCCAGTTTATAGGGAATAGAGGAGTGAGTTAACATCATAGGAATTCAATGAACAAAATCTAGAATGTGGGAAACTTTACAAATGATCAGTTTCTCTTAAAAATAAATGAGTTTTTGTAAAAAAAAAAAAAAAAAAAGTGGAGAGTATGAAAAAAGAATGTGTGACTCATAGCATCTAATGCAGTGTACAAACCTTATTTGGATAATGTTTCAAGCAAATCAATAACAAAAATTTTTGAGTTAAAGAAAATTTCTTTCTGGGTATTTGACATTCAAGGATTACTGAAAAATATTTTCAGGAATGATAGTATTATGTTTTGTTATTTTGAGTCCTTTTACAGATGCATGTAAAATATTTGTGGGTTAAATAATTTGGATTTTAGAGAAGTAGAAAGGAGACAGGAATGTAGATGAAATAAGAAGACCAAGTATTGGTCATTGCTGGCATATGAATTCAGTAGGCATTAATAATATTTTGGTATATGTTTTAAAGTTTGCATTTAAAAAATATTTTTGAAAAACAAGCTTCAACAGTATGGAGATTCCTTGGAAAGCTGGGAATGGAACCACCATTTGATCCAGCTATTCCCCTTCTTGGACTATTCCCTAAAGACCTTAAAAAAGAGCGTATTATAGGGATACTGCTACAATGATGTTCATAGCAGCACAATTCACAATAGCTAGACTGTGGAACCAACCCAGATGCCCTTCAATAGATGAATGGATTAAAAAAAAAAAAAATGTGGCATTTATACACAATGGAATATTACTCTGCAATAAAAAATGACAAAATCATGGAATTTGCAGGGAAATGGATGGCAACTAGAGCAGATTATGCTAAGTGAAGCTAGCCAATCCCTAAAAAACAAATGCCAAATGTCATCTTTGATATAAGGAGAGCAACTAAGAAGAGAATAGGGAGGAAAAGCATGAGAAGAAGATCACCATTAAACAGGGACGAGAGGGGGAGGGAAAGAGAGAAGGGGAATTGCATGGTAAAGGAAGGAGACCCTCATTGTTATACAAAAAATACATATAAGAGGAAGTGAGGGGAAAGGGGAAAAAAACAAGAGAGAGAAATGAATTACAGTAGATGGGGTAGAGAGAGAAGATGGGAGTGGAGGGGAAGGGAGGGGAGGGGGGATAGTAGAAGATAGGAAAGGCAGCAGAATACAACATACACTAGTATGGCAGTATGTAAAAAAGTGGATGTGTAACCGATGTGAATCTGCAATATGTATACGGGGTAAAAATGGGAGTTCATAATCCGTTTGAATCAAATGTATGAAATATGATATGTCAAGAGCTTTGTAATATTTGGAACAACTAATAAAAAAAATAAATAAAGACTACAAAAAAAACAAGCTTCAAGTATGAGTCAGGCAATTCTAAAAGTAATGTATTGCAGTATAAAACATGCAAGGACCTAATTATTTAATTAGCCCAGGAGTGACTCAACAGTTGCCCTGATGAGGATTGAAAGAGCCCTCAGAAAGAAGTTGAGCCTGAGAAAATCTGAAAGACACAGCAGTTTTGTTAAGTGGACGGGAGTTGCAAGGACATTCCAGGAAGAGAATGTAGCATGTGTAAATTATACCCAATAAAGGCCACGAGAAAGCATAGGGTATTAGGGGAAAACAAAGATGTCTTCTTTCAGAATGAAGAACAAACAAGCCACTGTGCAGAAATAAGCCAGGAGAAGAAGCAGTTACCATCACAAAGGCCTCTCAACTCAGTAGTTCTTAGCTTTCTTTGCTGCTGCTTTATTGCAATAAGGTCTTTTGTTCCGTTACAGGTGTGGTGCCCAGGCTCCAAGATGGCCCCAAAGACCGCTGCCTCCTGGTATTCACACCCTTTGTAACCTTCCCCCACTGCACCAGCTGGTCTGATGGTCTGTACTCTGGTAGGAGATGTTGATAAGGAAGGAGGTTAGCATGTCAGGGAGAGGGTGTAGGAGAAATGCCTGCACCTTCCACGGAAGTTTGCTGTGAACCTAAAATAGCTCTAAAAATAAGATCTATTTTTAAAGGGAGGAGGACATTTTCTAGTTTTACTTCCAAAACCAGTTTATAAAAAACCAGCCTTCATTCTGTGTGCTTTTTTCTTTCATCTTTCACGTTCTGGAAGAAGTGAATACATGGAAATAGAAAATACACCCACGAGCCTCCACGTGCCCATCATCCAATTTCAAAAATCATCGACATTTTGCTAACCCTTTCTTAACTATTTTCTCCTACTCTTTTCCCCAGTTAAAGCAAATTTCAGTCATGTTATTTCATTCATTCTTGAATGATTTCAATAGATACTATAGCATTATCACACTTGATAATATTATAATTCCTTAATATCATCTAATACCATCAATGTTAAAATTTTCTTAATTGAAGCTTATGCTCCTTGATCAGTGGTGGGGACCTGCAGGGTTGCCACTTCCCTCATGATGGCTTTAGTCTGGAATGTGCCACCGCCCCAGAGCCTCATTAGTAGAGGAGTTCAGGCTGCAGACAGAGTGATGGCAGCAGAACAGAACCCCTGGATGGGCTGTTCTGGGAAGCTTTGCTGATGTGCAGCAGCTGGACAATATTCCTCATTAACACCAGTTATGAACATCATTATGACATCATTTCACAGTGGTGGCAGGGACTCAGCTCCCAAATATATATAGAGGAGCTGTTTACTTCCTGCGGTGTGGAGGCTGTGGCCGTGTACTCTGCTGTTCTTCGTATCCTAGAGGATGGCTTTGGAGACTGTGCCCAAGGACCTACGGCATCTGCGTGCTTGTCTGCTGTGTTCGCTGGTCAAGACAATAGACCAGTTTGAATATGACGGTTGTGATAATTGTGATGCATACCTACAAATGAAGGGTAATCGAGAGATGGTATATGACTGCACCAGCTCTTCCTTTGATGGAATCATTGCAATGATGAGTCCAGAGGACAGCTGGGTCTCCAAGTGGCAGCGAGTCAGTAACTTCAAGCCAGGTGTATATGCAGTGTCTGTCACTGGTCGTCTGCCCCAGGGAATTGTGCGGGAGCTGAAAAGTCGAGGAGTGGCCTACAAATCCAGAGACACGGCTATAAAGACCTAGCAAGATTCAGGCTGCCAGCATCTTTTCTGTCCACCTCCTTCCTCTGCTTATTTTTTGGTGTGGAACTAAACAGGCAGAACTTCAAATACTACTTGCCCTCCAACTCTGAGAATGAACAGACAATTGAGAGAGTAGCACATCCTGTCTCCACCATTTCACCTTGGGACTAGTGGTGGAGGTGGAGGGGTTGGGGCTGGAGGGTTCACAGAGACTGAATTGAGGCGAAAGGATGCTGGTATTCCTGCTCACGCCCTGGGCTGTGCTTTTGCCCATGGGCAGTACTTTGAGTTAAATTCCAATTAACATGAACCACTGGAAAATTCTTAAAACTATGACACATGGCTTGCCTCCCTCTCCCTTTCTTTCAGCTAGGCACAGTAAGGGCTCACTTGCCTGGTAAGCACCATCCAGCACAATAAAGGCTCTTCTGCTCTTGTCACTGTTTCTGGGTCTCCAGAAGTGCAGCCTTCCCAGCATACTTGCTTGAGTTTCATTGGAAGGTCTGCTGTTCTGTGGCACAATAACCCCTCAGTGTAGTCCCACTGTCTAGTGCTTATGTCTTGCCCTCTAGACCTGTCAAATCAGTCTCTTGAAATCTTGAGGCTTAATGTTCTTTGCTCCTTGACTTTGTTTAATACTGCTTCTTTTCCTTCTTTGTCTCTTTATATTTACTGATCTACCTATACCTTTGGCTAGTCTCATCGTCATTTTACATTCCCCTCTCTGGAGACCTTCCAGCCTCAGGTGGCTGCTGGGTCTTGTCTGGGAGTTTGTGCCTCTGTGGGAAGTTGGCCTTTCCTTCTCTAACCTGGTAAGGGTGCTTTGGGTAACTACAAGGGCCAAGGTGAATTACCTGTTTTAAAATAAAAAAAATACCATAAACTCATTTATTTAAGTTTCCACAGAAATCCTATTAGTATCCCCATTTTGATTTAAGTTCATCCATAAAGTGACTTAAGTGATTATACTCTGTTTACTTCAAGATTCTTGTGATCAGAAATGAAGCGATATGCTAGGCATGGTGGCGCATGTTATAATGAGGCAGGAGGATCACAGGTTCAAAGTCAGCCTCAGCAACTTAGGTTGTAAGCTACCTAGTGAGACCCTGTCTCAAAATGAAAAATAAAAGGCTAGGCATGTGGCCCAATGGTTAGGCACACTTCGGTTCAACCTCTGGAACCAAAAAAAAGATGAAACAGTGTAAAAATTCTAGAATATAAATCTTACAAAAAGCAAAAAAAAAAAAAATATATATATATATATATATATAAAGAACCCAAATCCCAGTCTTTCAATGGTTTCAAGACAACCAGAAGTGCCTGTTCTTGGGCCTAGTGGATCTCTTGGCAAGATGCCCCTGGCTATGGGGATCTGCCACAAGGCATTCAGCTATGATGACCACCTCCAGGGCCCGTGCCCATGCCTCCTCCATTAGACATGGGCAGCATGCCAGTGATCCAGAGCACAAGGATCAACACCTTGCCAAGGCAGAGGAGGGAAAGGCCAGCGTATCCCTCTGCCCTGAACCATCAGTCAACAGTTGCCCACAGTACAGATAAGGTCCCAGAGGTGACGGTTAAAGCTATCCATGTCATCATGAATTCTCTGATCACCAAACAGACTCAGGACAGCATTCAGCAGGGTGAGAGGTGCTGGCAACATGCTCCACAAGGGCCTTACCACGGGGGAGACCATGTGCCTCTGAGGGGCAGAAGCACCCTCCCCAAGCAGAGACCCAGAGGCTGGTTCACTTCTTGTTCTTCTACAGCCTTACCTGCCCGAGGCCTAGCACCATGAGCCCTGGCATTGGGGAGGACAGAGACTCACCAGATACATGGAGCCTCTCTGGGCTCATATCATATCATCAGAAGTCTGATTCTGGAGGTTTTGCCATCCAGACCTACAAAAAAAAAGCCCTCTCCCTGGAGCTGATCCATGCCCAGACCACCCCAATGGCTGAAGACCCAGCAATCTTCAAGCCACCCAAGATGGATGTCCCATGATTGAAGGGAAGAAACAACTGCTGGGTACCCACAATCTCAAGCCCCGGGACGTGCATGCATTCATACACTCTGGCTTCTAGGGTGTTTTCCATCCCAGGGATACTGGCTGGAGGGTTTCTTGCTCCTCATTCCACTCCTATGAGATAGACATGGTATGTTTTTTTTTTAAAAAAAACTCTTACCTGAAGCTAGAGCTAGAGACATAATTGGTTTTAAGAAAGATTAGTGCAAAGTTTGCCCTTATGTAGAAGAAACCATTTTGTATTGCTTTAAAATCAGACAAAAAAAATTCTCAGCAGTGGCCTGGGGGCCTCATTGCCATTATTATTTAACCTAGACCAGAACTTTGATCTTTGCTTACTAGGTGAATAATGTTTATGTTATTCTAAAACCCAGGCTTCTTGATTCTTCTTACCCCCATCAGCATGAGCAGGGAGATGCCTTCTGAGTTTGGGCCACTTTGGCCTAGATTCTGCCAATGCTGTGCTCCAGCCTTGTCAATTTGAGGGACCTAAGGCCTCTTTTGGGTCTGAGCATAGTTAACAGCCAGATTTGGCAGGGACTCTTCTTTCTAGGCTGAAACTGGAGTCTCCTTGCTTTTTGATTAACTTTGTCCTGAAGCCAGTCCTTCATTCCTCCTGGGCCACTGCTGTTCAAGGGATGTCACAGAACAAACACTCATCTTGCATATACTTCCTTGCACTTTAAAGTTACAGTGGTTTAACTCCAATTTGGGTGGAAATGTCCTAAGAGAAAAAATTAAGTCTATGGATATGATAATGATGAATAGATGTTAAGTTTTGTTTTGTGCTGCTGAGGATCGAACCCAGGGCCTCACACATCAGGCAGGTGCTCTTCCACTGAGCTTCACCCACTCAGGCCCCAGATGTTCGACCTTTTTAGAATAAAAGAGATGGTAAGTACAGTTATATTATAGACTTAAGGTCCTGTAAAATTAGTGTTATTTTGGTTTCTTTGTCCAGGTCAGGGCCTCAAACTTTTTTGGAGGGGAGCTAGAATGTGGGAGGCCAACCTTACGGGTGACTGAGTTACACTCTCCAGCTGGGTGCTGAGGCGCTCAGTCACAGAAATGGGTGTGTCTTGCTACAGCCCCATGGGTGAAGCTATGCTCACCTGTTCCTTTGTAATATAACCCCTTGCCCTGTTTAGGATAGAATCTTCCATGGAAGTGCCTTGTGTGGGTCCCCTCCTCTTACTGTGCCCTTGGGTATGGCCTACCCAGATGTCAATCACCCTGCTGACAGTGGACATCATGAAGATAGACTCAGCCCCCTGAAACCTGACCCCTTGCCTCATTTGAATAGCTTCTCCTCAATAAAAGGGGTCAGCGTGTGCTCTCGCTCTTTCTGTGGACCCTTAAGGTCAGAGGGGCCGTCACAACAACCCCCCAAAAAAAGGTATTTGTGTCTCTTGTGTGGTTATTTCGTGCAGCCCAGTTAGCCCAGTTTAACTAGAGTGACCCCTGAGCCTTTTAGTCTCGAGAACAGAAACCCGGCACTAGAAGAATAAAGTTTTCTATAATAAAAGCATTTTCACCAAGATGATTCTCATACCTTTAGTGCAACACATATCCTGAGAAAATGAAACTGAGGAACTTTTTCTTCTCCCTGTACATGTTCATTGTCTTCAACACTATCGTGAATACTTGGTGCTTTCTGTTGTGGATAGCATTTTGTTTACATAAGGAGAAGTTGTTCTCCTAGAGAAGCCCTGGAGTCCAGAACTATCAGAACACCTAACTTGAGTCTGTTATCTTGTTTTGACAAAAATCCTTACCATGTTCTCAAAAAAATGAAATCAAAAATTTTCCTTAGGGCTGGGGATGTGGCTCAAGCGGTAGCGCGCTCGACTGACATGCGTGCGGCCCGGGTTCTATCCTCAGCACCACATACAAACAAAGATGTTGTGTCTGCCGAAAACTAAAAAAAAATAAATATTAAAAAAAAATTTTTCCTTAATTGCCATCTTATTTAATGTTTACTAGTATACTTTGGTTTTCTTTTTTCCTCTCCTTTTGCTTACTTAATCAATTTTTTTTGTTCCTTCACCCTATCATCTTGACAATTTTTCTATATTCTCTATTATAGTTTTATGTGTGTATCCCCAATGTAATAGACATGGTTAAACCTGTATTTCTGCCAGGCATGGTGGTGCACACCTGTAAATCCCAGTTGACTTGGGAGGCTGAGGCAGAAGGATCACAAGTTCAAGATCAGCCTTGGCAACTTAGACCCTGTGTCAAAATTAAAAATAAGAAGAGTTGGGGATGTAGCTCAGTAGTCAAGCACTTTCCTAGCATGTGTGAAGCTCTGGGTTAAATTACCAGTACCACCAAAAAAAAAAAAAAGGGAAAAGAAGACCCATATTTTTATCTTATGTTCAAATTTGTTTAAAAATTAAAGAAGATTCAAATTAAATAATTATAGAAGGGGCTGGGGATGTGGCTCAAGCGGTAGCGTGCTCACCTGGCATGCACAGAGGGCGCTGGGTTCGATCCTCAGCACCACATAAAAATAAAATAAAGATGTTGTGTCCACCAAAAACTAACTAAATAAATAAATATTTAAAAATTCTCTCTCTGGGAGGGGGGATAGTAGAGATAGGAAAGGCAGCAGAATACAACATACACTAGTATGGCAGTATGTAAAAAAGTGGATGTGTAACCGATGTGATTCTGCAATATGTATACGGGGTAAAAATGGGAGTTCATAATCCGCTTGAATCAAATGTATGAAATATGATATGTTAAGAGCTTTGTAATGTTTTGAACTACTAATAAAAAAATTTTAAAAAATAAACTAGGTTTTGCTATTCAAAAATAAAATAAAAATTCTCTCTCTTAAAAAAAATAATTATAGAACTAGTTCATAGGTATTCTCTCATTGCATCAATCAGAACATGTTATCTGGACAGTCCCTGTTAGGGGTACGGAGCTTGAGCAGTGTGTTCAGGTGCTACCAGCTGTATCTATTATAAAGTACCCCATCAACTCTGACCTACTGATTTTCATAGATATTAATAATGATTGATGATTAGACACATTATTTCAGTGGAAGTTTTGGGCATTCATTTACATTTATTGGCTGAGATACCTCTATAAAGAAAAACTTTCCTTAATCATTTATCTTGAAATATAATGTATTTGAAAGACAAAAACCCCTTCAACTTACCAATTTTCAGAAGTTATTCCATAGCAACCCCCAAAGGTAAAGCATGAGTTTATAAAATGGCATTTATTATTAGTATGAGCTCAATTTTTACATACTCAGCATTTGAAAATTATCTTTTTGATAATCATATTGGAATCCATCCTTGACACAACTTTAAATAGATAGCTACCTTGTTTCTTGATACATAAAATATATTCCACATTTCTTGTCCCAAACCTGAAATAGACTTTAAGAAATCTTAGGGGCTGGAGATGTAGCTCAGTGTTATAGTGTGCTTTAGCATTTGGTTCAATCCCCAGGACTACACACACTCATACACACACACACTCACCTTTAGTGGGAAATACTTAAAGACCACAGTCTGAGCATCAGTAACGCTCACCGCTAATAAGCTTTCATTGCTTCCTGGCCTGCCCAGTAGAGAGCTAGCAATATATGATTCTGAGCAAAAGAAAAAATAAACCATAAAACATCTCAATGGATGATTTTTTTTTTTTTTTTTTGGTAAAAAAATTTTGACAAGGTCAGAATAAAAACCCTCAATCAACCAGCAAAGGGAATTTCCTTAACTTGATAAGAGCATCTATGAAAAAAGACGCAGTAAACATTATATTTAATAGTTAAAAAAAGACTCAATGCTTTTGCACTTAGACCAGGAAGAAGATAAAAATGTACATCCTCCCAACTTCATTCACCATTGAACTTTGAGGGAATTTGGAAAGAAAAAGAAATATTGAAAATTAAAAAGTAAGACTGCCTTTATTCATAGAACAAGCTGAACTTATACATAGAAAATCCTAAGGAATTCAATGAAAAAAACTACTGAGGATGAACCCAGTGCCTCAGGCATACTAGGCGAGTGCTTCACCACTGAGCCACAGTCCCAGCCCTGATTCTAAAATTCTTATGGAAAAGACCCAGAAGAGTCAGAACAACCATGAAAAAAAAAAAAAAGTTGAAATTGGAAGACTCACAATTCATGGTTTTAAAACTCACTACAATGCTACAGTGATCAAAACTGTGATTCTGGCACAAGCACAGACATATAGATCAGTGAAATAGAATTCAAAGTTCAGAAAGAAACCCAAACATCTAAAACCAATTGATTTTTTAATGACAATAGTTTTTTCAACAGATGGTGCTAGAACAACTGAATGTTGATATACAAAAGGATGAATCTGAATCTCTACCTCACACTAAATAAAATAAAAGTTATCCCAAAGGGAATTAGACCTAAATATAAGAATTAAAACTACAAAATCCTTAGAAGGAAACAGGAGCAACGAGGCATGGTGGAGCACACCTGTATAATCCCAGCAACTTGGGGGGCTGAGGCAGGAGGATCACAAGTTCAAGGCCAGCCTTAGCAACTTAGCAAAACCATGTTTCTAAAAATAAAAGAAGGTTGTTGTTGTAGCATAATGGTAGAGCATCCCCTGGGATAAATCCCCAGTACCACAGCAGGAAGGGGAGCATTATCTTGTATTTTCCGTTTTGATATAATATTGTTTCATAATTTATTGACTTAATATTTGCAGTATTGGGGATTGAACTCAGGGCCTCAAGTATGCTAGGCAAGCACTCTACTTCTGAGCAACATCCCCAGCCCTTATTTCATAATTATATAAAACACTCATATGATTATAAACTATAACCAAAGAACGTTCAGGAAAGTTTTAACTTCTGTAGTGTCTCCTCTACTCAGTTCTTTCCTTTCATCTGTAAACACATTTATTAGTTATTTTGGTTTACCTTTTCATTGTTGCTTGTTCTATAATACTAGGGATTGAACTCAGGGATGCTCTACCACTGAGTTACATCCCCAGGCCTTATTTCTTTGTTTTGAGAAAAGGTCTCACTAAATTGCCCAAGTTTTCCTCAAACTATGATCCTGTCTCTGCCTCCCTGCTGCCTCTGCCTGCTGGGATCACAGACATGTGCCACCACAGCTGGCTCTTCCAATGGTTTTTGAAAACATAAAGAAATAAACGTATAAACTCATATTTCCCTCATCCCTTACATAAAATGTAGCATATCATACACTACATACATCACATCTTACTCTTTCACATATAATATGCCTGGAGATCACTCTATGAGAGCATGAAGATTATTTTCCTCACTCTTTTATAGTTGCATCATAATAATTGAGTTGGCACTTATAGTTCATTCAAACAGATTCAGCTGATGGGCATTTGAATTGGTTTCAGTGTTGCTATTATGAATACTGTTGTAATAAATAATCTTCCTTTTGCATTATTATTATTATTATTAGCAGGTGAAATTTTAGGATAGAATCTTAGGAGTAAAACTGTTAATTAAAACATAAATGCACACATAAAATTTTGCAAGATATTGCAGGGCCGCACAACAAAAAACAAAGACACTGAGAAACACACTACTTCACTTTAAAAGTAAATATTTAATTTAACACTGTTATAAGAATTGAACAATATTAAAATCAGAAGCATATTAGTGGCTTGAAAAAAGTCTATTAATCTTTATTTTCCTTTTGAGAGGGTTTTTTTGTTTTGTTTTGTTTTTGGTACCAGGGATTAAACCCAGGGGTGTTTAACCACTGAGCCACATCCCCAGCACTTTTCATTTTTTATTTTGAGATGGGGCCTCACTAAATTGCTAAAGCTGGCTTTGAACCCGCCTCAGCTTCCCAAGCTGCTGGGATTACAGGAATATGCCATCATACCCAGCCAGAATTTTTGAGAGGATTTTGATGGCCAGTTCTCTACAGCAAAACAATGCTAGCAAAATGTCTTTAGAAGACGAAAATTCTTTGACTGCAAGTCTAAAATGCTTTAAAGGGATTAAATGTTTTAAAGATCTAAATCAAAAAAACCCAATATTAGATATCACATTTGAATTCTAAAAGTTTGATATGAAAAACATTTTTTAAAAAGATAACCAAGAAATTAACAACACAACATTGCTCCTAGGCATTGGCATCTGAGATCATCATGACCAGTACAAGCACGTGGCTGTGGTTCATCCAGTGCCACAGTCCTTGTTCTTCTAAATCCTCCTTGGCTTTCATCTGGGCAACTCTAAAGCTACTGTGAGGAAAGCAGAGGCAGCGATACATACCCACCTCTCTTGCAGACCCTTTCAGCATAGCAACTAACCAAATAATTAGTGAGAAAAGAGTATATGATCCATAACTTATTGTTCACTCATTCAATTTGAAAAATTGCCAGTTCTGTCAAATATGCCAACACACCAATAAGGTATTTATGACACAGAATCTGTAAAAAAGAAAGAAAGAAAGAAAGAAATTTAAAATTAGAATAATATTATAGCAGGGCAGTTTGATATTTGAATGATCAGTGTTACACTGGTCTAATTTCTGGATTTAGTTCATTGAATTTGGCACATTCAATACACTATCATTTTTATATCTTCTATTTCTTTCCTTTTTAATGCTGATCTCTTCTCCTTAAAATTATTTCCCAGCTTTCCATTCTGAAAAAGATAATTTATAGAAAACTGTGCTCTTGGAACCTAAGAGAGTTCAAATCTTGACTTCTCTCCTTACTAAGCTATCTTCCATGTATCACTTAAACTTACCTTGACCTGTTTTCTTGTTTTAAAATAAAATGTGGATAAAAACACCCAGCTGAGGCACAGTGGTGAACACTTGTAATCCCAACTACTCAGGAGGTTGAGGCAAATGTTAAAGGCCAGCCAGGCACGGTGGCACACGCTGAGCAACTTAGCAAGACCCTATCTCAAAAATAAAAAATAAAAGGGCTGGGAATGGAGCAGAGTACCCTTGGGTTCAATCCCCAATAAAACATATATACACATACACACAATTAAGGTCCTCTAGACAAATATAAGCTTTCCATTTTGTGGAAGCTAAAAAAGTTCACCTCATATAAAAACAGTACAGTGGTCACTAGAAGCTAGGAAGGGTAGAGGTAAGAGGGGACAGATTAGATAATAGTACGAAAATATAATCAGATAGGAGGAACTGATTTTGGTGTTGTGTAGCACAATGAGGTAATTATAGTCTACAACTACTTAATATATATTTTAAAATACTAGAAGAGTCTGAAGGTTCCCACACATAGAAAGGATAAATGAAGAGAATGGAAATGCTAATTACTGTGATCAGATCACTAACATTGTACATATGTCATAAATTATCATACTGTACTCCCATAAATGTGTATCAATTTAAAAAAGAAACAAAAAAATCTCCTAACACAATAACAAGACCATAGGAAATGTTCACTGAGAGCATAACATAGCTCTATTGTCAAATATGCTTTAGGGACTAACTCTATTTCTTTTTTTTTAAATATTTATCTTTTATTTGTAGTTGGACACAATAGCTTTATTTATGTATTTTTATGTGGTGCTGAGGATCGAACCCAGGGCCTCCAATGTGTTGGGCAAGTGCTTTATCGCTGCGCCAAACCCCAGTCCTGGACTAACTCTATTTCTGATATTTCTTGTAATAAGCACTTCAAGAGAGTAAAACAATGTGTCTATTAGTCCTTTCCAATGGGGATAGAAAAGCCTAAAATATAAAGATGATACCTTTTTCTGTGTTTCTGGCTATAAATTTCTTTCTAACATGAACTCTTCTATAACTTTCATAATTATTTCAAAATTTGATAAGAAACAATTTTGAAAGAATTATAACTCATATTATTACAGAATAATAATTTAAATTATCATCTAAGTCTATAGTATACACGTATAATGTTCTTCCATTATAGGGCTGCACAAACAAGGCTGAAGACTTTGATAAATCATTTATAAAGCATAAAATAAAGTATCTCTATTATCTTCAGTTGGCATACATTCAAATGTTTTTCTTCAATGTGATGATCAAGTCACCATGCATGTTGAAAACTGCCAATAAGAAGAAAAAAATTACTTAATCAGATTTGTTCAAACTGACCTTTACTTTTCCATCAGTATGTGCAGAAGCTACAGATGTTGAAACACGGACCAATCTTGTGGCTGATAAATGAATTTTGAAATGCCTATGGAAATGTGAATAAAGGCAGTCCATAAATAAGTCAACTTCCTCCTGGGTAACCTCCCCAGGTGTTTTGTGGACACTGTCCCACAGAGCTTTTGCATCCTCTGGATGAATTGCATAAGAAATGTCCAGACTTTGAGGACTACAGGGAACAGACCAAAGAAATTCAGTAGTAGACATATAGCAGTCCATTTGACATGCAGTCCACATAGCAGCCATCCAGGAAAGATTAAATGCATTGATTGCTAAAGGACTGAAATAACAGTCAAAAGTCTTCTGAAACCAAGTTCCAATTATGGCTGTATTAGACTCTGCTCCATTTGCAAGGAATAAGGGTAGACAAGTGAAATCTTGTGAAACAGTCTCCAGGAGATTATCTCCAAATACACAGCAGAACCAACCAGTCCATAACACTTTACCTTCTCTGTTCTCAGATGGCATTTGAGATTTTGACAAAATCTACAAGGGAAAGTAAAAGTAAAACAAATTCATTAAGTTCAAAAGTACATTTACTCCTAAATTACATCTTCCCAAAATTAATTAGCACATTAGAAATAAAATGACATATTGTTCAAAAGACAAAAAAGGAATAGTTTTGCTAGTCATTATTAGGGTTTATAAAAATAATTGACTCTTCTTCTAATATTTTATAGAGGTATGTCATATGGCAAGATCTTGGTGCAATGAAAATGCAAAAAAAAGAGATACCTACATAGAATAATTAGGTACAGTATCTTGAAAAAAAAAAAAAATCTCAACTTTAGAAGGGACTGTAAGGTCACCAAATTCAACATGTTGAATTCTCCCACTGGGGAAGATACCAACATTTTCTAAGGCAACTCCTTCCATCAACTTAAAATGCAATTCCATACATCAAGCCCCGTAGTTTCCACCGAATGGACCTGCCTTCTTTATACGCATGTAAAATAAATAAAATTTAATCTCTCCTCCACAGGAAAAGCCCTTCAACTATTTCATGATCCCTACCACATATACTGCCAAGTTCAACATATACAGTTTCTTTTGTGAGAGTAGTGCAGGAATGGGGAACTGGGGCACTTTACCACTGAGCAAAATCCCCAGCTCTTTTTAATTTTATTTTGAGGCAGGATCTAAGTTGCTGAGGCTAGTCCAAAACATCCTTCTGCCTCAGCCTCCCAAGTTGCTGGGATTATAGGCATGAGTCACCAAGCCTGGCTCATAACCAGTTTCTTCAACCATTTTTCCTAAATAGACTCACATTATCTTACTATTCTGGACACTCTTTTCTGAAATTCTTATGCATGAGTCATTCATAAGTTAACATGATTACTTCAAAAAAGATCTGATTACAAGACTATCATCATCTTTGATCTATATTACACTTCTATTGGTGTAATCTTAGATTACAGTTTTCTGATTTTTAGTAGACAGTTTTATAAAATTAGCCCTACATATTCAATTTTGCTGTAAATAGGTAAATCTCCCCCAGCTTAGACTGAGGTATAAACTAAACTTCTACTAAAATTTTAAGCTCTTTCAATTTAGCCCATTGTACCAATCCATTCAGATTGTTGAGGACCTTGATCATATTCCCAGCTTACTGACTAATCCCTCAAACTTTGTAACATAATAAATACCTTCAAGATTTGTTTAAATATTGATCAAGCCAAGGTTAAGATCACAGCCATTAGAGATGATCATTGGAGCAGTTTCTTTTCACCATAGTCCTCCTTTTTATTTAAGAAATTATGAAAGACTTTTGCATACCTTGAAGCTCAGATATGCTATATTTATCAGACTCTCATAACTTAAGAGTCCTATAACCTTGTCAAGAAATGAAATTTACAGGACTGGAGTTGTAGCTCAGTGGTAGAGTGCTTGCCTAACATGTACAAAGCACTGGGTTCAATCCTCAGTACCACATTAAAAAAATAAATAAATAAAATAAAGGTATTGTATCCATCTACAACTAATAAAATTAAAAAAATAAAAACCCTGAAATTTACTTTGAAAACTATCAGAACACTGTACCAGGAATTTATATCATTTCTAATCCTCATGAGAACATCTTTATGCTATACAAGTCTCAAAACGTCTCTGACATCAGCTATTTTACTTGACAAAGACTGCTGACTACCTGGTATCCATTTTTCCTTCTACAATAAAATAGTCCCTTTACTTAAAGTTGCAAAGTCCCACTAAAAAAGAAAAATTTTCCAGCTTCCTTTCCAACTAGGATGTAAGCAGAAGTTGCTGAATCTCAGCAAGATTCACATTTCTGGGTTTCCTGTTTGTCCCTCTCATCTTCCTTCTACCTCCTGCCTGAAACTTAAATATAATGTTTATAGCTCCAGGAGCCACCCTGGACCATAAGGTGACCTTTAGAATGGAAGTCATCCACTACAGATGGTAGAGAAGAAAGATGAAAGGAGTCTGGGTTGTTAATGACCTCATCATCAAGCGTCATGCCAGCCTTGGACAGTTTGTCTTCATTTACCCTTTCTTTTCAGGAAGACAATGAGCCTATCATTTTTAATCCACTGTTAACTCAGGATTTATGCTATAAACAATGGAACCTAACCCTCAAACACCTTGAGATCTTTGCCAATACCATGACCTATACCAGGAGTTAGCAAACTTTTTCTGTAAATGGACAGATAATAAATATTTTAAGCTTTGCAGTTCATGTGGTTTCTGTTGCAACTATTTAACTCCGCTATCACAGCCCCAAAGTAGCCACACATACATAAGACATAGCATATGAAAGAAGCTACATTCCAATAAAACCTTATTTACAAAACAAAGAGCAGATCAGACCATGCTTTGCTGACCTTTGATTTACATAAAAAAATAAATCCAGTCTTCTTAATTGCTTGAGGATTTCATTTTCTTATTAGTGATTAAGATTAATAAATTCAGAAGAGACTTTATTACAAATAACAAAATAAATCTGTGGTCTTTTTTTAAATTCATCAAAAGATAGCCTTACTTGGGGTGGGGGTGGTGGGGATTAAACCCATGGGTACTTAACCACTGAGCCACATCCCAGCCCTTTTCATTTTGAGACAGGGTCTCACTAAGTTGCTTAGGACCTCACTAAGTTGATGAGGCTGTCTTTGAACTTGTGATCCTCTTGCCTCAGCCTTCTGAGCTGCTGGGATTACAGGCACAGGCCATTATATGCTACCTTTCTAAAATATTACATTTCTAAGAGTAACATGGCATGATATATCACTATATGGAATGTTATATACTTTACTAAAATTCTACTTTTAGGAATTGAATCCTAATAAAAATCAGAGAATTATACGTGTGTGTGTGTGTGTGTGTGTATGTATATGTGTGTGTGTGTGTGTGTATATATATATATATATATATATATATATATATATATATATATAAAATCTATAATTATCTACAATGTTGATTGGTAAAAATACCATAAATTTTAACTGTGATTTTTAAAAAAAAGTTTTTCTTTTTTTTCTTTTTTGGTACAAAGGATTGAACCCAGGGGCACTCTACAACTGGGTTATAGCTCCAGTCCTCTTCATTTTTTTATTTTGAGACAGGGTCTCACTAAGTTGCTAAGGCTGACCTCAAATTTATGATCCTCCTGCTTCAGCCTCCTGAGGTTGCTGGGATTACAAGCATGCACCAGCTTAACTATGATCATTAACTTTCTTTGTACTTTTACATATTTTCAAAGTTTTATAAAATTAACATAATTTTACACATACACATATATGTTAAAAAAATTTACATTGGCCATAATCTAATTATTACACTTTGGTAAAATAACACATAAAATACATTAAAAAAATCACAAGCTTAGGAACTTAAAAAACAGTAAGAAAATACCACTATTTCCAAACCAAGAAAATGCTGCTGGCCATAGTAATGCATAGTAATTCGAACTACTTGGGAGGCTAAGAGAGGAGGATAACAAGTTTAAGGCCAGCCTGCGAAACTTAGTGAAACCCTGTCTCACAATTTTAAAAAATGGCTGGGGATGTAGCTCAGTGGTAGAAAGTTTGCCTAGTATGTGCAAGGCCCTGGGTTCAATCCCCAGCACTGCAAAATTTTTAAAAAGAACAAAATATAGATCATTTTGCCCTAGGAAACAAGAATTGTTTATATACTATACTTGGACAAGAAATGCTTCGGGGTCCCTTTGTGTTCCTTTCATTCCCAGGAGAGTAGAGAAAATCACTTTAATGTTGAAGTCTTCTCCCACTTCCACAGCAAGTCCTTTTTGCTTTTCAGCAGCAATAAATGCATTCAGAAGTTTAGAATACTCTTTAAGATTATTATAGGAGAATTTATATAAGGGAGTTACACTATATAAAGTCCATTGTTTATGCAGGAGGAAAGCAACCTTCTGAGAATCAATATCTTCCTAAAAAAGAAAAAAAAAGTTTAAAAATTAACAAACATTAGTAAGAAAGAATCAAAGGATTTAAGTATTTATACAAATCTATAACTGAGGCCCAAATCTTTCCATTCCCAAAGATCAAACTAAAGTGGGGTTTGCAAGATTTTTTATAGATCTTCGAACTTCGCTGAACATTCCCTTCTAGAATGCTCTTTCCCAGGAGTTCGAATGGCATGTTCCTTCACTTCATTCTGATCTCTTCCCAATATGCCACCCAAGAGGCTACTCCACTAAAGTAGCACCTGTACCCACTCCAACTTTGTCACTCTATATCTTTATATAAAAAGATATATAAAGATCTTTTTATATAAAGATATAGATATATATCTGCTTTATTTTTCTTCACAGCACTTAATTACTGAGTGACAATAAAATACTGTCCGATTTTTATTGTCTGTTTTCCCCAGAAAAGTCCATGCTTTCCAGCTCCATCTATTTTTTAAAACTTTACTTGAGAAAAAAATATTTGTTCGGGATAGAACATTTATTGAAACAATTACACTTTTTTCTTGTAGTTATCAAAATATATGGCAAAATTATTATAAAGGTAAAGAAGCACAGAATAGGGCATTCCAATCTTCATATAAAATTTCTGTTTTCTGGCTAAAAGCTATCACTTTCATTACCAGCATCAGTAATTTTTCTTTAAGAAAGTTGTTACAAAAATGCAAAACTTGACTCCTATCCCAAGAGATACTAGGCATCAACACTGATAAAAACAGCTACAATGAAGGTCACAACAGCACCTGTGCAGTGCTCCAACAAAGAATATGACTTCATTCTCATCACAAGCAAACATCAGACAAATACAAAATGAGCAGTATTCTATTTAAAAAGGGGAGAAAAGATTGTACTTTAAAAAAAAGTGTTAACATCATACAACAAAGAAATAAAAAAATATAAAGAAAAATACTGTGGAAATGATCCAGATTAAGGAGATAAAAGACAAGAATATAGTGCTAATACTATAAAATTATTTAACTGTTTCTCATTTATTTTATTAGTGAAGGGTTAAGAAGATATTATAAACAATAACAAAAATTGAAATGTTTTGCTCAGATAGTCTCAATTATTTATTAATCCACATGGGCTGGGGCAGTAGTTCAATGAGAGATCGCCTGCCTTGCATGTGTGAGGCACTGGTTCAATCCTCAGACCACATAAAAATAAATAAATAAAGATATTGTGTCCATCTACAACATATATATATATTTTTTTTTTCTTTTCTTTTAAAGAACACAAAGCATACCTGCAATTGTGAACACTGGGGAATTTTCCTTTGAGGTGGGGTTGGGACAGATGAAGTCTGCTTCCTAACGGACTCCAATCGTTTTTGCAGAGGCGTGGCACCTATAAGGTAATCTTTAAGACCTGAGGATGTACTTTGTCTAGGAGTCAATTCAGGTGTTGATTCTGATGCAACATAAGGATCCATGGTCTACATAAAAATAATAATAAGACAGAATTCTAAACACTAAAAGATTAACTCATATTCACAGTTCCACAGATTCCTCTACCCACTATAAAATAATTCTTTCTTTCCTTCCCCTTCTTCAACTTTTTCATGAAGTGCTACATTTCTCATTGGCTATAGCCATATTTATGAATACTTTATAGATACCACAAACAGTATGTTCAAAATTAAATTCAACTCCTTCCTTCCAAAAGCTAACTGGCCCACTGTCAAATTCCTATCAATTTTCTAGGAGAACTTAAATGCTTACAGTCCCCCACCTCCACTCTTTCACAAGTAGTCATTCAGCACATTCTATCAAATTCTTCCTTCAACAGCCTTTGTCATGCATTCCCAAAGCCATGGGCTGGTCTATATTTTTATAACCACAACCAAGAGTCCCTAAGAGTGAAACATTTTTCCAGAAATAGCACTCTATTGTTAGTTATCAGAGCAAAAACCTCATGACAATATAAATCCTAAACTCCTCTGCCAGATATTTAAGTCTGTCGAAATTCAGCTTCTCCTTTTTCTCCTCTCCAACCTAGGATATAAATATATTCAATCTTCATGTTTCTGCCTATCAACTATATCACTTGTCTGAATTGACATTTCCTATTCCACCTCCTTTAAGACCATGTTTGAATGTGACCTCCTTTCAAATTCTGTTTGAAAAAAAAATTTTTTTTTTTTTTGCAAAAATTCCTGTTCGAAAATTCAAACAAGAGGGTTTTTCCAAATCTTTTGCCCCTGAAATGCCTACATTATATGATTCTATCTGTATTGTGGCTCATTCCTGGAAGGTGTGTGTGTGTGTGTGTGTGTGTGTGTGAGAGAGAGAGAGAGAGAGAGAGAGAGAGAGAGAGAGAGATCTCATTTCCAAAGGAGTCCAGCAAAATTCTTCAAGAATGTTCTGTAAAATCTTTGGAGATACAGCAGCCACACAGCTCTCCTCACCAAGTCTGAACCACTCATTTTGGCCCCTGTTCATTTATTTTCTTGGTGTGAATTTCTTGTCTCCCCAGCAAGTCTAAGCTGCTTTGACTGAAATAGTGCTTTATAATTCTCTTGCATGACAGCCCTAATACAAAGCTGAAGTGCACTTTAATTGTTAACCAAGTATTGGTTTAATCGAACATAAGTATTCCACAGAGCTCCAACATGAAAATACCATTTCCACTGAAAGGAATAAAGTTATAATTACTCCCAACTACTGTGCTGTTAGTCTTTTAAAAGAGTTTTTCACAAATGAGGTTATACTTACAGTTTTATTTATTTCTGCGGTACTAGGGATTGAACCCAGGGATCTCTACCACCGCGCTACACCCCCGTTGTTGTTGTTGTTGTTGTTGTTTGTTTTTTGGTCTCGCTAAATTGCCGAGGCTGGCCGGCCTCTGCCTCCGGAAAAGCTGGGATTACAGGTGTGCGCACCATTGCCCGGACGCAGTATCACTACATTTAAATGATAATTTGTAAGTACCATTTAAAATTCATGGTAGCAAACCAGGACACCCCGAGTTGTCTGTCCTGTAGGTAGTCCGTGCAGAAAGGGGCTTAATCACTTGGGTACACCCCACCAGTCCCTAAGGCCAACAGCTCCGAAGCCCGAGCGCGGCGGAGTGTCAACCACCTAGTGCGAAGCACGTCTGTGCTTAAAGACACAGGCCACAGCCAAGTTCACGGCCAGTCCTGGACCAACACAAAGCAGCTCACCAATAAAGTGCAGTGCTGACGCTGTCACCCATTCCGCGTGCACGAGTCATTCTTCAATCCGGCTCCGGAACTTTGTCGAGGCTGAAACCTCCTGAAGTGAAAAAGCCGCCAAAATGACAGCTGAGGGAGAGGCCCCGAGTGCCGCCGGCGCTCCCCGAGCGAGCTCCCCCGGACGCCAATGCGCCCAGCTAGGAGGCCGCCGCTCGCTCCTAGCCGGAGGGGGTCGGCAAGAGACAGGAGACCACTCGCTCTCCACCCGAGCCCTCCTGGGGTAAAGCCAGATCTGAAAGCCCACGGCCAGAAGCGGCAGCTCGGCTCTCAGCGCCCTTCACAGTTTAAAATCATCTCCCGACTCGCTCTGCGGTCCCACGCAGGAAGCCTCCCTGGCGCCCCTCCTATTTCAAGACAGTGAAGTAACCCAGGTCGCCATTTTAACTGAGGTCAAGGCCGATGACTTAGTCTTTATCAACTGCGCGGCGCTGCTTCTCGGTTTTCCTCGAGTGCGAAGCGTTCCCCTCCTATTTCCGCCCGTAGTAGGCATGGCGGCGGAAACTTCTTTCTGATTGGTAGAATGCCTTCCTCTAATCCTGGGCGCTGGCTGGGCGGGTACAAGGACCATTGATTCCCCGGGTCTTGCGTGGTTTCTGGCCTAGGAGTGCTCTTGATTTGGTTGCCTTCCTTTTCCTACGGAAAGGCTTAGGTCGGCTGCCAGGTCTAGATTTGGAACGCAGGCTGCTTCCTCCTTGTTTTCCGGTTCTGCCCGTGGGAGCCTTCGTTCTGGCGGAGAAGAGGAGGAAAGCGTGCGCCTGGTGACAGGCCTTTCCGCGTCGCGCTTCACACTGGTCCTATGGTCACTCGGCGCAGCGGCATTGATAGAAGTGGAAAGTGATGCCCTGACGGGGAGAGGGCTTTTCCCTATCCACTCATCCAAGGGCCTTCCAAACCTTGCAGATTTATGTAGTTGCTAGACACTCGTACCCGGATGTTCAGCGGAGGAGGGCTTAAATGTTGGAGAAGAGTGGGAACTAAAATTTTAAGGGACTAAGGTACATTTCCAAAACAGAGTTTTGAGCACCGTCCAACACCTGCAGCGTGGAATTTGTGATCGTCTCTCGCCGTCCTGGGGTCTCAGCATGTACTTCCTTTCCTGGTTAAGTCAGCTGTGCAGGGGTTTATCCAGACCCATCGGAAGGACAGCCCAGCCAACCTGGGGTTCTTTCTCCCGAAGTCTGGCGCTGAGTTCACAGAGGAGAATTCCAGGTGAAAACAGGGAAGAGCCTGTTCTTTGCAGCCATTTCCCCCCAGTCTTGATAGCTGTATGTATGGAGAAGCAGATCATTTCCTTTTTATATTCCTTATTATGCATTTTTTTCATTGTTTTTTTTTTGTTGTTGTTGTTGTTGCTTTTGTTTTTTAACGACCCTAGAAAGGTAACCGCATTGTAGTCTATTCTGTTTGGTTGATACTACAAGTAGGAAGCCAAAAAGAACCTTTCACATTTTTGATATTTTTCCAGTGTACAAGTGGCTATTACACACTAGTTTCATACTACAGCTATATTGTTACTGCACCATCAAACATCTTTAATTCCTAATATCATATTTCATTTCGGGAAAAAAGTGTAATATTTAGAATTGGGCAATTAGGATTTTAGGTCAGTGCAACTGCTAGATCCAGAAAAAGCTAAGTTTCCTAACCCAAAGCAAAAATTTGCATTCAAACAGTTATTCACTTGGCTTTTGACACATTGGCAGGTAAATTTAATACTGGATGAATCTACATGCTCTAATTTACACATTTCTGCCTGAAATATTTAAGAATCTGTGAATTGAGAATATTTTTAAGCAATCTGCAAGTAATATATTTTTAATATTGCCTTTTACACATTTGTTTTTTTTTTCCAAGAATTCAATAGCTTTGTTGCCAGGACCAACACGTGTGGAGAGTTACGTTCTTCTCACTTAGGCCAAGAAGTCACCTTGTGTGGATGGATTCAGTACCGAAGGTAAATTGAAGTATAAGTGGATGGTGGGCCAAGGAGCAGTGGCAGACCCTGTCTCATAATAGAAAATGGTTGAGGTATAGCTCAGTGGTAGAGCACCCCTGGGTTAAATCTCCCAATACCACCAAGAAACCCCTGAATGTATGGTAATTGTTTCCCGAAAGCAATTTCAAACCTTTACTAAAGTTTTAAGTATTCATGAGAATAAAAAGCTTTCTGTAACCCCTGCAGGACTCTCAAAATTCACTGAATTCTTATTTCTCATTTTTGTTTTGAAAGATCCAAATGGTGTCAGTCTTAGTAAGTACCAGAAGAGAATAAAAATGAAGCTTGGTCCTGGAATGGACTAAAAATAGCCCTGGGCTAACTAAATTGGAAGAGTTCCTATGACCAGTAAACTAGAAATGGGCCCACATCCTGGAAACAGCTGGGAAGCTTCAATAGCATGGGGAAAGAGCTTATTTCATCCTAATATTAGGTAGGGAAAAAAACCTAAAAGCACCAACAGTGGTTTCTTAAGATCAGAGCCTATTTTTTGTTGTTTAGCTCTGTATTCCAGACCATATGTGAAGAGATTCAAAATACATAGGCTGTGTGACCTTAAAAGCATATGTCCCAGGGCCTGGGGTTGTGGCTCAGTGAGCTCGCCTACCATGCGTGAGGCATTGGGTTCGATCTTCAGCACCACATAAAAATAAAGGTATTGTGTTCACGTACAACTAAAAAAATAAAAATAAAATATTTTTTTTTATAAAGTGTATGTCCCAAGTGGGTGGATATTTACCCCGTAAATTTGGTGATTTTTGTTTTCTGAACCCAAAATCTGTACCTCTTTCAGATACTAAAGACAGAATGAGGAGTGTAGATTGAATGTTAAAAGGTTGAAATCTGGGGAATTTTTTGGTGATTTGTAGAATTGTTAAATTAGTAGTTGGAACTCTTCTAGGAAATTTCAGATCATATACCTTTTTAGGAAGGAAAAAAACCTTAACATTGCTATATTTCAAAAATGATTTCTAATACCATATTATGTCTGAATTGCACCTTATAAAAAGTTTCCACGTTTCATAAAATTATCTTATGCAGACTTAAGCCAATGAAAAGTTCTTTTAATTTTTTTTTTTTTTAATTTTTAGTTGTAGATGGACACAGTACCTTTATTTTATTTATTTGTGTGGTACTGAAGATCGAACCCAGTGCCCCCACGCACGCAAGGCAAGCTCTGTACCACTGAGCCACAACCCCAGCACAAGTTCTTTTAATTTTAAATCTGCTTTTTCATTAATAAACTATCTATAGAAGAGTAGTGGGCTATATAAATGACCAATAAAATTGAAATTTTAAAAAATGACTTGTTTTCATTAATAAGCAATGTAGACAATAATTGCATAAATATAGCTAATGAAAGTACATAGTTATTCATAAAAAAGGAACATGATAAATTGCTTGGGGTTTTTGTTTTGTTATTGAACTTGTTTACTCTGATTAAACTTTGGGCTTAGAGATTTTATCCTAAAATGTTCATTTTATTTTTCATTAATCAGGCAAAACATCTTCCTAGTCCTAAGAGATTGCCACGGTCTTGTTCAAGTTGTCATTCCCCAGGATGAGGTAATAGAAAGTGTCCTACTGTTAAAAGCTTCTTTGATGCTGTGGCTACAGAAAGCTAAGTAGTTTGATATGAGTGTGTTTGAGATTTTAAATTCAGGGGCTTATTGTTAATAAAAACTAAAAACTACCATAAGCAACATTAACATGCCAAACTGGAAAAAAAAAATATATATGTGCAACTCATGTTACAGAAAATGGCTTCTCTAATAGCTAAAAGGCTATTAGAGCCAGGCACGGTGGCGCACACCTGTAAACCCAGCAGCTAGAGAGGCTGAGGCAGGAGGATCAAGAGTTCAAAGCCAGCCTCAGCCACTTAGGGAGGCACTAAGCAACTCAATGAGACCATCTCTAAATAAAATACAAAAAAGATTGGGGATATGGCTCAGTGGTTAAGTGTCCCTGAGTTCGATCTCCAGTACCAAAAAAATAAAAAATAAATAAAAATTAAAGAGTACTACAAATCCATTAAAAAAAAAAAAAATAGACCAGTGGGCTGGGGATACAGCTCAGTGGTAGAGCACTTGCCTAGCATGCACAAGGCATTGGGCTTCATTCCCAGCACCACAAGAAAAGAAAGAAAATTTACAGAAAATATAAATGGCATGCAGACAAATGAAAGTATACCCAGCCTCACTCACAGGTAGAGCAATGTGAATTAAAACTACCCAGAATTGTTTTTAACACTTTGGATTGACAACACACTGTGTTTGGGGAAGCAGGTGCTCATACATTCTTGGAAGGAGTACAATATCATCGCTAGCTGTATGGAGAGCAATTTGGCAATATCAAGATTATAATTACATATATACTTTGAACCATTCATTTCACTTCTGGAAAATTACAGTTATCCTACATCTAGACACAGATGCAAAATGTCATACATAAAATGATATTCATTTCAGGATTATTTTTAATAGAAAAAATGGGAACTACAATGTTCTCAATAAGATATTAGTTTAAAAAATAATATGCATCTTTACAGTGAGATGTAGAAAAAGAATGAATGGGGGCTGGGGATGTGGCTCAAGTGGTAGCGCGCTCGCCTGGCATGCGTGCGGCCTGGGTTCGATCCTCAGCACCACATACCAACAAAAATGTTGTGTCCGCCAAGAACTAAAAATAAATAAATAAATATTAAAAAAAAAAAAAAAGCAAACGCTGGAGAAAAAAAAAAAAAAAGAATGAATGGAAAAAGAATGAATCTCTTTACCAATAGGGAAAAAAATCCAAGATATATTGTTAAATGAAAAAAACAAACAAAAAACCCACAACAGGATATAGACGAACATGTACAGTGCTGTTATCCAGATGAACTATAGTAAGAGATGGAATGTGTGCTCACTGTGTGCATGTTTATACGCATTGTGAAATGGATCTGCTAACATTGGGTGCTTCTGGGGAGGGGAACTGAGGTCCTTGAAGACATGGATAAGATGGAAACTTTTATCTTTTCTATCTGTCTATACCTTTTGCATTTTGAGCCCAGCGAAGGGAAGACCTGCTCTAAATACTTACCATTCACATTAGATAAAAGAACTGCCGTCATGCCCATTGGGCACTGTGGGTGCCTAGTTGTGGTAATTTTTACAAATGCTTCTATGTCAAAGGAAAATAAGATTTACTCAGCTAAGTGAAATAGAAGCGGTGAACTATTTGGAGAACGAGGACTTGGAGGTGAGCATAGCTACCGTATAGTCCATTATCGCTATTGGACGTAACTGCCCCTTAGACTAACCCTGGAGACAGTTGTCTTCAAAGTATGAGGGAGGTGTTTGCATTACTAATAGTTGTTCTTATTTTCCTTTGAGAAAGTTTTTAAAATTCTTAACTGATAGTTTTACTTGCTATATTACATGGAGTCAAAATAAGGATGCAGTTTGCCAAATGTATTATAATACAGTCATCTTATGGGAAGTATTATGGGAGGTAAGTTGTGAATATTAACATTTTTCTAAGCCATAAACTTTCAGACACCTGTAAGTTCATTTGTTTCTTGGAACTGTTTTCCTCCTCTGTAGACAGCTGCTTCTGTAAAGAAGATTCTATGTGAAGCCCCTCTGGAATCTGTGGTGCAAGTGTCCGGAACAGTCATTTCCCGACCTCCAGGACAGGAAAATGCAGTTAGTAGTTTAGAAACTGTTTATGTAAATTTTACCTGTTTGCATTGGCAATATCTTTATACACATTCAGGCAATATAGACCTGTTGTCCGTTAGGCACTAAATGCTCAGTAAGTTCTACCGATAAACCTATAGATTTCAACATCTTCATTACAAACACATCTATATAAATATGCATGCTAAGACAAAGTATCATCCATGGGTAGGCACAAGAACATCAAAGCCATGCACAGACGTATATACTATACACTCTAATAAGGACCTACACATTTTACATCTATGAATAAAGTTGTGTGTTTTGTAAATGTGCATCGTGTACATGTCCTAATCAGCAGATTTTAAAATAGGTCTTTTCTCTCTGTCTTTAAGAAAATGCCAACAGGTGAGATTGAAATCAAAGTTAAAACAGCTGAGCTTTTGAATTCCTGCAAGAAACTGCCCTTTGAAATTAAAGACTTTGTGAAGGTACTAACTTCTGTTATTTGATGACCAGAATTTTCAGAGCTTTTTAAAGAAAAAGTTTACCTTCTACAAAATTAAACATCTTACCAACAAATTGTTCTTAAATAGCGGCAGTTCATTAAGCTGTTGCAGCCTGTAAACACCTAAACTTTTTTCAGACAGGTTGAAATATGGGTCTATCTTTAAGACTAGAGGTGTTATATTTAATTTCTTTGTTGCTCCAAAATGTTTAATGTTTTGTAAGAAAATTTATATCTATCTTGGAAATCATTGAATGGTGTAGGGGAATCCTGCACCTATTAAATTTAAGCCTCTAAGAGTGATAAAATTATGGTTAGAGTGACTTCTCAAGCCCAAACATGTAAATAGAATTACTGTAATTCAAGATGTTCTTTGCCAAAGTTTGAGGGATCACCGGAGCTAGGTAGCACTGGGTAAGTACATCCAGATGATTTTCAGCTGGGTCACTGTTACAGGCTTTTTTACTAGAGTGCTGGGGATTAAACCCAGGGCCTAATATGCCATGCCAGTGCTCTATCCAGTCCTATATACCTTATTTTAAAGTGATCTATTCAGGAACGTTTAAATTAATTCTGTAGCCACTTAGTCTTATATTTATAAGTTCTCAATACTCAGAAAAAAAATAATAAAATTACAGAGTTGACCTCAATGTGAGAAAGAAATATACAGATTTCTCAAGATAAGCATTTAGAAAGTGAATTTAGAGGTATTTCTTACTATTTCTGTTTCTATTATCTAAGAAAGGAGCTATTTTGGAGGGATATGACATTCTTTAAAAAAAGTACTCAGCACAAAGATGGATGCAGATTTTCAGCCTTGAACATAAGCACACCTCACCCATTTCTGCCAGTACAGCAGAGGAGGCTCCACCTGCCATCCCTTTACATTCCTTACACTTGTAGTCAAGGGTCCCCTCCAGGTAATAATTAAGTCAGCAGTTTTTGATGTGTTTATTTTGTTTTGTTTTTGCAGCAGGGATGGAACCCCAAGGGCACTTAACCACTGAGCCATACTCCCAGCCCTTTTTATTTTTAATTTTGAAACAGCTGAGGCTGACTTTGAACTTGCAATCCTCCTGCCTCAGCCTCCCAAGCCACTGGCATATGCCACCCTGCTGATTGATATGTCTTTTTAAAAGATCTTTAAATTTTTCACTAGTCAATTATGGACTTTAATGAATGGATTAATGTTTAATAGGTAAATTTCAAATCAGTGAAGGGTGATGTTAATACTCATGAATAGTAAGAAATGTAAAATCTGTATTAGTAACAAACTTAGAAGTTGTAGGAGCTGAGGCTGGCAAGGTGTCCACATGGTGCAGATAGCAGGCTGTAGGCTTCCTGGTGATGGAAGCTAAGGACAGAGCTAAAGATAACACCTGTAATTCAAAAAGTAAACATAAAAATCTTTAAATTTGTTTAGAAAACGGAAGCTCTTCGTTTGCAGTATCGCTACTTAGACCTTCGTAGTTTCCAAATGCAGTACAATCTGCGACTGAGGTCCCAGGTGGTCATGAAAATGCGGGAGTACCTTTGTAATCTCCATGGTAAGGGAAAGCCTGAATATCCTTTGGGGCTTTTTAGCATCCCTTAGGTTGTATTCAGTTTTATTTTATCCTCTCCTTCCGTCATGGGTCAGGTATTGGGAGAAATTTGGAACTCACGCCATGTGTAGTTTTTGAAGAAAATTTATTTTACAGGTGTTTGTCCTAGAGCATAATTTAGTCACTAGGTGCTCACTGGGTCACATATACTTCCTTTTGAAGGTAGTAATACCTGTTACATTGTTTAACCTAGCATTTCCCATTGTTATTGAAGGCAGGACAGCCCTTTTTTGTTTCTACAGCAGAAGTTTTCTTAATGTTTTGTTTGTTTATTGTTTACTTTTCCTGGAACCTTGGAAATGGCTTGTGAATTTAACTAGATACCTTGATTAGTTCTGGGGAAAATCTACACTATTTGTGTTATTGTCCCTACGCTTAGAACGTTTTGAATAGCAGAATAATTTAGTAAACAAGAATCCATCAAGTATTTAGGATTATTTTGTATCAAAAGTATCAGCTTTATAAAAGAACAGAATCTTTTGAAAAGCTTCAGATTACTTCTTGGACTTATAAAAACCAATAAAACTAGGGTTGGCAGCTTATTTCAGCCCAAGTTATTAATTAAAGGAGAGCCTTTCATTTGTTGGACTGTAGTATAGACATCATATTTGAAAAATTCCTATCTACTAAATTCTGATATTTCTTTCTTTTTAGGGTTTGTGGATATAGAAACCCCAACACTGTTTAAGAGAACCCCAGGGGTATGTATATTCCTGAAATCATTCTATTAATAATGTCTTATTAGTTGTAAAACTGGACAACTTTGCTTTTGTATTCACTTGGTCCACTTTTATTTTTATTTCGTTTTACTTACTGCCACAGGATGGTCACATTAACTAGATTGTCTTAAGAATTGAGAAAATTGAGTCAGTAATTTGAGTCAGAACCTTTTATTCCATGGAGATTTCTTTTCCTTGCAATTCATAGATGTAAATCATTAATGAATTGGTTCCTTAAAAACAAAACCCTTGTTTATTAAGAACTGACATTTTGGGGCTGGGATTGGGGGTGTAGCTCAGTGGCATAGTGCTTGCCTAGCATATGTGAGGCAATGGGTTCAATCCTTAGTACTACATAAAAATGAACAAATAAAATAAAGGTATTCTGTACATTACAACTACAAAAAAAAAAAAGAACTGACATTTCAGCCGGGCATGGTGGCACATGCCTATAATCCCAGTGACTTGGAAGGCTGAAGCAGGAAGATCACAAGTTCAAGGTCAGCCTCAGTCACTTAGCAAGACACAGTCTCAAAATGAAATAAAATAAAGGGCTGGGATGTAGCTCAGTGGTAGACTGTCCCTGGGTTCAATCCCCAGTACAAAAAAAAAAATTTTTTTTTTTTTTTTAAACCAAACAGACATTTCTAAGTGTGTAAGTGTGTGTGTGTGTGTGTGTGTGTGTTTAACCGCCCTCTTTACCATCTCTTCTCTGTGCTGGGAGCAACTCTCCTGAAATGTATATCATACTCCAAGCTCCTCTCCACCCCCATCTTAGTCAGCAGCACTTCTCTGTTGCTCAGCACCCACTGTCTGCATTGGTGCTGAGACAACAGACACACAGATGAGATCCTCAGAAGCTTGCTGGTCCCACATCCCCTGACCTCATTTGTCTCTAGCCACAGTGTCCAAATCAGCATCGTTTCAAAGGACATTGACACAGCACCTAAGTTCACTGGGGAACATTGCTCTTTAGTTAATTTCATTGATGAGCTGAAGTATACACTTCCATCAGTCAGTTATACCTTGGGTTTATTTTTTTAATAATGTCTCCCCTTTCCCTCTCTCTCTTTAAAAGGGTGCCAAAGAGTTTCTAGTACCATCCCGGGAACCTGGAAAGTTTTATTCTCTCCCTCAGAGTCCTCAACAGTTTAAGCAGCTTCTGATGGTTGGTGGTTTAGACAGGTGAGTTTTTTATGCTATAAAAGTTGTCAAAAAAAATGAAAAGGGAGAAATGAAAGAAAGGGAAAAAATTCAAAAAAATTGTCTGGCCTCTTAAGATTATAAAATTTATAGGAATTCAAAGAATACTTAATAAAATACCCTGAAAACTTCATAGTAGTCCTCATTTAGTAAAAATTTATTGCTAGGCCCAGTGATGAAAGCTAAGGCAGGAGAATCACAAGTTCCAGGCCAGCCTCAGCGACTTAGCAAGATCCTATTTCAAAATAAGAAACAAAAAGGACTGGGGATGTAGCTTAATGGTAGAGCACCCCTAGGTTCAATCCCCAGTACTGAAGGGAAAAAAAGTTTATTTGGTATCTACCACGTACAAAGGTCTATGCTGATAGATGTGACAAGGTTAAAAAGAAGGTTTTGTTGTCATGAGTTAATAAGACTAGCAAAGCAGAATAGAACAATGAATAAAACCAACTGTAAAATAAACCAAAATATAAATGCATGGAAATTTGAAAACTGTGATCCAGGTTCAGTGGAGTGAGTCTGTAGTCACAGCTACTTGGGAGACAGAAGATGACTTGAGCCCATGAGCTTGAGACCAGCCTGAGCAACAGTGAGGCCCTGTCACAAAGAATAAAAAAGAACTTTACAAACTGAGTATGAAGAGGTTTGAAATTACATTGAAAGCATCCTGAGTCACACCCTCAGAGAGCTGCATTTCAGCAGGGGTGGGGATGAACATGCAATGGCATAGAACAGGAAACTACAGTGTGTTCCTACAGCAGAAGTACCTCAGTCTGGCTAGAGCAAAAAAGTAAAATGCTGAGAAGCACTGACTAGGAAAAAAAGCATCCAATGGTTTACATGACATTCTAATTACTACTGTCCTAAGGGGCCAGAGAATATTTTAGAAACAATATATAGAATAGTAACTTCTCTTGGATCAGCTGTGTATCCAATTAAAGTATCATTTAAAAAAAAAAAAAGTTTCTTATGTCTTTGAGGTATCATTATTAATTTATCTCACAGTCTGCCTCGTGATAAGTTTGTGTGTTCTTAAACCCATGACTCAGTTGGTGCTTTGTTTCACTTGTAGATACTTTCAGGTTGCCCGATGTTATCGAGATGAAGGTTCAAGACCAGACAGGCAGCCCGAGTTTACTCAGGTACAAAGTTACATCAACACCAGCGAAGTAACTTTATATACCTAACTTCTCATTAAGTATTATTCTGCACATATGTAGTTAAATTCACCTGCAGTTGAGGCTCTCATTATCCAAATTTTGGTCTATTTCATGAGGAGCATGGTCATCAGCTGAGGAATGCCAGAGTTGTCATCAATGTTTGATTGTTACTGACTTGAAAGTCCTTAAAGCAAATTTCTTGCATAATAAAATCTTATAATTCTAGGGCTGGGGATGTAGCTCAGCAGTAGAGCTCTCACCTAGCACCTGTGAGGCCCTGGGTTTGATCCTCAGCACCACATAAAAATAAATAAGTAAAATAAAGGTATTGTGTTCAACTACAACTAAAAAAATTTAAAAAAAAAACTTGTAATTCTGTATATTGATATTTAATTTGTTTATCTGTGGACTTATCAAAGCCATTATGATTTTATTTCTGTATGATAGCATATTAATAAGTATGATAAAGTGTAAAAAATCATAGGCTATGGAATTGGACAAACCTGGGATCACATGTAGTTTCACAACTTCTTGATGCCGGGTACACAGGCAAATTACCCAGCTTCTCTGAGCCTTAAGCCATGAGATGGTTGTGGGAACTAAGCAAGTTAATACAAGGCATTAGCATAGTGCCTGACCTAAAGAAGATATGCAATAATATTTACACTCTCTCTATATATTGTAAGTATTTTTGGTATAGAATCCTGTGGTAAATTGAAAGCAGAGAAATGTATATATACATATAGTGTGTGTGACTATTCCAAGTTAGTCTCCTTGTGTTATTTTGGTTTCAGATTGACATAGAAATGTCTTTTGTAGACCAGACTGGGATCCAGAGTTTAATTGAGGGTCTGCTCCAGTATTCCTGGCCCAGTGACAAAGACCCTTTGGTAGTTCCTTTTCCTTCCATGACCTTTGCTGAGGCATTGGCCACCTACGGAACTGATAAACCTGACACTCGCTTTGGCATGAAGGTATTTCTCCACACTTTTCCAGAATCCTGCTCTCAAATAGTTCCACAGTCTCTTAAACCATTTTAATGAAACTTATGTTACACACTGTTATATTTTTGTTACCTTGTTACAGAACTATAGCAAAAAAGAATAACATGTTAGCATTAAATTGCTTTTTTTCTATCTAATGTGTTCCAAGATCCATTTCCAAGAGCAAGATACTTGCTATAAAGTTTTTATTACAGTACTTACCAGTTATTGATTAGAGGGACATGAATAGTAACTTGAAAGAAAAAGAAGTATGCTTTCTATTTCAATTTTTTAAGCCATCATGGTACTTGGAAGGCAAATGATCCAGAGTTCTTCATTTTCCTTGGTCAATAAAAAACTCAAACACTTGAAGACATTTATTCAGATTATTAATATCTGTGTGTATGAAAGGACAAGAGTAGAATTTATATAGAGCAGTTTCATTACCAGGCTTTCCATTATTTGCTCTGAGAAAGCAGTAGCCCTTGAACTTTGTAATGCTGCTGATATTTCTGAACCTCAGTTCTCACAAAAATTTCTTAGAAATTGAATTCTGCCTAGTCAATAAAATCTGTGCTCAGTTTTTTTTTTGTTTGTTTGTTTGTTTTTTTAAGAGAGAGAGAAATTTTTTAAATATTTATTTATTTTTAGTTCTCGGCGGACACAACATCTTTGTTTGTATGTGGTGTTGAGGATTGAACCCGGGCCGCAGGCATGCCAGGCGAGCACGCTACCGCTTGAGCCACATCCCCAGCCCTGTGCTCAGTTTTTAGAATGAAAAAAATATGATGATGGGGTTATAGCTCAGTGGTAGAGTACTTGCCTCGCACATGTGAGCCACTGGGTTCGATCCTCAGCACCACATAAAAATAAATAAAATAAAGCAAATATATTGTGTCCATCTTAAAAAATATTTTTTAAAAATAGGATGCATACAAAGTCATAACTGTACATGTAGCTACCAACTTAACTACTCATATCTTCATTTGTAATATGGAATAGTGGGTCTTAAGTCCAACTGCTTGGGTTACATCCTGGCCATTTACTAGCTTTGTCATCTTAGACAACTTACTTTCTTTTCTGTGCCCCAGTTTACTCATTTATGAAATGGAGATAGACTGTCAGCCTAGTACTCTTGTATGAATGAAATAAATATTTATAAAATACAAGTTATAATGCTCAATCCATGAGCATAGTGCTTAGCCCTCTTTGAATGTAAATATTAACTTATCAAGATCTATTCCCTTCTTTGAAATCTTATTTGTAAAATGTTTTTTGAGATAAAAATGACTTCATGTTTAATTATCTCTTTTTGTTGCCCTTTCACCAGATTGTCGATATCAGTAATGTGTTCAAACACACAGAGGTCAGATTTCTTCAAGATGCACTTAGTAAGCCCCAAGGAGCTGTCAAAGCCATGTGTGTCCGTGAAGGAGCAGTAAGTGAAGCATAGTTCTGTTTTTTCTATAGTGTATGTTTTGGAAGTAAATATGTTTAACATTGGTACATTTAAACTTGAGGAAGAACTATTCTCTTTAAATAAAAATATGTACTTTTCAAAATCTAGCAGTGTCCCTAAAACTCTAAGTAGAGAACAATAAACCTTAAGAATGTGAGTTTATATTCGAGATCTTGGCCACCCTCTTTTTTTCCTTTCTTTTAAACACGGCTGTACACTGCTATTGTACTTCACTTGGGATAATTTCATTGGCAATACTTTATAAGCATAAATGCTGGATAGGATTTAGCATTTCAATCATAGTGTTGGTTTATCCAAAGACTCTTAGCACCTAGCATAGTCCTGGCCTGTTGATTTTTGGTGTTCTGAAGATTCTGGCATCAATAGGGGAAGCAAAGGAGGTGGAACTAAAAAAGCAAAAAGAAAGGGAGGTAAGAGGAGAAAGGAGAGTGGTTGGGCTGAGCAAGCACTCACTGTAAAGTGAAGGGACACATTTGGTACTGTAATAAGTATACTTGCTTTGAAAGTAATGAGTCATTCCAGAAGTTTCTTCAATCAGATTACTATTTTTGAAAGATTATGCTCGTTTGGATACATAGTATATTTAGAATGGGGGAAAGAACTCTTGTCTTATTACTCTATATTCACTTCCTATGTTCAGTGGAAAGTAATTTGGTATCCATATTCTCTCGTCCAAATAAAAAGTGTGTTCAGGTATGCCAGGATAACTTATTGCCTGTTGGTATTATTTACCCTGTTTCAAGTGTATCTTTTCGGCTGGGGATATAGCTAAGTTGGTACAGTGCTTGCCTCGTGTGTCTTTTCTTCTCTTAGTAGACTACAGGAATATATATTATTTTTCACCTCTTTGTATCTCCTGTTCCTAATGAAATGCCCCATGAGAATAGCTGAGGATGACCAATGTCTCACTTAGACATTAAGATAATTTGAAATCAGATGCAAAGAATTTTAAGAAACTTAATCCAGGGGCTGGGGTTGTAGCTCAGTGGTAGCACGCTTGCCTAGCATTGCGTGAGGCACAGGGTTCAATTCTCAGCACCACATACAAATAAATAAAGGTCCATCAACAACTAAAAAATATTTTTTTAAAAAAGAAGAAAACATTAAAAAAAACTTAATCCAGTTTATCAAAAGCAAGATATAAAGAATTTTTAAGAAACCTTCAATAAATTCTGAATCTTTTTGTGGATCTGAAATATTTTCTTTCACAGTTCAGTTATATTTTATTTATCCTTTGTATTCCACATCTAAAGACTTCTGGGGAATACAGACACAGCTCTTTCCAATGAGACCTGCATAATTGGGAAAAATAAGACCTATAATAAGTTTTAAAAATGTGTTATTTAGGGCTGGGGTTGTAGCTCAGTGGTAGAGCACTTACCTAGCACATGTGAGGCACTGGGTTCAATCCTCAACACCGTATTGAAAAGTCAATCAATCAATAAATAAGAGTTAAATTCTTAAAAAAAAAAAAAAAAAAGTGTTATTTAGAAGCCTGTTTAGGTAGCACACACCTGTAAGCCCAGCTACTCAGGAGAGCGAGGCAAGAGAATTACAAGTTTGAGGCCAGCCTCAGCAACTTAGTGAGGCCCCAACTCAAAAAGTAATGATTTAAAAAAAGCACTTGGGCTGTAGTTCAGATGAAGAACACTCCTGAGTTCAGTTCCTCATACAGAAAAAAAAAAAAAAATTATTTTTGGTCATTTAGAGTTCTAGTGGCTTTGGTGGGGTTGGGTGAGGTTAAGGTAGGTAAGGAGGTGAGGCAGCTGGGGCCGGGTTTTCCTCACCGCTTCCTGCTCTGGTTTGTGTCTTCCTAGAGAACAGGATCATCCCAAAGGATGGCAGGGAAATTTGTAATTTAGTAGCAGAAATTAAATTTGTATTAAATCTCACTATTGTGATGAAAAAAACAAATATATTTGTGTTCCATTGATGTTATAAACACGTTTATGAAGCTGAGTGTCATATTAATGAGTTTTCTTTATTTTTCATCAGAATTACTTAAAAAAGAAAGACATTGAGTCCATTAGAAAATTTGCAGCTGACCATTTTAAAGAGGTAAGGAATTAATTAAAGCAGTTTTCTTCCTTTTGGGAATTCAGTATTTTTAACTGATTGCTTGAGCTTTTAAGATATCATTAATTTTGAGGGTCTTGTTATTTCAGATCACGCTTTGACTTCTATTTATCTTTAAAGTTAATGTTACCCCTGGGTATAACTCTAAGACTTCAATTTAATTGAATTAACATTTATCAGAGTATGAAAGCTCAAACATATTCCATTTAAATAAAGGTATTTTTATCCAATTTGGAAAATAAATAGAGCCCTACATGTCAAGGTTTAACAAAAAGCATTACAAGCATGAATGACTTCCAGTATTCAGGGTTCTTCCTATACCTATTTTAAGACTCTATATCCAACTTCGACAGACACATTTTGTGTTTGAGACCAGCCTGACAACAGTCAAATGAGACTTCACTTTTTAGACAATCTCATTCATTTCCTGTTTCTTTATAGTCTATACCTTTGCTTCAGCCAGATCAACATTCTTGCAAGCCTGGGATGGTAGTACAGCCTGTTATCCCAGCTACTCATGAGACTGAGGCAGGAGGATTGGCAAGTTTGAGGCCAGCTTGGATGACTTAGCAAGTGGTAGAGCACTCAATTTTTTTTTTTTAAATATTTATTTTATTTACTTCTATGTGGTGCTGAGGATCGAACTCAGGGCCTCACACGTGCTAGGCAAGCACTCCACCACTGAGCCACAACCCCAGCCCTGTTTGTTTGTAATATTTATTTTTTAGCTGTAGTTGGATGCAATAATTATTTTTATGTGGTCCTGAGGCTCGAACCCATTGCCTCACGTGTGCCAGGCAAGTGCTCTATCACTGAGCCCCAGCCGCAACCCCTCCAATTCTTTTTTGAGGAGGATTGCTTTAAAACAGGATCTCAATATGGTGCCTAGGCTGTTCATATGGTCTCAAACTCATGGGCTCAAGTGATCCTCTTGGGTAAGCTCCCAAGTAATGGACTACAGGCATGTGCTGCTGTTATTTTAATTAAATTTAAATAGCCATACCACATAGCCATGGTTATTACTTCTCCCATCTGCTGTTACTGATGAGAAGTATAATGTTTGTATGGATTTTTTCCTTTACAGCAGACATGATTATTTGACTATTTTTCTCTTTGGAAGTTTTCAGCCTCCTGAAAACTTTTTTCCGGGGATGGGGGTCAGTGTTGGGGACTGAACCCAGGGAATCATGCATGTGAGGCAAGTACCCTAATCTGAGCAACACCAGCCCCTCCCAAATCTTGATGTTCTAAAATTTCAAGTTTGGATCACTTTTTTTTGATATCAGGGATTAAACCCAGGAGCACTTAACCACTAAGCCAAATCCCCAGGCCTTTTTATTTTTTATTTTGAGACACAGTCTTGCTGAATTGCTGAGTCTGGCTTTGAATTTGTGATCCTCCTGCCTCAGCCTCCCAAGCTGCCAGGTTACAGGTATGTGCCACTGCACCTAGCCTGGATCATTTTTTTATTCAAGTATTGTACACTTGAAGGGCCCTTTCAGTATGAAAGCTCATGTCTTCATCTGGGGAAATTTCTTTTACTATTTAATTATTTTGTTGGATTGTTTTGTTTCTAGGGCTGGGGACTGATCCAGAGCCTTACACATGCTGCACACCAATTCTATCACCGACCAGCTCTTATTGTTTTGATGTCATCATTTTTTCTGATCTATCTCTAGCATTTCTCCGAGTTGTATGTTGAACCCTTTCACATAGCTTATATTGCTTTTTTCCCCCCCAAGTCCTTTCCTATCATTTTCTCCATCCTTTTATTCTGTTTTCTAGCTTTCCTCAAGTCTTCTGTTGAACTTTTTTTTCATGTTTGTATTTCTAGTAGCTCTTTTCATTCTATTTTATTCCGATTTTAATGATTTTTTTAAAAATGCTGAAGAATTTCTTCAATGTGTGGTGATTGGGCATGTTTAAATATAAGGCCTTCTAAAAGCTGGTTGGAAATACAGGGTCCTAGGAAAGGCTTTGTAAATGGATAGGTTTAGGGTGAGCAACAAGGTTACTTGGCTGTTACCCTGGGGACTCAAGGTGTATGAGTCCTAAGCCTCTCCAGGATTCTGCTGGGTAAAACAGTTCCTTCCTGTGCTGAAGCTGCCTCCATTCTTTCCTAGGCCAGAGCCTTCTTCATCCTGCTTCCTTAACCATCCCTATATCATTCGCTTGGAATCTATCAGAAATTTCTCATCTACTAATATTACTCCCTATGCTTCATTCCCATTTTTTTTTCATTGTGGTGAGATTATTTTTTTAAATTCCTTTTATGCAGTGCTCAGTGATGCACGCCTGTAGTCCCAGCTACTCAGAAGGCTGAGACAAGATCACAAGTTGGAGGCTAGCCTCAGCAATTTAGCAAGACACTCTCAAATGAAACAGTCCAGAGATATAGCTTGTGGTAACATGCCCCCTGTGTTTAGTCCCCAAAACCACAAAAAATAAAATTCCTTTTTATCATTTTGAAGGGATTCAAGGAAGAGAATAGTGATAATCTCATATAAATTCCACTGGGAGCAAGAAATCTTTGTACTATGAGAAAATGAATCAATCTCACTTTTTAAAAAATATGAGTAAGGATTATGGATGTAGTTCAGTGGCAGAGGTTTGCCTAGTATGCATAAGGGCCTGGGTTCAGTCCCCAGTACCACAGATGCACACACACAAAGTAAGTGATTCTTTTTCTTTATCACAGGAGGTCTTACCTGTATTCCTAAAAAACAAGGAAAACTGGAATTCACCAGTTGCTAAATTCATACTGGAGAAACAAAGATTGGAATTAATTAGACTAATGGAGATTCAAGAAGATGATGTAGTCCTCCTGACTGCCGGAGAGCACAAGAAAGCAGTAAGAAGTCACCTGCAGGCATCTGTGCAATGGATGCTAAATGTTGCCTCTCTTCTCCTGTGGATGTGCACATTTAAAATGACTTAATTTCAGAGATGGAGCTGCATCCACTGTTATGTGTCTTTCAGTACTTCTTAATGCACTATGTGAACACTGGAGTCTTTTCATTAGCTGTCAGACTCCATTGGCATCATCACACAAATTAGATCTGACTCAGATTAGGAAATCTGCCTGAGTAGAGGGTCAATAGTTTTAGTTATATAACCATGAAACACTTTTCATTTTTAAGGTTTGCAGATGAAGGAAATTTGGTAGTTGCTGACTTTTGTACATAGCGCATTACCAAGAGTGTGGCGGGACGGCTCAGACTGCTGGAGGGCTGCAGGCTGAAAGACACTCCTGGACCCGCTTAGTCAAGGCAGGACCCTTTTTTCTCAAAAGCAGTAGTTGTAGGTGGTGAGTGCTACCATGCATTGTGTAAATCACCATTTTTCAGGGCATATGTGGGAGGCTGAATTTACCTTTAAGAATCTTTGAAAGATAGGCAAAAGCGTAGTATAAAAATCAAACATGAGGGGCTGGGGTTGTGGCTCAGTGGTAAAGTGCTTGCCTAGCATGTGTGAGGCCCTGGGTTCAATTCTCAGCACCACATATAAATAAATGAATAAAATAAAGGTCCATTAACAACTAAAAATATATTTTTAAAAAATCAAACATGAATATTGAAAATATATTGTAAATGTTAAACATAAATTCAATATTTTTCACTGTAATTTATATTTCCCTTACTATTTCTTTCAAAGGAAAGGTTTGTTTTCAGCTTCAAAGCTCAATATAATTCATTATCTTTCCCTTCTGCAATAGCAGAGTGAAGAAATCCATTTAAATACAAATTTTATTATTAATGAATTTCTTAAAAAATACATTGCAATTTTATATAACATTCTGCTGCAAATTAATTTGGTGTGAACCAAACATTCTGCTGTTTCTTTCTAAGGAAGGTAGACTACAATTCCTGCTGGACCTTTCTTGAAAGAAAGACACCAGACTGTGGGAAGTAACATTAACTTTCTGAAAAATGTCAGAATGAAGGTGTCCTGTGGGAATAGAATGGATCTGAAAGTGGCCTCCTAGGGGCTGGGTTTGCAGCTCAGTGGTAGAGCACTTGCCTGGCATGTGTGAGGCACTGGGTTCAATTCTTAGCACCACATATAAATAAATTTTAAAAAGAAAGATTTTTTTAAAAAGGTCCATCAAAACTAAAAAAGTATTAAAAAAGAAAAAAGTGGCATTCTAGGCATCTCCAGGCATATGACACTTTTCTGATAAACTGCCTTCTCAGGGAAACTCTGCACACCATAGTTAGCATTTATTAAGTACCTCCTGTTTACCACTGATCTAAATACTGTGTATATATTGATTCATTTAATGCCCATGCCAACCCATGAGAGAAGTACGGATATTGTTATTATTTTTAATATAAGGAAACTTGCTGGGCATGGTGGATTACATGCCTATAATCCCAGCTGCCTTTAATCCCACCCACTTAGGAGGCTTAGGCAGGAAGATCCTTTGAGCCCAGGAGTTCAAAGCCAGCCTGGACTACATAGTGAGATCCCATGTCAAAAATAATTAAGGGGCTGGGGCTGTAGCTCAGTGGCAGAGTGCTTGCCTAGCATGCATGAGATACTGGGTTTAAGCCTCAGCACCACATAAAAATAAAATAAAGGTATTCTGTCCATCTACAACTACATGAATAAATTAATAAGATCACAATAGTGTCTTGGATTAAATATATTCATCCCCACTTTACTGTGGATAAGGGCACAAAAGAGTTCCTAAATAGCCACACTGAGGCTCCAAGCCAAGTCTTTGAAGCTCTGCTGTCTGTGTTCTTAATCACTGAATTACTAGGTGCTCACCACCCAGTTAGCTAAGACTGCTAGTCATCTTCAGGTCTCTGTCTCCTAAGAAAGGACATCTCATTTTCTAGTTGGCTGCTCTTTTCCTAGAGAATAGTGCTTCAGAACCCAGGTGGTGGGCTGCTTATTGTTAAGAAGCTAACTCAATGTTTGTATCTTTTGTTTGCAGTGCTCTCTGTTGGGAAAGTTACGTCTGGCTTGTGCCGACATTTTGGAAATGAATGGTATGGTGCTCCGTGACCCAGCCCTGTTCTCCTTCCTTTGGGTGGTGGATTTCCCACTCTTTCTTCCCAAGGAGGACAATCCCTTGGAGCTGGAGTCAGCCCACCACCCATTCACTGCTCCCCACCCTGGTGACATTCACCTCCTGTACACTGAACCTGAAAAGGTACTATATCTGTATTTCCAAATAAAAAGGACATATGTAAATAAAGACAAAGTACTTCAAAGTTCATAGTCTAAAGATAGCTAGGACCAGTTCTGGAAGTCTCAGGAGAAATTGAGCCAGTGGTTAATACATTGTCTAAGTAGCTACAGCATCTTTAATCTGTAGAACAGAAAGCTAGAAGTTTTCCCTAATATAAAGGCTCTGTGAATCTAGGTTCGCAGCCAACACTATGACTTGGTTTTAAATGGCAGTGAGATTGGAGGAGGTTCCATCCGAATTCACGATGCAGAGCTACAGCATTACATCCTGGCGACACTACTGAAGGTAACATACCATCTAACCTGGCCTCACTGTTTTTCCCTTGGTTTTGTTAAACATCCGTCATGATTATTTGCTAGATACAAATAGTTTCAGCTTATCTCTCTACCTTTAGTGTAGGACTTAAAAATGTAAGTGAAATAAGGATAACATTAGTGCTTATTATATGCCAGTAACTGTTTATATACTTTCTATGCATTGATACATTTAATCCTCATAGTAATCTCATGAGATAGATACCTTTATTCTTTGAAATTTCAGAGATGAGAAAGAGGCAGATGAAGTACCTGACCTATAGTCACACACAGCACAAGATAAGTAGAGCCAGGAATTGAAGACTGGCTCTTGAGCTCAACTAGCTGACCACTACACTACTCGAAAGTCATTTCCAAGCCAGGCACAGTGGTGCATGTCTTTAATCCCAGTGACTGGAGGCTGAGGCAGGTGGATCACAAATTCAAGGCCAGCCTCCGCAATTTAGCAAGACCCTGTCTAAAAATAAAAATTTTTTAAATGAGCTGGGGGGCCTGGGGGTATAGCTCAGTGGTAGAGCACTTGCCTAGCATATGTGAGGCACTGGGTTTGATCCTCAGCACCACTTAAAAAAATAAATATATAAAATAAAGGTATTGTATGCATCTACAACTAAAATAATTTTTTAAAATGGGCTGGGGATATAGCTCAGAGGTGAGGCACCTGAGTTAAATCCCCATTACCATCCCCCCCAAAAAAATGTTATTTCCAGTAACTGAAAATGTTGAGAGAGAAAAGTATGAAGAGATTTTATGCCTTTTAATAGATATATTTGAGCTGTATGAAAGGTAGGGATATATTTTAGTGATATAGAGAGTGGGATTTGGTCAGAATTTTAAAAATTGAAAAATAAAGGTCGAGAATTTAAAAATTCAGTGATTTCTCTAGGATAGGATAAGTTTCATGAAGGAAACCATCCATCAATCCGGTCCTAAAAACTAATTTTGTGGGACTAACAGGTATGAAGTAGGATGTGAGAGCCCGTTTGGAAAACTCAAAACATCAGGTGCTCTTTGATTTTAAGGGCATTGTGAAACCTGTGCCCTTTTCTGCCCGAAGCTCCCAGACCTGTTTCCAGCCTACCTTTTTCATTCCTTTCATTTTCAAGCTTTTCAGAAGAGTAAGAATACACTTCTTTGCCTCTGGTGATTCTTAGCCCTTTCCTACTGCCCATTAGAACAGAATCATCTGGCTGGACATGGTGGCACATGCCTATGATCCCTGCTACTTGGGAGGCTGAGGCAGAAGGATCACAAGTTCTAGGCCAATTTAGTGAGACATTGTTTTAAAGGCTGGGGGTGTGGTTCAGTGGTAGAGTGCTTACCTGGTATGTGCAAGAACCTGGGTTCAATCCCTAGGACTGAAAGAAAAAGAAAATTGAATCACCTTTCCAGTTAAAAAAAAAAAAAAAAAAAATCCCTGATGTTTGGGCTCCACATAAATAAAATGATTGGTACTCATTTTTTGAAGTTCCTCACTAGATCCTACCCTAGAGTCTGGCTGGAGAATTATTCCGGTGCTTGGCCTTCAGCCTCTCCTGCCTCCCAGCAGCATTTGATACTTATGCTTTTCTCTTGGTCCCTGTGACAGCACAGCCTGCTACTCATCTTGCCCTTTTGAGCCTACACCTCCACCTTCCTTGGTCCGTCTTATTCCGTTCCGATTAGCAGAACAGTAGTGGTGGCAGTTACTAAGCACCAGGCACTTTTCTACATGTTGTCTGTGATTTGTCTTGTTCCCTTGCTAAACTGTAAACCTCTTTAAAGTTTTTTTTTGTTTTTGTTTTAACTCTGCTAATGAATTTTCATGATAACTTAGTTAAGTCACATTAAGGTTAACTCAACTTTATTTCCCATTAGCACCTAAGCCTTGAACACAGTACTTAGTGGACCTTCGGTATTTATATTTAATGGAATATCTTTTGAATTTCAGGAAGATGTGAAATTACTGTCCCATCTGCTCCAGGCTTTAGATTATGGGGCACCCCCTCATGGAGGAATTGCCTTAGGTAAATAACTTGTACATTTATAAACTACATTTCATTCCATAGCACTGTCTCAAGTTGGGGTTTTTAGCCTATGATAAGTGGCGGGTGGAGTTGAGGTCAAGCGTTCTATGAGAATGTAAGTTTGTTTTAATTTCAGTAATATATTTTTATGTATGTATTTATTTTTTGGTACTTGAGATTAAAACCAGAACTTCACACATGCTAAAAGCACATGCCCTAAAAGTATATTTTACTAGTTAAAACTTGACATAATTTTGCATTTGAAAGGTTTTTATGGTACTGGGGATTGAACCCAGGGAGACTCTACCACAGAGCTACACCTGGAGCTTTTTTTTTCCTCCTTTCCTTGAGGCAGAATCTTGCTAAATTGCTCAGGCTGGCCTCAAACTTGGAATCCTCCTTCCTCAGCCTCCAAAGCCACTGGGATTACAGGCATACACCACTACCATGTCCAGTTCAGTTCTGTAAAAACAGAATACTATGGTTGGTGCAGCCTAGATTTTATTTAGAAGTTATATATAGAATTGTAGTTCAGTGTTAAGAGTGCTTGCCTAGCATATGTGATGCCCTGGGTTTGGTCTCCAGTATCACCAAAAATAAAGTTCTCTACAAATTTTATAGAAAAACTAAGACATTCCCAACATTTGATTACTATGTATTTCTCATTGGCTAACTGTATTCTACTCACAGGGTTAGACAGACTGATGTGCCTTATCACTGGAGCTGCAAGCATCAGAGATGTCATAGCCTTCCCAAAATCCTTCCGGGGACATGACCTCATGAGCAACGCCCCAGATTCTGTTTCTCCTCAGGAACTGAAGCCCTATCACATCCAGGTCTCCTGGCCAGCAGACTCAGAAGCAGAAAGGAGCTCACTGAATCATTCACACCATCCAGAAAGTTGAACTTGAGTTTTGTCCTCTTTGCTTCACCAAGGCTAAAATCAAATCTGGATGTGTCACTCATATGACAAGTCTGTAGGCGAATATAACCCAGGAAGGATACTTCACAATAATTTATCAAAATTTCACAATATGCTTTTTTTTTTTGGTTGGGACTTTTTTATAAGTTCCTTTTTACTTGGTGTTAAAAATATATATATATGGCTCTTTCGCGGGGTATTGTGGCTTACACCTGTAATCCCAGCAGTTCAGGAGACAAGGCAGGAGGATCACGAGTTCCAAGCCAGCCTCAGCAAAAGCGAGATGCTAAGCAACTCAGTGAGACCCTGTCTGTAAATAAAATACAAAATAGGGCTGGGGAGTGGGTCAGTGATTGAGTGCCCCTGGGTTTAATATCTGGTGCCCTACCACCGCATCCCCACAAAAGGCTCTTTATTGGAGTAATATAGTGGCTTAGTGTTTTCTAATCATGTTTTTCATGTTCAGATGGTAGATTTACTCAGAACAGGAAATCAAATTATATAGAAAAATGCTTGTCTCTCTAGACTGCCACTTGATGGAGGGTTTCAGTTCATCCAGCCCTGATGACATTTCAACCATCAATAATATTAAGTAGCATAATATAATGCGTGTACACACACACAAAATCAGTCATGAAGTCTGTGTTTCACATTAAGCAAATTTTATAGCCTCCCTATTTATGTAAAATGCAAACAATACTTGCCCTGATTGCTTAGTAGGGCTCTTGCAGAAGGAAAAAAGGATTTATGAATCAGTATTCTTTATGTTTTCAATTTTTAGGGATAATCATTAGTCCTTGAATATTTTCCCTCTATTATAAATACTGACCTTAGACCAACTTCAAATATAAAAAATGTGGGGCTGGGGATGTGGCTCAAGTGGTAGCGCGCTCGCCTGGCGTGCATGCGGCCCAGGTTCGATCCTCAGCACCACATACAAACAAAGATGTTGCGTCCGCCGAGAACTAAAAAATAAATAAAAAAATTCTCTCTCTTTAAAAAAAAAAATATATATATATATATATATGATTTTGTTTTGATAAAAATAAAAATTTAATAATTGCAAAATGAGATTAATCTCAATACTGAAATTCTACTTGATCTTCTGCCTTGATAAAATTCCTTTGATTTATAATTTGTAAACACTATCAGTTTTATGTCCTTATTTTCTCAACACTCTAAGCAATATAACACTATAAGAAAATAAGACTCCACCCCAGTTAACTTGTGACACCTAGAAAGCTATGGAGTGCTAGGCACAATGGCACACACGCACCTATAATGCCAGTGACTTGGGAGGCCAAGGAAGGATCACAAATTCCATGCTAGCCTCAGCAGTTAAACAAAGAACCTCTTTATTTTAAATAAACCTTATTTTAAATGAATAAAAATGGCTGGAGATGTGGCTCACTGGTAAAGTGGTACTACTGGGTTCAATTCCCAGTACAGCTTCCCTCTCACACACACACAAAAAAGCTATGAATGTTTTTCCCTACAACAGCAAATTGATTCACTATTAGAGCTTTTCCCTAAACTTTTTTTTTTTTTTTACCTTGCTTGTGTCTCCCTCATTTGCTGGTTCTTGCTGGCAGGGTTCCCTTAGTTAGGTGTCCAATTCTGCCTGCCCTTTGTCAGTAGAATTTCTAGAGATGCCCTTTATTGGATAAGGAAATAAAACTTTACATCCATCAATATCATCTAAGGTTGTTGGCTAATTTCTAAATACATATATATATTTGCTGTTCAATGCCTAATTCTCACCAAACTGTCCTGGAAGCAAGCTGTATACAGAAGAGACCCACAATCCAGATCTTTTCTGGAATACAAATACCAAAGGCCCTAGGTCTCTGGGAGACAGTCCTGCCCCGACATACCAGAAATAATCACTTTGGGCATTACTCAACTTCAGACCATTTGGGGGGGTGGGGGGAACCACTACTGAAATCTAAGGAAATGTTACTATTTAAGACATCATCGTGGTAAGGTGATATTTGAAATTAAGCATTTTCTTTAAAAAAAAAATAAATGCATAAGTTTGGAATGCATAAGCTATAGACTGGGAACCAAGAGTATTTCAAATTCAGTCTCCTCAGCCTCCAAGAGAATTTAACTTCTTTTGTCCACTTCAGACATTCAGCCTTTGTTTTTTTGGGACTGGCTTACTTTGCTTAGCATGATATTCTCCAACTTAAATGGACTAGGGAGCTGAATAGATACTTCTCAGAAGATACACATTTGATCAACAAATATATGAAAAAATGTTCATCTCTAGCAATTGGAGAAATGCAAATCAAGAGATACTCTAACATTGACCTTGTTTGTCATCCAAGAGAACAGGAGTGACAGATGTACTCACCTCTTCTAGAAACTAGGTGCCCTGGCTAGACGTCATGTTTTGCTGAGGTAGGCAAGAAACATGGCACAGGAAACATCATCGCAGCATAGTAACATCTTAGACACTTTGTAAAGAATCCACAATGGATCTTACCTCACAAAGCTGAGTTCACTAGGAACAAAATGCTACATATGCTTATGATAGCACTATAGATGATGGGCAAGTTTCTAGACCCAGGAAACAGTATTTGCAGCTTCATCTCACATACTGCTAATCTGACTGCCCATGGACAGGCTGATGTGGGAGACAAAAGAGCTACCAAAAAATGAGTGATCTACAGAATCATAGATAGCAAGCCATCAACTCTAGCAAAAGAAAGAGTCATCTATCTTAGATATGATCCACTTAGAGGAATCCAAGAAGACCAAGCCTACTCTTACATAATACTGTAGGTCTCCTCAAGACCCAACTAACTTTTCCATGGCCTTGACTATGCAGGCAAGTCTAGTAGGATTAACTCCAACAAGAGGGACAGAAAAACATGAGAGAATTTCTCCCAGGCATACAGCTCATCTGTGAATGGGATGAGAACCAATGAGAAAGAAAGGAATGATTTGCACCCATTATCCTCAAAGCATAGTGCGTAGTCTGTTAATGTACATGTGATAAACAGAAATTGAGTATAACTATTTAGAAACCATTACGACAATTTGACAAGGTAATTCTGTTGAATATCAGTAAAAAAAAAAAAAAAACTTGTAAAGAAAAAAACAGAATGGCAGTTATTGGTGCAACCAGTCTGGAAAGCAGTGGAGATACCTTAGGAAACTAAGGAACCACCATTTGACCCAACTATCCTACTCCTTGGTAGATACCCAAAAGACTTAAATCAGCACACTACAGTATCACAGCCATCAATGTTTATAGCAACTCAATTCATAGTAGGTAAACTGGAAGCAACCAAGATACCCTTCAACAGATGGTAATGTGGTATATATACACACAATGGGTCATTACTCAACATTGAAAATAATTGGATGGAATTGGAAACATCAGACCTTAATTTTTAGTTGACTGGTGCAGAGGAGCAAACCCAGTGCCTCACTCGTCCCAGACAAGGGCACTACTGCTGAGTCCCAGCCCCCTCACCTTTTTCTTGTAACATTTTATAAAAATGTTAGGTGGGACATCTGAGCAACTGCAGATACATATCCTATGTATCATATTTCTATGACTAATGATCAAGTCTCAAGACATGCCTTGCAAATTCCTATCATTTGGCCAAGCTTCTCAGTTCCATGCAGTCACACATTGGGTTTGTTTTTTTAAGTATTGAGTTACACCATGGAGAAAGGATAAATTTAAACTGTCCTGAAAACCTGTAAGATGAATATGGTAAAGGGCATGTTCAAAGATGAATGTGGTAGAAACAGGGCCATTCTGCTTAGCACACAACCAAGTTTGTCAATATAGCCACCCATTATGACAAAAATAACTTATGAAATGCTAACAGATTTCTTCAGGAAATTTAGGGAGTTAACTGGCAATCCACACTGACAAAACACATTGACTCCCGATTTGCAGTTCAGGCAAAAAAATATAAGGCAAATGCTCCACTGAGAAGTACCAATAACTTTATCTAATTGCTTTATCTATTGTTATCCATCCTATAGGGTATATCACTTTTGACATAACCATTTATGTCTCTCTTGTCCAAAATATTCGGCTGATAGGTATTTCAATGACCTATTACTTTGAGTAAATCTCAAAAAACATTTTTCTTTGGGAGGTTTCACCAAGCAGTGATAATCCAAATTTGATATTTCCCTTAGTCTTAAGTTCTCTCCATGACTTGAGATTTTTATTGTCTTTCAGGTACTTTAAAAAGCACTGACCCAGTCTTTCAGCCCCATAATGAATCCTTCAAATATATGGCTCATCCTGAGTAGATCTTATTTCTGTTGGCATTTAATATGGCATTTCAAGCAGAAAACAACAAGACACCCAATACCAGTGTTATTGCCTACACTGATAAAGAAGTCTTCATGACTTGTACAGGCTCTATTTCAACTCAAAATGACAAAGCACTAAAATTTTCCTTAGTGACTTTTATTAGGCACCTTTATTCCCTTCCCCATCATGCTTGAAATATACTTCATGGGTTCAACCCCCAGCCCAAAACTAGACTCAGATCTCTTCAGAAACTTAAAGTGATGACATATTCAATCTTCTATCCCAAGAGAAGAGCATCCATCCAGCTTCCTGCAACAAAAAACACTTTTTAGCCACATTTCCAGATTACAACTTAAATGGTACTTGGGGAACACAGAATATCAGATCTTTTTACTGTCATCAAGTGATCAGTGAGAGAGTTCAAGTTGGGGTGAGATCATCATGTATTCAGAATAGTAATTAGTGCTGATAGTTTCAATACTTACCTAAAGGTTAAGTGATATCCCTGCAGCTGCCACAAAAGCCCTAAAACAAAAAAGTCCATATTAATCATGGCAAAAAAATGTTACAGGATGCTTTTTAGGTGTAGTAACCTCAGAATCAAAAATGGAACGGTTTTGAAAGTGATATCATTACATTCATTTGGCAGAATCATTACATCACTGGTTACATACTAAAATATGTAATATATGTACTAAATCTTGACATACCTAGATCTCAGGATGCAGCACACCTGTTAAAGAAAACAAGTACACACTTGAAATTTATCGTACTTTATGGTGGAGAACATAGATTAGCTTTTCATGAAGCCCAGGGTTCAATCCCCAGCATCCCAAAGTAAATGGTAAAGGTCCTACTCTCTTTCATTTTAGTGGCATATTTTTATCTTTAAAAAAAATAGCTCATTTGGGGCAAGTGAAGTAATTTTTTAAAAAGTATGTTTTAGTTAAGCTAAGTAATTTTGAGTATGTAATAAAATTATCCTAAGTTTTGGTACTAACCTCCCCAATCATGAGTTCTCATTATTGCTTCTCCTGGGCTCATGAGATGGTCATCCCTCAGGATAGTGTAGATAGGAGGATCATAGACACACCTTGTCCAGCTTCACTCCTGGCATTAATGGAAAATACAGGGTAGGATCTGAAACAGTCATTGTAGTACCAAGTCCATAAAAATTTTGTATGGGGACAATAAAGGTCATTTTTAACAGAATGAGTTAGATTGTTGAGCCAGATACATCAGATAGGAGCGAAAGACATGATTGCTCATCAGTGAAAATCTGCTGAACTATGTTATCATCATTGTATCGGCTTTGAGAACATCTAGTCTATATCCAGCTTGAGGCCTGAGGTGCCCACCTAGTATATGCAAGGCCTTAGTTCACCCCTTAATTAAAATCTTGAGACTGATGTACCTTTGCTTAAAACTTCTTGCCACTGCTTCCCAAGCTGAGTCTGTGTACCTGCAGGAATTTAGTCTAACTTAGCAATAGGTTTTTTAACAAAGATATTTCTAAATATTTTCCAACTACTGTTTCAGTTTAACGTTAATCTTCATTCTCTGTCAGAGAGATTCCCATCTGTTTCAACTTTAAGTCATCATTAACAGCACCTTACACAATAAGTATGTAAGATAAATGATACATACCTTTAAATAGTTTCAGGGCTGGGGTTGTGACTCAGTGGTTGCATGCTTGCCTGGCATGCATGAGGCACTGTGTTCGATTCTCAGCACCACATAATAAAGGTCCGTCAACAACTTTAAAATATTAAAAAAAAAACAGGTCTCCAATCTGTAAAGTTATTGCTTTAGAAACTTCTTCCCAACAGTTTCATACTAACTTTGAAAACAGTTATTTACCTTATTTACAAATACTTGCAACCCTTATTCAATTGTTAAATCTACTTTATATATAGTAAAGTTATTTCTGGTCTACTGGTTTAACAAGAAATAATCCTTAAACTTAACAATTCATTAGTAAAATTATGTTTCAAAATTATAAACCTAAGACATCAGGAACTAAAAAATTGTTTTTGTGGTCTTACCCAATCATGCTATCCAGATCAAAATGTGTTTCCAGGAACTACAAATGAAAGTATGAGGAACTTTGTTAGTATGCTAAATGTCATCAATTCTCTTCAAACTGTATGTCTTGGGTTCTTCAGCATAAAACTTGTCTACATGCTCATTTCAGGTCAGACATTTGAACAACATCATTACACAAACCCCATTTGGAGCATGCTCAAATATGCCAAATTTTCATTCACTTTTAAATTATGCAACAGGCATGCAGTTTATTGGCATTCTCAGGTAATGCTTTCCAATACTTACTAGAAAAATAAAGCAGATCCAAAGAAATCATCCTCCACCTAATGAATAAGGGTGATTTTAGAATAGCCAAATATGAAATTTCTCCCAGCCCAAACCAACAATGCCCGAAATCAGTTAGAGCTAATTAAAAACTTCACGTTCAGTCAGTTATCTTCTTATCATCATCCAGGCCACACTGACCTCACAGAAATGGTAACAGGCAAGATACTGGCATTTAATGAATTTAGCCCTCATGCTTGAGTGCTTACTACAAAAAAATGCAATCCAAAAACGCCATCTTTTTTGCCCAGCTACCTATGTTTAGTGGAATGCTTTACTCACCATTTCTACTTCTGGTTTTCTATCTAGTGCCTAAAAAAAATATATAAAAAATTTTAGATCTTAAAGTTGCTAATTGCCATATTGCTTATGCTAATTAACAGCCATGAACAACAATCCCAGATACATCAGAAAAGGTAAATTTCTTCATGCCTTAAATCTGCTGAACTATGCAACCATCACAGTATCTGCCTCTTCCGCCTGCCCCCAGAAGTTTGATTTAGGAATTAGAGCAGATCACATCTACAAAGGGGGAAATGCTAATAAGATTGTTTTGTCTACTTTCAATTTTAAATAATGCATGAGCATATAAATGTTTCTAACCTTGCGTCCATTGCTGGAGAGGCTCTTTTTTACCTGGGAAAAAACAATTTCATGTTACCAAGGTGCAATCTCTACAGTCCCCAAATAACTATTTTGTGTGCCTCAGTTAAAATAATGGTGGTTTAGTCTATCGTCATTCTTGCAGTCAAGAGTAGCAAATAAATGTCATCATTGTAGCACATTAATCTAAATCCCTTATGAGGAAATTTCAGTATCTTACCTTAGCATTCATTCCTTTGGCATGTAACTAGAAAACAAATAATACAATGAGAAACATCCTTGGGTGAATTAAAAATCAGATTACATGTTCAAAATATTAAAGCCTCAGAATGAAATTTTTCAGAAATCCCTTCTGTCCACTACTCTTTACACCATCATAGGCTTAATATAAAAGCTATCTCTATGAATATTTCATTCTTACCTGCATGCAAGATGCCATCCGGGGCCACACTGCAGCTATTTCGGAATGCTGAAGCAAGTAGATATAGTTTAGGGGACACCCTGCGTCTCTAAACAGAAAAACGTTTGGAGATGTGGCTCCTGGGTTCAATTTCCAGTGTCCACACAAAATAACCCACATTACATACCTACCCCATACCATTTCTAATACGTTAGACCTTAAATTCATTCGTTCCATTTAAGTTAATATTTTACCACATTTGTTACTATCTAATACCGATAGTTCATACCACCATAGGCTTAAGTAAATGATGCACTTCATGTTGCAAAATAACAATGCAACTAAAAATCACTGATAAAAAATCGTGAATACATATGAATATGCAAGCAAGAAATACACTGTTATGCACCAAAATGGTGCACTGCGGAATCCAGCCACCTAAAAGAACCACGTGGGCTCTTCTGTCCTTCCCTCAGATCGAGCCGCTCCAGGCTGGGAGCGCCATTACTGGAACAAAGGCCTACTCTGGCGACTCGGCGCCGGCCGCCTTCAGAGCCGTTGGCATTCTTCAACACTCTTCAGATGTCCCTACCAACTAAGGCTTCATCACAGGCAGGGCACTCGAGCCGCGTCTTCCTCATAGTTTAAGCCCCCAAATCCCAACGCTATCTAGGTCGCGCGGGCTCCCAACACGCCATCTCCCCCTCCGCCTAGAGAGGCCTGCAAATGCGCGCCTTAGGCCTAGCAAAGCAACCCGTTCGGGAAGGACAAAACACGCCTAAGAGTTCCAAGAGCTGACCGCTTTCAACCACCGCAAAGCAGCAACCTACCTACTCCCGATCAGACTCGCAGCACTGAAAGACCGATATGGCGCCCGAACTCCAGTATAAGAGCGTTATTCTTCGTGACGTCACAACGCCCGCCCCTCCCCTCGCCGCCGCTGCTCCGCCCCGCACCCTCTCTAAGCCACCTCCCCTCCTCCAGCCCCACCTCCCGCCCGCTCCCGAGGTCCCGCCCGACCTCGTAATTTGGGGCGGGGACACGACCGCTCACGTGACGCTGGGATCCGCCCTCCTCCTCGCCCGGGAGGAAACGTTGAGAGGGGAGGGGGCGCGAACGGAAAGCGCTGGGGGAGGGGGACGGTGTAAGGGTGAGCGATTTCCTTCCGGCACGTCGCCCGCTCCGGGGGAGGGGGCGGGGGGTTTCACTTCCGGGACGGTGTTCCGGCCCATTCCGGCCCATTTCCACCCCCGGAGGTAGGTGCTGCTCCTCTACTGGGCTCGAGACCCGTTCCCCGGCCCCGCCGCCCTGCCCCGTGGCCGCCCCGCCCGTCTGCGCCGCAGCCCGCTCCCGCGACGCCCAGGCGCTTCCCCGCACCGCCCCTCACGGCACCGGCGACCTTCCGCCCCTTTGGCCCTGAGCCGGGCCGAGCCGCAGACCCGCCCTCTCGCGGGGCCCCTCCCTCAAGACCCCGGGTGGGCGGCCCCCTCCCCCGGGCCGCCGGGACACACCCAGATGCACACACCCACCTCCGGCCGCTCCCCTCCCGCGACGCACCGCCTGGACCCGGGCCCGGGGCGCCGCCCCCTTCCCAGTGCTCTGCCCTCACCTTTGCGCCCGCTCCTCGTTCCTCCGTGACATGTCGCCCCTCACCCAGTTCCGTTTCCCCACGCTTCCTAACGCAGACGAAAGCCGCTCAAGTTCCAGAGTGGCCAACCCCATGGCGATCCCGATTCTCCCTCTTTCAGCTCTCACTCCTCCAGTGCCGACGGTAGAGAAAGACTTTACTCCAGGTCTTCCTCCTCACTGGGGAATTGCCGGAAAGAGCAAACAAAAAAGGCGCTGGTGTAGGCTCCAAAATAAACACATCTGAATTCATGATGGCATCGACAGAGGCTCTTATTGGATTAAAAGTTTCAAAACAAACAATAACGCTTTGGAAAAAGGTCAGATTGGCTAAAGTTGGTTCTTGAAAGCAGTGTGTACACTTCCCTGTTTACTGTTAAATGTGTTGTCAATGCGGGGCAATGCTGTGAGCTTCTTAGGATAAGTTCCTGCAGTTTCAAGGCATATGCAACTATGAATATAAAACTTTAGATAAGTGGAGGTGCACTGGACTTAAAGCATTGTCTTCCTTATGAGATTTCTGCAAACTGTACTCTATAAACTATTAAAAACAATTGGATGCAGTCGCATTCTTTCAATGTATTTGTAAATGTTCTATTGTTACCAGCTCTAGGGAAGCAAATTTCAGGATCAAAGTATCATCACCACTCTGAAATTCCCAACCTCGAATTCGAATAGTGGCAGATTTCATGACCTTTCCTAACTTTGAGAACTGAACTTTGAAGTTCTCTGTGTTTTGATCTGATTCCTGACACAGCTGCAGAATTTTTCTTAATGTAGGGTTTGCCTCAGAGAGCCATATCCAAAGGCTTACTGTGGGAGCTCTGACTTCTAAACTTAAAAATTGGCCTGCATTCATATGGGATATTAGTCACTTTACAAAGTAATAAGCATAACTCAAGCAGCATGTTTTAAAACGTTAAGAGGTATATCCAGTCAATCTATCTGTGTGTAGATACATTTATTCAAAAAGCTTTCCTCCTTCAAAGTTGTAATGTTGTCATAGGATTTTATATTCAGTCTGCAAATACATTGCCATTAACGTCCCTCCTCCCTTTTGTCAAACTTCTGTTTTGCTGTTGTATAAAGAAAGCATGATCATAGTTTGAATTTTTAGGAGTCTAAAGATTGCTTTTTTGATGTTAACTATCTTGCTGTGAAACAGACTAAAAAACCTGTAGGTAATATGATTTCCATATCTCAACATCAGGTATCTCTTTGTACTTGGAGATTTTACCAAATGATATTTTTAAGTATGTTTGAACTAAAAAGCATCAGGGTAATAAAATTATGATTAATGAGAACATGGTTTCTTTCAGCAGGGTTGAATGCCTGCCTGCACCTTCAGGCACGACCATGGAGAAAGGTGGGAACATACAATTGGAGATCCCTGACTTCAGCAACTCAGTCCTCAGCCATCTAAATCAACTGCGCATGCAGGGCCGTCTCTGTGATATTGTGGTCAATGTGCAAGGACAAGCTTTTCGGGCTCATAAAGTGGTACTGGCGGCCAGCTCCCCCTATTTCCGGGATCATATGTCCTTGAATGAAATGAGTACTGTCTCCATTTCAGTCATCAAGAACCCTACTGTTTTTGAACAGCTTCTTTCTTTCTGTTACACGGGGCGGATATGCCTGCAGCTGGCAGATATCATCAGCTACCTAACAGCTGCCAGTTTTCTGCAAATGCAGCATATTATAGACAAATGTACACAGATCCTAGAGGGTATTCATTTCAAAATTAATGTGGCTGAGGTTGAAGCAGAATTAAGTCAAACAAGGACAAAGCATCAAGATAGGCCTCCTGAGTCTCACAGGGTTACACCAAATCTAAACCGCTCCCTTAGCCCACGACATAATACCCCAAAGGGAAACCGGCGAGGGCAGGTCAGTGCTGTGCTAGATATCAGAGAGCTAAGTCCCCCTGAGGAGTCCACCAGCCCTCAGATAATTGAACAGAGTTCTGATGTAGAAAGCCGGGAGCCCATTCTTCGAATCAACCGGGCAGGACAGTGGTATGTGGAGACAGGAGTAGCAGACCGGGGTGGCCGGAGTGATGATGAAGTTAGGGTTCTTGGAGCAGTGCACATCAAAACTGAAAATCTCGAGGAGTGGCTTGGGCCTGAGAATCAGCCTTCTGGAGAAGATGGGAGTAGTGCAGAGGAAGTCACAGCCATGGTAATTGACACCACAGGCCATGGTTCTGTAGGACAGGAGAGTTACACCTTAGGGTCTTCAGGAGCCAAGGTGGCTCGGCCAACAAGCAGTGAAGTTGACAGGTAAGTTCTGAGTTTTTTTCCCTTCTAATGGCTCTTGTACAGACATCACTAAGAGGGTCCTCTGTGTGGTACAGACATGTTTACCACATGTACTTAGCCAGAATAAGTTGATGTTGGGGATTTGAGGTGTCCAAAAGACCTGTATCCTTATTTTTTTAAAGCAGGAAGCTCCTAGTCATGATGTATTCACAATGCTATGAGAACTAGGGTAAAGTTAGACACCTACATGAATCAACATCCGCAGCCACACTAGGATCAGTCATTGCCAGGGCTTTCTCAGGATTCCCGGCAAGGAACTGATCATCAGTTGGGAACCTGGCAGCATTGCCCTTCCTTGGTTATCACACAGGTATGTGCCTTGGGGAGTTAAACTTTCCTTTGTGGCACTATATGCTTTTCTTTGCGCCCACCTAACAAACTAGAGGAAGTGTGGTATCATCAGTGATTGTTTCACATTAGTGTCAACATAGTACACTGAATCCAAAGAAAAGCTTTTTGGTTATTCTTCATTCTTATTTTCATTTGTCATTTGGTGGTCTCTTATCTGTTCTCTGTCAAAGATGAATGCTGCTACTGCAGACCTGAGACTGTCCTTTTTCACCAGTGGTACTGTGCCCTGTGCCTCACTTCTCTCTTCCTAATACATCAAATTTTTTAGAACATTTATCTTTGATGGAAATAGCACTAATTTTAATCTAAGCCAATTGAAACAAAGAAATAATTTATATTGTAATATTTGTTCTTTCTCCTCTTAAAAGTAAATAAAAATTAGCCAGGCATGGTGGTGCACATCTGTAACCCCAACAACTAAGAAGGCTGTGGGGCAGGAGGATTACAAGTTCAAAGCCAGCCTCAGCAACTTAGCAAGACCCTGTCTCAAATTGAAAAAAAAAAAAAAAAGATGGGCTGGGGATGTGGCTCGGTGGGTAAATGCCACTGGGTTCAATCCCTGGTGCCAAAAGTTTAATTAATTAATTAATTAAAATTGAGTGATGAAAACTAAGGATACCATTTCTTTGGCATATAGCTGATCTTTAGAGACACTACTGTTTCACACATTCAGATACTACACTGTATCTACTTAAGGTGGTTTTGATTTAAGTACTGAACTATTAAGTGTGCCTTTAATAGTTAAAATATTCTCGAAGGCTGGGGTAGTAACTCAGTGGTAGAATGCTTGCCTAGCACATGTGAGGCCCTGGTATTATGTCCATCTATAACTAAAAAATAGATATTAAAAATATATATGTATATATATTTTTGAACATTCAACTTATTGGTCCCAATGTTAGAACTGTATTTTCCTATGTTAGAACTTCAACAAAAATATCAATTTAAATGCAAGGATTGTATTTTCTATGATGTATGTCAACAGTCTGAAATACTTAACAGGTTATAATGGGGTCTAGGGGAAAAAACAACCAAAAACCCAATGTTACAGAACCATTTTTTATTTATTCTTTTACCCCTTTTCCAGTACTTATGCAGGGGTAGAAAGCTTATATTTAGCTATAGTTTCACCAGCTCATAGGATTTACTATGCATTTTGTTTTTAAATTTACTAGGACAGACCTTTTTACCTTATTTCAAACCAGGTTATATATTGACTGTGAAAGTATTTTTCAGTCATCAGTTGCTTGGTTGTCCCTTCCTCAGCCACTACTTTTCTATAGTACCTTTATGCTCCTCTCCAACAGATTCAGCCCCTCCGGCAGTGTTGTCCCCTTGGCTGAGAGACACAGAGCCCGAAGTGAGTCTCCTGGGAGAGTGGATGAGCCCAAGCAGCCAAGCTCCCAGGTATGTTGTTGTGGGCTTACAGCTGCTGTATAACTGGAGGAATTACCAACTGACTGAACAGAATTTAATGAATGAAAGGAAAGATGTAGTGGCCTTGCTGAAGAAATATTTGATTACTTTATTCTTGTTTATGAGCTTGCCAGAAATACATTTTTGGCATCAATATTGTTTGGGAAGTAGAAAAAAAAAATAACAAGATTGTGATACTCTTTCCTGATTGTAGGGGCCATTCTCTATTCCTGACAGTAAAATTAACTGCTGAAAACTACATGCAGGTAATTTAGGACCCAGAAGAGAAAGTGTATGATTTTGTATGTGTGAGAGTATGACACCAAGCACAGTAACTAATTTATAATGGTATGTATGTATAAACAGATTGCTTATACAATTCAGATGTGTGCTGTTTTGTATGCATGTATTTTTTTTATTTATTCTCTTCCTGAATTTTTTTTTTTAAACTTTGTATTAAGGATTGAACCTAGGGATACTTTAGCAATGAGCTATGTCCCAGCCCTTTTTATTTTCTGTTTTGAGACAGGATCTCACTGTGTTGCTGAGGGTCTCGCTAAGTTGCCAAGACTGGCCTCGAACTTGCAATTCTCCTGCCTCAGCCTCCGAGTTGCTGGGATTACAGGTGTGCACCACTGTACCCAGCTTCCTGCATCTTTTATTAGACTACAGTGTTCTAAAAAGAACAGGAATATCTTCTCTTTTCTTTAGCAACTAGTATAAGAAGTTAATCAATTAATTTTGTTTTTTCTCAAGAATTTCTATAATTGAAGATTGAGCTTTTAGAAAGTGGTAACTCACCAAGTAGAACACAGTAAATTAGATACTTTTGCCTTTTAAAAGAAAGCACTCGGAGCCTGGTTTCGAACCTCAGTGCCACATAAAAATAAATAAATAAAATAAAGGCATTGTGTCCAATTACACCTAAAAAATAAATTTGAAAAAGAAAAAGCACTAATAGATTAAGATTAAGATTGCATGGATAATTTTTTTAACCTCTACATTATACTTGTATCTTGTTAGCTAAACCACTGGATGTTTATGGTATACATGGTAAAGTAGTAACAGACATTGTTACAAATTGTGATTTTTTTTTTTATAAGATTTTAGAGAAAATGTCAGGAGCTTGGAGGAAAAGTAGTTTATTCTCATAATTGGGGCCCTTTTTTTCATCTGTCATTTATGGTATGATAACCATGCAAAGATAACTGGTTAAACATATAAATACAGTAATGAGATAATCTTAGAAGCTTAATGAGGGCAGAGATAAGACAGACCAGTGAATTTTTAAAAAATTATATATATATATATATATATATACACACACACACACACACACACATATGATGTATATAGACTTCAGTAACATTTTTATGGGAATAGATGTACTTAACAGGCTGTAATTAAAATCAGTATCCACTTAAGGAAAGTGAATTAACTTTGTTTTTGTTATTTGTTTTCGTGTTTTTTGTTTCATTCTGTTTTTCTTTTTCTATTTTGAGGGGGAGAGGGTGCGGCAGAGGCAGTACCAGGGATTGAACTCAGGGACACTCAACACTGAGCGACATCCCCAGCCCTATTTTAGAGATAGGGTCTCACTCAGTTGCTTAGTGCCTTGAGATTGCTGAGGCTAGCTTTGAACACATGATCCTCCTGCTTCAGCCTCCCATCCTCCTGCCTCAGCCTCCTGAGCCTCTAGGATTACAGGTGTGTGCCACCACACCTGGCTTTTGTTTTGTTTTGTTTTGTTTTTCTTCTTCTTTAATGAGGTGTCTCACTATGTTGCCCAGGCTGGCATCAAACTCCTGAATTTAGATAATCCTTCAGCCTCAGCCTCCCAAGTAGATGGGACTATAGACACATACTACCACCCTGCCCAGCTATAAATGCAGTTTTTGAAGAAGTTGGGAAGAAGTAATTTACTCTTGTAGATAGGATAGGGATAAGAATTGGAATTCTCAAATTGTTTAGCTGGCTGAAACAAAAGGTATAAGCTATTAAGGAATGGAAAATAAGCAGTACTGTCTGGAGATGATATTAAGGGGTGATATATATGCCTAAACACGTATGAAAGTGTATTGACTCTGCTCCCCAGTTTACCCTGCTGCAAAGGACCAAAGCAGGGCAGGGATTTACATTATAAGAACCTCATTTTATTTTATTTATTT